>NC_133324.1:270207668-270510168 GCF_042186555.1 Aquarana catesbeiana
TGGTGTTTTTATGACTCATACAGTACCGGGCATTGTCTTATTTTTTTTTTTTTTGCTATGATATTAGCCTTGCAGCTGGCAGTGTTTTATAATGAAGCGACCCTGCCAATCAATGTACTCTGCTCTGTATTACGTATTACTACATTGAAAAGGGTGTTTTACTGCTTCAATAAAGAGCTGATATGGCAAGAGGTGCATTTTTTATACAACTCTATGAACTTTGTCATTGAAAACATTATAGCCTTGAATGTGAGAGCACAGAGGAAAGCAATATAATTTGATTACCTATATTAATCAAGTAGAGTACAACATATAAAACCAGTAATGCAAATGTCTGACTGGAGCCAGATAACCATCTTGCGCATCTCGGGAAGATTTATTTTCTGTAATATAATTCATTTGACATGAACGTATCATAATTGCAGTTGCTATGCAGCCTTTTTATTCTCTGTTGTAAGGATCTGCCTGTTGGTAGGAAAGCCTCGCTGACTAGAATTAAAAACAAAGATTTGTGCGTGGTAATTGTTCTGTGTTTTCATTAAATGTCTAAGCTGGCAGAGTCATTCTGCCTTAAATGCTGTGTAAATGTGGAGAGGCATTCCAGGGCATGTTTATGTAACTCAGCACATGAGACTAGAAGAGGCATTTACATTTATGGAAAATTCAACTAAGGATGCTATTATAGTGTACTGGTAACATTTGTAAAAATATTCACTGAATACATTTGATTTCTTACACATATTTGTAACGGAACGCTATTTAGATTTTGTGAGTGCGCCCCAGCAGCCTATTTCCTAAAATTTGTCCAGCCTGTTTTAACCGCACTATGGCCAGCCATACATGAATTGAAATTCCGGCTGAACCAGCTGGATTTCGATCCATCTATGGGCAGGTTGGTTGTACTGAAGTTGATCCATTGATCAACTTCAGTACAACCAGCCTGTTGGGCTTTTTTAGTGGCTATAGCTGCTGGCAGTGATCATTGTATTCTGACGGCTGGGAGCATTCTTATCTGCACTTAACGTATTTTAGGCCTGTTATTTACCTGGGGAAGCCTTCCTATATGTAGACATTCAAAAGCTTTGAGACTGCTGCTGGATGTCACCATCTTGGATGTGATGGCTGCAGCCCCAGCAAAGGTAGACCTGTCATTTAAGTGACACTCTTATAGAATTCCCCTTCACTCCTCCCCTGGCAGCTTGAAACGCTAGAAAACCGTTGTTTGTTTTGTTTTTTTCAAATCTGCAAGGCAAAGTTATAATGTGCTAGTATGTATCGCATATTAGCACATTATGTAAAACTTGCCTTAAAACGAAGCCCTCCAGCAAAGCGCTGCTTCTGCTGACAGGGCTTCCATCTTTACCCGATCTTCCTTCCGGGCTGGTGGGCTCCGGTCTCTGATTGGCGCGCGGGAGCCGCTGTTTGTGGCTCAGGGCTCTGAAGGAAAAGCATGGTATACCGTTCCTTCAGAGCGCATGTGCGGATGACGTCATCTATGGCCTCACAAGTAAATATCTCCTAAACTGTGCACATTTGGGAGATATTTACTATAGGTAAGCCTTACTATAGTCTTACCCATAGGTATAAATTGTCCATGGGAGTTTACTTCCACTTTAAAAAGGTTATATAGGAAAGGGCTGAGGATCTGGTTCATAGGCCCATTGCAGGTGAAAAAAAATAATTTACAAAGAAATCCCACTAAGTAAGCATGTAAAATCCTTGATTAGAGTCTCTTAATATCTCTGTTTTCTGTGGACTTTTGAAAATTGAAATCTAGTTGGTATGGAATACCATAGATTTTATATTATAGTTGCCCTTTTTCTGAAAAGAAAAAACAAAAACCTCAAGCATTAAATTTATAGTTCTGATTGGTGGGCCAGCAGAACTAATTATTAATGTAGTTTACACAATTCCAACTAAACCCGCAATACAAAATGTATTTTAGATTGGGGTTACATTTAGCATAGGTTCACACTTGTGCAGCTGCGTTTTTAATGCATTTTTATGCTTAATACATTTTGGCCAGTTTTGGCCTAATGATATCTCCTGTGACATCATTAGGAGACTTCCTTCAAGCTTTCTGCTTCATTTCTTGGTTGTTTGCCTGTGATTCACAAATGGACAAGAAAAAAATTGCATATAAGTGAACAGGCACTAAAAAAAGAAAAAGAAGGGGATTCCTCTTGTGGGAAGTCAGGCAACGCAAGAAAAATCTCACGGATTTGAATGGGGCCTTAATCTTATCTAAAAGAGATTGTGTAAGAAAAGAAAGAAGAAAAACATTTTCAGAGCTACCTGTATCTAATCCAACGATCCAAGGGTAATTATGTTCTAACAAATATAATTCCGTATGCTACAGTTAGCCTTAACTCAGCCCGTTATGGCTGATTACGGGTATGATAATTTTCACAAGACTATATATAACAGTTACTAACATTTTTTATAGATATGTGAACAGTCATATGCATATTTCTGAATATACATGTAACATTTTGCGTTCTGCTAAAATTAACAGTATTTTTGGTTGCTGTAGAAGAGAATGGATGAACAGAAACATGGGTTAACCCCCACCCGTGTGTGTGTGGTATGTTATAAACTCCCTTCAGAAAAAGTCATGTAAATTGTATGATTGACAACATTTGCGTTTTTTTTCTGCCATATATCTTGAAGTTATTGTGCAGAGTTTAGCGCACTCATGTTTTGTCATCCATAAACCCTGTGAGGTTGTTATTGTGAGTACTAACTGACAGGTGCTAGAAAAGTATGCTAAAATAAGTTCCATATTTGCTCTACACAACCTCTGAAATTTGTCTGCAAGTGAATGGCTTGATTCATGATGAAATATTTACGAAAATGTGAGGGGTGTACTCACTTTTGTGGGATACTGTAATTGTGTAGGAAATAATGTATATTTGTCTTATTTATTTTTTACAGGAGCTTGCAAAGCGTTGCAGTCATAGGTGCAGTGTCAGGCTCCTGCAAACTCTCCCCCTAGCTTTCTGAGCATATCTTTGTACAAGATTTCAGTTAGAAAGCTAGAGGAAGAATGAGTGGATCACAAGCATGCTAATCAGTGCACTCGCAGTCCATTGAAAATTATAAGGCAGATGGGACTTTAGTTTATTCATTCACAAATCTCTGTGAATGAATGACACAGCTGTGAATTTAAAATGTGGCAGCCACTGCTGGGGAGAGGAACCACCGCCCGCTGTCAAAGGGGGGGACTTGGGGTGAGGGGGGGTAGTGCTTAGGAACATGTTACAACCCTACATATTACATGGTACACCATGTTCCTAAAAGTGAACTTCCCCTTAACAATCTACTTTAATCCTGAAATATAGTTGCGTAGTCTGGTTGAAAAAAAACACTTGTCCATCTGGTTCAACCAATAAAAGGGGAAAAAAAAAAATCATACAATCTCATATACACAATCCTATACCCACAGTTGATCCAGAGGAAGGCAAAAAACCCCAGCAAAGCATTATCCAATTTTCTCCAGGGGGTTAAGAATTTCCTTCCTGAGCCACCAAGAGGCAATCAGATATTCTCTGGATCAACTTTACCTGTAAATATTTTACAATCTTTTTTATTATTGGCACTATTTTTATTTTTTAAATGGCTTCTCAACTCTTCTTGGTACAGTCATGGGTGTCTGGGTATTAATAAGTTGAAAGTATGTGCAGAATGGCAGGTTAGGGCTTTTATCTGTATTACATTTGTCCTTAGTCTGTCACATATGAAGACTATTGAGACTATTACTCTTTAGCACTCTCTTCAGTATTCTTTGTTCATGGGCACTCCAAAAAAATCCACTTCCTGATTGCTACTTTGCTATGGGGGCTCCTGAGAGAACATGGCAAACAGACTAGAAGATGCTTCATTGCCTCACGAAATGAGTTCTGCCGCTCAGGGCCTCCAGCAGCTGACAGAACTAATGCAGACTATGTTTCTCAGTGTTTTTCTTCTAACTTCCTTTTACACCTTCTTATTCCCTAAAAAGTACTTACATTAAGCCCAATGGTAGTACTTTGGCTTGAATGGAAAAGTAGAAGATCTAATCACATAAATTATGCAAAAATGTGTATAATATGTTCCCGTATAAGCATAGTCTGTAGTATGGAGCATGATGATAATGATAACTAGCTGTGAAGATGTCTGGTTTCTTACGCCCACCCTTTTATGATTTATCACAGTGCACCTGTTAGTAAATTGACATGCCTGCATATATAATACCTGTGCCATTATATACACCAACAGTATAATAAAACTAAAACATTGTACCTATCATCAATAAAGGGAAACTATGAGGTTATAGATATGGGAGCAACCATTGCAGGCTTGTTTTTAAAGATGCAGGCCCTATGACTCGATTACTGATCCTGGATTAACTACCTAGCAAGTATGAAGAGCAGAAGTTCAGACTTCCCTGCCCACAGGATTTTTTAGGCCGGTGATTCACTCGGTATTTTGGCTGGGCATGCAGTAATTCCGTCAAGATTAGAAGCTTTACCATAATCATATGACTGATGTGCCTAGCTGGATAGGTAGGTTGTGGGTATGATACTACACATAACGGTATACTTGTGCAGGCCATACATGGATTGAATTCCAAAATAATTTTCTTTCGAAAATCTGAAATTTTATGTGTTTTGTAATTCGATGATGCCACCATTGATTTCAAAATTTGACCAACCAAGCCTTCAATTTCAACTCATGGTCTTCTTTTTTTTCCATGTCACAGCTCATTAGCATTTATTTTTTGATTATATTTATCACACGTTTTTCCCATCATTGATTTGATATCCATTAATTTTTCCCGAATTTTTTTTTACTTGGCAGGTTGCTTTAAACTGCAGTTCATCCCTTTAATCTGTAGATGAAGAAACAGATACAAAAAGAAACGATGTTTCTTTTTATCTTTGTGTTTCAGCTTAGCAATGTTGTTGATAAACATTGCCCGGCTGCTTCTTTTTTTTGACCACTCCAATTGCCGGACTTTTTTAACATTTCAGCTGTCAACAGGGGAACCCCACTGACAGCTGAATGAGTCATCGTTTGATAAAAATGCAGCAGCCCCACTAATTCCCAACCTATAATTGACAGTTTTTTTTGTTTTTATTTTTACATCTCAGCTGTCAGTGGAATCCCGCTGACAGCTAAAAGAACCGAGCCTGAAAGATCAGTTTCGGGTATCTGTGGATTTGCACGTGTACTGATGCTCGTGCAAATGCTTAGTATCGGCATTGGTGCAACCCTAAGACCCCTCTCACACTGGGGAGCTTTGCAGGCGCATGCAAAGCTCCCTGAAAGAGCCGCTGCTGTCTCTCCAATGTGAAAGCCCTGAGGGCTTTCACACTGGAGCGGTGCGCTGGCAGGACGCTAAAAAAAGTCCTGCTAGCAGCCTCTTTGGAGCGGTTTATACACCACTCCTGCCCATTGAAATCAGTGGGGCAGCTCGGCTATACTGCCGGGATAGCGCTGCTGCAGCAGCATTTTTATACCTCACCTCTTGTTCTGTGCAGGTGTGATATTAGGCCCCCCTCCAGTATCTGTAAAATTCCAAAGAGTGAATTTATATTATGTAAATGTGCACAGGCGCAAGGATGGATCTAACCCAATGTTTACATGTCTACATCATCTTTAGGCTGGCTTTTGAACCCAGGAAGAAGAGAGCAGCCCAAGAGGGTGGTTGCTCAAAGATGTCACCTAGGTTTGTAGAGCTGCCAAGCAGCTGTGGGTAAAGCTGCAGCCAGAAGGAACCCCTTCTGTGTTATTTATTGGTGAGGCTTTTCATAACAGATGCTGTGTATTTTTAATATGTTACTATTTTAGCTTTATTGTGACATACGTAATCTATTATTATATAGTCATGGTATGTACTGAACAGTTCTGCGAAAGCCATAAATTCCGACTTTATTACTGTTGCTTTGGTTTTTAAAACCAAGAATTCCAACCTGAAGCATTATATTTGGAAATACAGAATAGATATGTGTTGCTTGTTAACCTCTATTCTGGTACAGCAACATGAGTTGCTTTGACTGCTGTACTGCATGAAATCCATACATTGTTAAGCCATAGAGTGTGATCTTGGAGATATATAAAAGATATATAAACCTACCATAAAATGTAAGCATATATCACTGCTCTGTTTATAAAGTATTGTCTACGTTTTATAGAAAAGTGGATTGTACAAGACCTGTGTTTGAATACAAATATATGTGAGAACTTTTTATAAAGCATTCTTTTAAACTGTGCATACATTTCTATAGGACTAGCTTTCTGCCCAGCTCATGGCTGTAAACACCATCAATGGAAAAAAAACAAAAAACATAAGGGCTGCCTTAGGCTCAATCTGTTCCTCATAGCTCCAGCTATGCTCTCTTCAGCCCGTCTGCTGAAAGGCCACAGGGAGGACCGGACTCATTTTATCAAACTGTCAAGGAGCCGCTAGAGCTAGGAGAAGCACTCTCATGCCTGCGGCGAGATCGAGACAGCATTCAATTTCCATCCCTGTTTCATTTCCGTGTTGCTGCCGGGCAGCTTTGGATCTGAACTCAGTGGCTCTATGCCATCCAGAAATGGCTTGTGGGACCCTCCAAAGGATAGAGTGGTGAAATTGCTGCTATAAATCAGCATCCCCTCCTGACTTGGCAGGAGCTAGAAGTTCTGGCACTGCGGCTCTGCGGCTGATTTGAGTCCCATTAGCAGGTTTTGCTGTCAGCTTGGCTCCGGATAAAACCCTCCTCTCCTATCATCGTCTGGTACCCCTGCAGATATGAAATCTGTGCCAGGCTGAACAAGTCGCTCCACCCTTCCACAGAGCCATGCCAAACTCAAGAGGAGCTAGATCCAGAAAGAATGGAGGAGAATGTGGGGGAGTGCCGAGGTTCAGGGAACATGAAACAATAGATGCTAATTAGCTTTCTTTTTTGTGTCATTAATGAATAAGAACTCGGGAGAATTTAATAAAACTCAAATCCTGCACAGATGAAGGTACATGCCTCACACACAGAACCACTTGCCTGTATAAGTCTTCTACATAACATGCGTTCTAAAAAGCTGGCACGCTCCTTTTTTTTCTCAGAAATGAAAACGTCTAATGATAGTTTAATTCAGTCCTTTTCTGCACCTACGAAACTATAGACCTTTTTTAAAAAGACATAAAGAGATCTAGGCCTTAGATAATCATGTTTCTTCTACCAGTTGTAATTGGAAAAAGTAAAAGCGACAGCAAATCTGGCAAAAAAGTGATCTTTATATTTTATTATATTGTACTAGAGATTGCTTAGTTTGAGAATAGCGTATCTTTCAGTACAGCACTGTATGCTCAACACATTACAACTTTAGTAACTTTACAGCCACATATCATCTCAGTTACCCATATATAGGGCCGTAACAAGGGGTGGGCGGGAGGGGAAGCTGCCCTGGGGGCATCTTCTGTTGCAAGGCTGACAGGAGTAGTGACAGCAGCAGTGGTTTTAATTTGGCATCTTTGCCCTGTGTGCTGGATGACCTTGTCCCGCCACTGCCAATGTACATAGTAGATGTAAACTATAACTGAATGACATTTAATGTACTAAATCACTGTGTCTCAGAAACAATTGACTTTTTATTTCAATAAGTATTTTACATTTTTTCATCCTTTTGCAGCCACATCTTGTCCATATGATTATACTTGAGTTTCGGCTGAATGGTATTTCTCAGGGCAAGCTTTTTGATGGTGACACCATTGAAACATGCTTGTGTCATGTGGGTTCAAATGGCCACTTGTAGTCATCATCCAAGCCCATGTGATAGAGTGCCAATGCTGGAGGACAGTTGAGAGGTAGGGACACTTTTTTACACAATAACAGGAAATGCTAGAACAAGGACCCTAATGACCGGATCACCAGGTGTTATTTTACTGTAATCTGAAAATGTAAAAATAAATTTGAAATTGACATTAAAGAAGAACTTCACCAAGTTTTTAAAAAAAATAGATGTCAACCACTGCGAATAGTGAACTGCTGGTTTTTACAAATCAGATACAGTCTATGGATTCTAGCATTGTCTTCCCGCAGCCAATACGTGTCACTGCTGCGGGTCCCTGACGCTGTGTTTTTGGATTTAGGAGCTGGCTGTGACTTTCTCCATGAATCACAATTGGCTTCCCGCTGCACATGCAGGAGGTCAGTCCTAGGTGCGTGTGACATATCCCAGGAGGCTGTGCATGCAGAGGGGAGTGGGACTAGCAATGTCATCTTTGGCAAGGATTCAGGAAGAGGGTACCATCAAAAAATGATGATACTTGAACCCCCCCAACCTAAAAAAAAAAAAAACCTGCACCCCCCCCCCCCCAACAAAAACAAAAAACTGGAAGGCGAGGGGGGGGGGGCAGGGAGTGGATGATCTATAGTTCGATTTTTTAAGTGAAGTTGCACTTTAACCTGTGCTTTTATGAGATTTTGTTGATTAGGTTTTCATATACTTAAACATACGTCTTTGTCTGCTTGGTTGTTTGGTCTTCAACTGCCCTGTCCATGCATACATCAGATCAAATCTGCATCATTTAGCATTGGTACTTTGGTTATGAGTTATTATTCAGAACACAAATATGGGTTGCTACCTTTATCTTCATGATCATTGGTGACCCTAAATGTAAACAAATTTATAGGTTTATTATTTTTTTACAGACTATGGATATTTTGTAGTGCTATCTTATTGTGGGGTGTCTGAAGTAGAGTACTTTCCTCTTGTTTTTTTTTTTTTTTTTTCTTTTTTGTTGAACGTGGCATTTTATGGCAACATTGTGCTGTTAATCCTTGAAAACATCTGTGGTAAACTTGTGAGGTCCCGAGAGGTAATTTACTGGCTGATGCTTTTCAAATACATTTATCCATCTTACAAAACACCTTAATTTGTGTCTGTCACGTTCCAAGCACAAAGCGTCCCAACTTGAACCTGCCAGGGGAGGGTTTTGTTTACAAAATGAGGGGGCAATTAGGCTGTGCTTTACAAACATTCTTGGTGGAATTAAAAGGCAATTGGCACAACTAAGCAAGTAATCCCTTTACAAGCTTTTCTGAAGGAGGCCCACTAGGCTGTTTACTGTTTAGTTTCTCCTCAGAGAGCGTTAACAGGGCCTTTTGGAAACTCCAGGTAATTGAGGCTCTTGTCTTTCACTGAGAGCTCCCAGAGCTGTCATCAGTTGCTATTCTGTACATTTCTTTACCTCGATATTTTGACAAGGGCTTTTGTCCTGACGACAACAGCTGCGTGGGAGGCAGAGCTGAAGGACTTTTTTTCATCTCCTTTGTGCAGGTCTTTTTCTCCATTGTTGACATTCCTCCGGGCACTGCTTGTGTGCAAACTTGTTGTGTGACTTGTGTCTTACTCTTAGCTTTTTTTTTTTGTCCTCCGATGAAGATCAAGAATCTCCGATCATCCTTTTTTCTAATGCCATTTTTTTTCCAAAAGGGATCTCTGGGAAACCCCTTAGGCTAGCTTAAGAAAGACCATCCCATCGTCGTTGATAGAATTTTAACTCACAGATTTTACTCTCATAAGTAGCATTTAGGGTCCATGCACACTGGGCTTAAAAAACACTAGTTCTTTTAGCAGAAAAAAATGCTTGTTTATGTACAGGCGTTTAGTGTTTTTTTTTTTCTGCCAGAAAACTGTTTTCGAAAATGCAAAATAGAAGGGGTTTTTTTTCTGCCTATAAACGCTAAGCTTAAAATATGCCCCTAAACGTCCTAATGTGCATGGACACATAAGATAACATTAGCTGCTTCTACAGGCAAAACGCTAAACTCCTCTAGAAGCAGCGTTTTTTAAGCCAGTGTGCATGGACCCTTAAACTATATGCATGTGGTCCATTTTTGCTATTTCTGGATTGAATACATCATTCATTCATCAAAATCGCTATTGTTCCACCATAATGGTCTTTGTAAATGGTCTTTAGCTTTCTGCCTATTTAGTAATAAGGATAGTATCTTACAGGACAGATAATAGAAGTATAAGTTGAGTGATGAAAGGCTGGCAATATATGGACATATCTTTCACTGTTAATGATTAAAATTACCAAATGTTTGAACAGTTACAAAACCCCAACAGGAGCCATGAGTTCTAATATAATCTGTTTTTCTCCAACTTGTAGGTTGCAATTGCAATATATGAATCATTCTTTCATTTTTAGATGGTTTCACTTTCAGATTAGAAATATGGTGCTTTGCATGAGCATTTGCTCCCCTTTTGGACTTTTTAAAATTTTTGAGTGTTACAACCTGCAGTTAAATTGATTTATTTTATTGGCACACAAACCGATCCGTAATGTTCGTAGTGGAAAAAAATGCATAGCTTCCCAAATAATGCAAATAAAAACTGAAAAGTCTTGATGGCATGAGTAACATCCCCTTTGCTGTGAAAACCCCTAGATAAGCTGCGGTACAATCCATTGCTGCCAGAAGTCACATACTTTGTTGAATATTGATCACTTTCTTTCAGTTAAAATTTCTTGTGATCACAAATTACACAATTCTTTAAAAGGCCCCACGGTGTTTGTTAGAAAATGTATCTATATAAACAGCATCAGGACAACCATAAACATAAAACCAACAAAAACTATAAACTATGAAATTAAGTCTGGGATAAAGTTCCAGAATAGCTTAGATCAGGGTTTTGGTTAAAAAAAAACGTATCCTACAGTGATGTAAAGAAAGCCATTTCCAAAAAAAAAAACGCCAGTCATATTTGGAATTTTGTAAATGGCATGTGGGGAGACAGAGCAAACGTGGAAAAGGATCTTATGAGACCAAAACTGGACTTTTTAGCCTTCGCACAAAACATGATGACAAGAAACACAGCACCATTCCCATAGTAAATCATGGTGATAATAGTATCACATTGTGATAATGCATTTTTTCATCAGCATGAATGTGGAAACTACACAGGAGTAAGGGCTAGAAGGACAGAGTCAAAAATGGTTCAGCTGTAGAGGAAAACCTGCTTTAGTGTGCAAGATTGAGACTGGGACAGAGGTACACCTTCCAGCAGGACAGTGGACATTTACCCCAGGAGACTCAAACCTGTAACTGTAGTCAAGTTCTACCAAATATTGACTAGGGAGTAGGGCTGCTTTGGATTTTTACTCTCTTGAAGAGCTACAGTAGCTAAAAAGTTTTCAGCATCTGACACCCTTCTGGCAGTACAGTACGCTGTATTGATGTAGCAGCCAGCAGCGGTAAACACAGCGCACAGTGGCAGACCAGGCATCTGACACTCCTAGAAGTGTCAAATGCTAAAGGCACTAAAGACACTTTAGCTGGTATTGCTCTGAGAGAAAAAAAATGAAGAACTGAGGCACTGGCAGCAGGACAAGTAAGTATTATACCCCTTCTTTTACAGTTTTTCATTTTCAGAATATGGAAATTCCACATTGGTGTATACAAGTGCTAAAAAATTTTAGCGTGACATTTTAAGTGACACTGAAACTTTTGTCAATTTGATAGGCTGTTTTCTATGAATGCCACATGCCTTATAATTTGATAAAGCAGTGAAAAACAGCTGTATTATATGCTAATCTAACCAGCTTTCAGTTTACTGTAGTCAACTCAATGAAAGATGTTTCAAGATTGGTTCCTTTGCATAGTGGTTTTTGCATTTTTAAAGTGGTTCCAAATGTAGGACATTTTTACCTTAATGCATTCCCTGCATTAAGGTAAAAAATGTCCCATTGGTTACCTAACCTCCCTAAAGACTTACCTGATTCCTATTTCGATCCAGCACTGTGCCTGAGTGCAGCAGTTCTGCTCTTTCTTCCTCTCCTCACAGGACTCTGACAGGGCCATTGGCTCCTGATGCTGTCAAGCCAATCCTATGAGGAGGGAGCGGGGAGCAGAGCTGAGCTGTGCGGTGTGACTATAGATGCACACAGCCCGGCTCAGGAGCAAGCCCACAGGTGTGCCCCTATAGGAAGCAGCTTCCTATGGTGGCGCACCAAGAAGAGGAGGAGCCAAAAGCATTGGCAGGAGGACCTGAGAAGAGGAGGTTTGCGGCAGCTCTGTGCAATACTATTGCACAGAACAGGTAAGTTAACATGTTTGTTTTATTTTTTTTAAAAAAAACCTTCACAATCACTTGAAATAAGCCTAATTGCAGTGCCTTAAAGGAGAATGTGGGAAAAACAAACAAACAAAAAAAAACATACATACTCACCTATATGGTTGCATCATTGGTAAGATGCTGCAGCCCTCCCCCACCAGCTCTAAGCCCGAGAACTGGGCAGTCACATGACCATTGATTGTTCAGTTCTAAGTCTGCTCTGAGCAGAAATCGGTGACTATCAGTCACTGCTCTGTGCTCTGCCCCTCCAGCACTTACTGAGCTATGGAGGAGCTGGGAGCAGCTGGCTCAGGCTCTCAGCTGTGTACTGAAAGGCTGAGCCAGCTGTCAGTCAGTCATCTGGGTGGTTCCCAACATCATTGTCAAGGTCCTTCCAGAGCCTGGACTGGCTCTGTGATGTCAGTCGTCACCTGGCTTTTGCCGGCTGGTTTTGGGTCACAGGAGTGCAAAAGTGTATGCACTCTAGTGACCCACAAGAGACATATGACAAAGCTTCTGCCTTACTTCTCTTTTAAAAGGAATTGTATTGTATGTGTTGATGATGAAAGCTGATAATGTCAGTGTATTGCTGCCACTCTTGTGTTGTGCATGCACGAGTTTTTAGGTTTTTTCATGTTGGGGTGTGAGGCTCTCTTTTACCTTTCCCTCTCTTATTGGGTCTATCTGCTGACAAGCCTGGCTCTTTTCATAGAGGGGGCTTTCCTCTGCAGGTTTACTATTGGTACTTTGGTAGTAGCATTCTAAAACTAGTGGTTAAGGCTCGTAGTGCTGCGTAATCCTACAGCAGTGTGTGATAATTTCACTTCTACTTTTTTGTCCTTTGAGGGGGAAAACGATGCAGATAAAAGGCAGTGCTTCATTTAACTTTTTCTGTCTAAACTGTCCTTTTTTTTTTTTTCTACCTACAAGGTAACCCCCAGTTGGACCCCTTCAGGCTGCTCCTTCCACCTACACAGATAAAACACACACTTCCCATCAGCTTATATTGTGTCAGTATATAAAGCTGTTCCATTTACATTTTATAGAACCCATAGAGCTCCACTACATTTACAGATCAGGTTGTGTTTCTCAGTCCTTGCAAAACAAAAGCAATGGAGAGGAGCCTTTAGTAGAGGAGCACTCTTGGATTAACATGGAAGCCCTCTCTTTAAATGATATTGTCCTTAATTAAAACGTTACAGAGGCTGTAGATGGCTTCTAGTAACCCTTGGGTACTCAGAGTAGGAGGCACAGGCTCACTCAAAGCAGCCCTTAGGCAGACCAGGTGATGGAAGCAAACTGTACACCTCTAGCATGGAGTTCAGTTTGTTTAACTCAAAAGCTACTAATTGATCATTTTTACCACTACGCACTATGGAGCTGTAACATAATATAAACGTGTATCTGTAAATGAAATGCATTTGTCTGTGCCAAAGCCAAATTACTTTATTTGTAGCTAACTTTCCTTTTTTTTTTCTTTCTTGCAGTGCGACAGCGAAAGTGATATCGACGATAAGGTAAAACTGAACTTAATTCCTGTTTTTTTTTTTTTTTGTAGACCTATTAGGGTCTATTTATTAAACTTGTACAGGTTGAAAGCCAACCCCACAGTGTGTCTCTTTCCTGAAGTGTAATCCAAACTGACAAGCATTTAATTTTTTAACAAAGTTAATAACCAATAACATTGCACATTAGTACAGAAATAAGGTTTTTAGCCTGGGTAAGTTTTATATAGAGCCAGTTCTGTTTTGTGATATGAAGCATGTTATAATGAAATCGCATGAAGAAACTAGATGCTAGAAAAGACTTTATAGAAATGACCAGCCTTTTTTAGCACTGCTCAGTATGAGCAAATTTTTTGTAAAATCACCAACTTCTGTGTGTATGTAATTTATGTATATGTAACTTATGTGCAGACCATTCTATAATTATTATTAATATTAATATACATGATTTAGCATTGACAGTTTACGCTGCACTTTACAACTTGAGGGCAGACCGTACAAATACAATAAACTTTAATACAGTAGGAATCAGAGGGCCCTGCTCATTCGAGCTTACAATCTAAGGGGGGGGGGGGGGGCGGCAGGGGATACAAGAGGTAATAACTGTGGGGGGTGAGCTGATGGAGAAAATGTACAGTTGTTAGGTGGGGGCCAGTTAGACTTCTTTGAAGAGATGAGTTTTCAGGGATCGTCTGAAAGTAGACAAAGTAGGAGATAGACTGATTGGGGTAGAGCATTCCAGGGGATGGGAGAGGCTCAGAAGAAGTCCTTGAGGTGAGTATGGGAGGAGGTGACAAGGGAGCTAGAGAGCAGGATGTCTTGGGAGGAGCGAAGAGGATGATTTGGTTGGTATTTTTAAACCAGGTTAGAGATGTAGCTGGGGGCCAGGTTGTGGATGGCTTTGTAAGTTACTGTTAGTATCTTGAATTTCATTCCTTGTTTGAGTGGCAGTCAATGGAGGGATTGGCAGAGAGGGGTAGCAGATGCTGAGCGTTTTGTAAGGTGGATGAACCTGGCAGCGTTCATGATGGACTGAAGGGGGGATAGCCTATTTAGAGGTAAGCCAATGAGGAGGGAGTTGCAATAGTCGAGACGAGAGATGACCAGGGAGTGGATTAGAAGCTTTGTGGTGACATTGGTTAGGAAGGGGCATATCTTGGCGATGTTGCAGAGGTTGAGGCGGCAAGCTTTGGACAGCAATTGGATGTGGGTCTGAAAGGATAGTTCAGAGTCCAGGATTACACCTAGGACCTTGGCATGGGGGGATGGGTTGATAGTTGAGCCGTTGATTTTGACAGAGAAATTAGGGGAAGTGGCACATGGGGGAGGAAAAATCATGAGCTCAATTTTGGATAGGTTGAGTTTGAGGAAGTGATGTGACATCCAGGCTGATATATCTGTTGGTAAGTTGGTGATGCGTGAGGAGACAGATGGAGTGAGTTGGGGGGTGGAGAGGTAGATTTGGGTGTCGTCTGCGTAGAGATGATATTGAAAGCCATGGGAGGCAATCAACTGGCCCAGGGAGGAGGTGTAGATTGAGAAAAGGAAAGGTCCAAGAACAGAACCTTGGGGGACCCTAATGGAGAAAGGACAGAAGAGGAGGAAGTAGAGTTGTATGTGACACTAAAAGAGCGGTGGCATAGTTAGAATGAGAACCAGCGAAGAGTACAGTCAGAGAGACCAAAGGAGTGGAGATTTTTCAGGAGGAGGGGGTGGTCCACTGTATCAAAGGCAGCAGAGAGGTTCAGGAGAAGTAGTACAGAATAGTGTCTGTTGGTTTTAGCCGTTGGTAGATCATTGGTGTGTTTAAGGAGAGCAGTTTCCGTGGAGTGTTGAGGTCAAAATCCGGACTGAAGGGGATCAAGAAGTTTGTTCATAGTTAGATGGTTGCTCAGTCGGTTGTAGACCAGTCTTTCAAGCAGTTTGGAAGAGAGGGAGAGTAAGGCGATGGGGCGTAGGTTGTTAAGATTGGTGGGGTCCAGTTATTTAGCCTTTGACTTGGGCTGGCCATAGCCAGTTTGAATCATTTGAATTTGAACCATGTATGGGCAGGCTGAATGTATCCAAGTTGACTGATCGATTAACTTGGGTACAACCAGCCTACTGGATTTTACATGAAATTATTGCTAGTGGCTGTCATGGCCGCTAGCAATAATCACTGTGGAAAATGGAAGCCGTCCCCACAGCAAGAACACAATGGCTCGACGGGAGGGATGATTCCCACATCAACACTGTCTGTTGCAGGAAAGAAAAACGCTCGGTCTATGACCAGCCTAAAGTGGGGTACACACTATAAGAAAATCGGGCGAACATTCGTCCAATTTTTCTCAATGTTTTACAACAAATCGGAACCAATGAAAGAAAATTTGTACGAAAATTATTCCGAATTTTTTTTTTTTGTTTTGTTTATTGTTCCTGATCATGCGCAGTCTTCCTTTTCTGATTTTTCTTGTACGAAAATTGTACGAGAACGGTACACATTAACCGAAAATCGTATGTTTTCTTCCCATAGGAGAAAAATGTTGGAGTTTGTCCCTTCTGGAATTTTCGTACGAAAATTTAGAATCGGCTGTCGAAAGTTGTATACACACTATATGAAAATTGTACGAAAAGTCTTTGGATGAAAACGTTCGCCCAATTTTCTTATAGTGTGTACGAGCCTTTAGACTTCATTGAAACTGTAGTCTTTTGTTTGACCCAAATGCAGCAAGGTCCCCATTGTATGGTGGGCTAACCTGTAAATATAGGATATACTTTGACAGTATGTACCTTTCTTAATAGGGTACTCGATTTGGCTCCCCTTGCCTTGTTTTTTGTTTTGTTTCTTTTTTAATAGCTATCTCACTATTGGTGTGCAGTTGTACAGTAGGTCAATCAGCAAAAAAGTGTGGGGGCTCACTGATGTAATGGTTACCTTTTGGGTCTGCTAGCATTTTATAGAAAAGCTGTAACTACCTAGTATTTCTCTGATTTAGTTAAAATACATTCTTGCTCTTTTAAATTCTGTCAACACTTATAAGCCTTTGTCTGTTCCAGGCTTAGTACAAGCAAAGGGTGCAGTAAGCCATAGCAACCAATCAGCAGTTATCTTTTATTGTTCTGACTGCTCAAGCAGCAAAGGTGATTTCAGATTACTTGCTATGGGTTGCTGCAGTCTGCACATCATCATCTGTGTTTGCAGGCATAAGCCTGTCTGTGTTCATTTGTGCCTTTTTCATGCTGTTTTAATTTAGCACTTTACTGAACCAGTGTGCCTATTTATCCCTAGCCGAACAACATGTCGATAAAACATTGCGAATCACTTTTTCTTTATATTTTTCAAGTTGCTACAGTTACTGTACTTAAAAACTAATTTCAGAATGTTACGTACAAGATTATTAAAATAGAAAAGAAAATGCCAGCACAATAGTTGCTTACAAGTGCTTTTTTCCTGGGCTAAATAATTCTTGCAAAACCAAAAGCTTCTAACAGCTGATGTTTTTTTTTTCCTTCTGGGGTTAAAACCTTTTTTTTCACAATCGAATAGACTAAAAGCAATTGCTCAGAAGGCTGTTTAAAAGATATGCCTGTCAGAGTTGAGATGAAGTTGTAAGTGGCATGTAGTTTTATAATACAGCTCTGCTATTAATGATTGTCTAAATTACAGCGGCAGGCCCAGCCAGCTGCATTACATTGGAGACTGACGTCCGCTAGATTAGGTTTGACTTCACCTTGTAGCGGAGAAATTGAAATCTGAACAACATTGATTAGCTTTCAGAATGTGAGATCGGAGGTTACCTTCAG
Source organism: Aquarana catesbeiana (assembly GCF_042186555.1). NCBI lineage: Eukaryota > Metazoa > Chordata > Amphibia > Anura > Ranidae > Aquarana > Aquarana catesbeiana. Next base: position 270,225,038 of record NC_133324.1, read on the forward strand.
GGGAGGCTGCATTGTGTGTGACTGGTAAGTCAGTGTCACAAGCAGAGCACAAGGTAATAGAATTCCATATTGTGATTACTCTATTTCCTTGCCTTTCTGCTCTGCAGTTGCTGAATTTTCCTTCCATAGCGATCTGTATTAGGCTTGTATCAAGCTTGCATTTGCTAACATTAGAGTAGTTTTTCACATTGCACACTACATTTGTACTCAGACAGGTTAAGGTAAACCGTTCATTAGAATGAAAAAAAAAATGAAAGTTCCTAGCAAGGTTTCTTTTGTGTGTCCTGCTAATCCAGTGTTTCTCAACTCCAGTCCTCAAGGCGCCCCAACAGGTCATGTTTTCAGGCTCACTATTATTTTGCACAGGTGATTTGATCAGTTTCACTGCCTTAGTAATTACCACAGCCGTTTCATCTGAGGGAAATCCTGAAAACATGACCTGTTGGGGCGCCTTGAGGATTGGAGTTGACAAAAAACTGTGCTAATCTCTAAGCCTAAAATTCCCCCCTTCCTTCCAAATGCCACAGTATGATGCATACACATTTCAGGGAGATATGTACCCTTTGCATTGTTGGATGTGGGGCATGTCTAAGCCAAAATTTGCATACTTGATACACCCATGTTTAGGGGTACCATATGATTTTTCTAATGGCAGTTTCAAACATGCACAGATTGCAATGACTTCCTGATCCATACAACCTGCTTACATACAACTTACAACCCACTATATGGCTGGTCCTGGTATATTTTACTGGTGCCTAGCAGCCCTCTAGCTGAATCTTTGTAGTTACTGTTTTCTTCTGAATGGCCTTAAACCAAAGACTACAGAAATGCAGGTCAATGCTTGGTTCAAGCTCTGCTTACGTTAAGGGCTCTGCATCTTCTTGGGTACCTGTTCCAATCAGGTTCTCCTGTCAGCTTTTCAGGTGGACTTGATCGGATTGTCCATTCACCGGCGGGTAAAAAATGGACTTGTGTATGTTTACACTGGCCTACCTCTAATCCAATCTGGTCTGCTAAAAAAAAATAAAAGATATCCATCCTCCTCCGTCTAGGCAGATCTGATCGGAGGGCAGTCAGCTGTTAATGGACACCTGAGTCTGTTTACACCAGGCTCTGTTCTTGTCCGCTTTGCATTAACTGAGCAGAGGCAGATCTGTCATCCCCTCATTCTGCTCTGATCAGCAGGGGATCCTCAGACAGGTACCCTACTCATTAAAAACTGAGTTCACCCTGTGTTAAAGAGGCCTTATACACATAGTGAAGCATGACCAGGAGGTTGCATGGAATCCCAGCCCACAGTGGCAAGAGCAGCCTGCTTAATATGTATGTTACCCTAAATATTTGTATTTTTTCTATGTGTTCGCATGTGTGCTGTGAACAGTGTATTTCCATTTAGTAAATCAACCCCTATGTGTATAATCATAACAGTTAATCTTGCTAAACAAGGGCTAAAATAAAGTTTATCTGGTGCCTTAGGTAATTCTGTCTCATTTTTGCACTGCTTTTTAATTATTCTTAAGTATCAAGTTCATTCTCAGAGTGCTTGTTTAATTATCTTTGAACAAAGTAGCCCAAATTCTTGTTTTCGGCTTACTTTAAAGGCTTGTTTTGCAGCTGGGAATCTGGAATCAGCATGGTGCACACAATATAGCTTTGTTGATATGATTACAGGTGAGAGAACAGTTACAGAATACCAACCACATCCATATTCTGCAGTCATCCTAGAGCTCAGGAACATTTCACTAAATTGAGGAGGCTTCAGAACGTGTCTTGCTGAGATGCATTGCTATTCTCTTCTACCATTTCGGCCCCATGTGCTCTAAACATCACCACGGAATATATATACCTCCTTTAATAGCAACAACAGCATTAACAGACAGCAATTACCCTTCATTTTCTGGAACGATAAAGTCTCCATTAATTCAAGATTTATGTAGTTATAGCATTTAGCTCAGAAATAACACCGCAGAGAATTGGGTTATACACATGTAATGAGAGAGCTCATGGCATACTTTAGTGAACATTAACATAATAGAGTAATATAAACCATCAACACTCCCACTTATTGTCTCTTACCTGCTTTTTAGCATGGCAGAGGAGTGCAGTATGAAAACATATTTCATTAACAGCTTCCTTCAATGATAGAAAGCTGTCCTAGACAGACTCTGTGGATAATGATTTATTCTCGTAAGAGGAATATCTCCACAAGAGTCCTTTTAGAGCTGTCCTTTTAGCTCCCAGCAAAACCCCTGAAATCAGAAAAGGACATAATGTACATTTTCCTGCAAGATTAAACACACACCAGAAGCAGTGTTAAACTACACTAGGAGCCCACACAGGAGTTAGCACCAAGAAAAGCAACAAAGCATGTACAAACCAATACCGTTTAATAAGAACTGCAAAGTGTGTGGCTTGAGCACAAAAAACACAATGACTTCAGAATAGTGTTACCCCAGAGAAAATGAGATTTCTTATAAAAGTAGTATATAGCGGATGAAGAACAAAGGCGCATACACATTTGTAATCATATCAGTAGTACACTATGATGCTTATGTCAGAGTGTGAGTGCTGTGGCCATGGAGGTGCCATGTAGTCGACATAGCCAGACTTTAGAGGACACTATTACTTTAAATATCCCAGGATAAAGGCAAGTTGGAGTTCACAGGTTGCTTCCAAAATTGAACAATAATATAAGCAGACTTTTTCCAACACATAGTAATATTCTTCCTGGCGTAAAAGAGAAGGCTATTGCTACAGTGCCTTGAAAAAGTATTCACACCCCTTGAAATTTTCCACATTTTATCATGCTACAACTAATAGCATAAATGTATTTTATGTGATAGACCAACATAAAGTGGCACATAATTGTGAAGTGGAAAAAAAATGATAAATGGTTTTCAAATTTTTTTTACAAATAAATATCTGAAAAGTGTGGCTTGCATTTGTATTCAGCCCCCTTTACTCCGATACCCCTAACTAAAATCTAGTGGAACCAATTGCCTCCATAAATCACCTAATTAGTCCATCTGTGTGTAATTTAATCTCAGTATAAATACAGCTGTTCTGTGAAGCCCTCAGAGGTTTGTTAGAGAACCTTAGTAAACACACAACATCATGAAGGCCAAGGAACACACCATACAGGTCAGGGATAAAGTTGTGGAGAAGTTTAAAGCAGGGTTAGGTTATAAAAAAACATCCCAAGCTTTGAACATCTCACGAAGCACTGTTCAATCCATCATCTGAAAATGGAAAGAGTATGGTACAACTGAAAACTTACCAAGACATGGCCGTCCACCTAAACTGACAGGCCGGGCAAGAGGACCATTATTCAGAGAAGCAGCCAAGAGGCCCATGGTAACTCTGGAGGAGCTGCAGAGATCAACAGCTCAGGTGGGAGAATCTGTCCACAGGACAACTACTAGTCGTGCACTCCACAAATCTGGCCTTTATGGAAGAGTGGCAAGAAGAAAGCCATTGTTTAAAGAAAGCCAAAAAAGTCATGTTTGCAGTTTGCGAGAAGCCATGTGAGGGACACAGCAAACATGTAGAAGAAGGTGCTCTGGTCAGATGAGACAAAATGTTTTGGCCTAAAAGCAAAACGCTATGTGTGTGTCGGAAAACTAACACTGCACATCACCCTGAACACCACCCCCCCCCCCCGTGTGAAACATGGTGGTGGCAGCATCATGTTGTGGGGATGCTTTTCTTCAGCTGGGACAGGGAAGCCAGTCAGAATTGATGGAGAGATGATGAAGCCAAATACAGGGCAATCTTAGAATACCTGGTAGAGTTTGCAAAAGACTTGAGACTGGGACAGAGGTTCACCTCCCAGCAGGCAAACAACCCTAAACATACAGCCAGAGCTACAATGGAGTGGTTTAGATCAAAGTATATTCATGTGTTAGAATGGCCCAGTCAAAGTCCAGACCTAAATCCAATTGAGAATCTGTGGCAAGACTTGAAAATTGCTGTTTACAGACGCTCTCCATCCAATCTGACAAAGCTTGAGCTATTTTGCAAAGAATGGGCAAAAATTTCACTCTCTAGATGTGCAAAGCTGGTATAGACATCCCCAAAAAGACTTGTAGCTGTAATTGCGGCGAATGGTGGTTCTACCAAGTATTCACTCAGGGAGGCTGAATACAAATGCACACCACGCTTTATCATTTTCTTTCCATTTCACCACTTTGTGCCACTTTGTGTTGGTCTATCACATAAAATCCCAATAAACTACATTTATGTTTTTGGTTGTAACATGACAAAATGGAAAATTTCAAGGGGTGTGAATACTTTTTCAAGCCACTATATGTGTGTAGGGATGGATTTTTCCATAAGAGTTTTTGGGGAAAGGGAGTTTGAAGGAAACAACTCATATCGGTGTCCCATTTTCCAAGCCTTCAGTGTAGTTAGAATGGAAAGGGTAAGAGGATAGGGGGCTTTTGGACTTCGATATATCAGGAAGTAGAGTTCTTCTAGTGAATGCAAAATGGCAGCCTCCAGCATAATTGAGGCATTGGAAATGTCCAGCTGTAGCCAGCAATGTGCCATTACCAACTGAGTGAAAATATTTCTGCCAGTTTGGCATTGCCAGTCCACCCTGAAGGAGTGACATGGTCAGAGTAGTAATCTTGTAACTTGGTGATTGAGAGCCCCACAGAAATTATTTAAATAACTGATTAAGTTGGGTAAAAAAGAAGTAGGGGAACTGTGAAACAAGTAAGTGAATCTTGAAAGAATTTTTAGCAGATTATTATAGCCAATCATTCAGAATGGCAGGTTTTGCCATGACTTCTGTTTAGTCTTATCATTTTGCAATATGGGGAGAAGAAAGAGTAAAGCTGGGGCATACATGGATTGAAATTCAGCCGTTTAGCAGAGACAGGCCGGATTGTGATCCATGTAAGAGCAAGGAGGTTGTACAACCACCCTATTGAATTTTTCCTGCTTGATAAGCACTGCCGACTTTGGCGGGCGTTGCTGATCAGTGTATTCTGATGGCAGGAAAGTCTGAGGATCTGAAGAGCCCCCTGTAGAAAACGGTCTGCGTCATTCCAAAACAGCAAGAGGTCATCTACATACCTTGGGCTACACTCTCCTCTAATCAGTCTGTCCTGAGACCTTTAATAATGTACATTTTTAGTATGCGTTAATGCATACAATATCATCATGCATTTAAGCTAGAATTTTTTTGTACAGAAAAACATTTGACTGAAGTTAATTTCATGCTGTTAAACTCAGTATTGTGGGCTCCTATAATTTGTTATAACAGAGAAATTAGCACAGGAACTTTTTTTTCTCACCACATTGCACCAACCACCAATAATTCACTTACAGTTTACATAAGTGCATTTTATACAGTATATTACAGATGTAATCAACTATCCGCCCCCAGCATGCACTCAAAGCCAATTGTATTTTTAACTATGATTGTTACTTTATTACCAAATAACAATTTTGAAGTTCCTGTACTGTGTGTGAACTGGAGGTAGAAAATGCAACAAAAAAGGGCAAAGCATGGTTACTGTCAAAAGAAAGACCACCTATTCTTTGTCCTACTCTTTCCTTTTCCTTGAGCTTTTGGGACAGACTCAATAAATTCCATCATCTTTAATCAGCCCATAGCCCCCTTGCTCCTATATTGTCTAATCCATTGTTCACCCTGGGTCTCACCCCTGTGTCCTTCAAATGGATGGACAAATAAAGGATTTAATCGCATAGAGAACTTCTGTGGGGGGGTTCTTTCGCTCCAATTATTTCGAGAGAGATACCAACTCCCCGATACGGAGACTGCCTTTGAATCCATATGTAGAAAATGTGACAAACAATATGATTTGATGCCAGTGATTTACTCTATGGTAGTGTCATCTTTTTCTAAACAACAGTATATGCTAAAATGGGAACAGGACCTGCTAGTGGAGTTGGAGTTTGAGAAGTGGCATAAACTAGCGGGAAATGCATCCAGAACATATATTATTATTTCGCTTATAGAAGCAAATTACAAAGTGCTACTTCAATGGTATATGGTTCCAACAAGATTGGCCTCCTATAGCCCGGGAGCATCCCCACGCTGCTTTAGAGGCTGTTCCCAAGATGGTTTGTTCCTCTATATTTGGTGGGAATGTCCAAATACCTTACTTACGCTCTTCCTTTCCTTTTCCTTTTTTTTTTTTTTTTGGTCTTTGACTGCACCCCCAGACTCATTATTTAAAGTCTAGATAACTAAAAAGGACTACTGTAAGGGTAACATTTTTACATGGATGTACATAATGTCGGATTATGTGCACGTGGAATTTCTGATTGTGAATTTCAGTACAACACGGGGGGAAGAATGTTGTTTTGGGTAGGTTTTAATTGCTCATACAAACATGTTATAATCTTTCTTCCAATTACTGCTATCAGAGGCTTGGGTGATCAGTTTTTCTTTGGAACTTGTATAAGGGTCGATTCACATCTATGCATGTTGCTTTTGAGCGTTTCTGCAGTGTTTTTTGTGGTGCTTGCTGCGTTCTTGAGCAGTGTTTTTGCCACGTTTTGCGTTTTTTGGGGTTTTTTTACTTTTTTTTTTTTAGACTGTATACAGTCTAAAAAAAAAAAAACGCTGCAAAAATGCTGCACTTGCATTTTTGATGCTGGTCCATTGAATTCTATTACATGCAAAACGCTGCATTTTGCATGAAAAAAAGTCCCTGACCCTTTCCAAAAATGCAGAGGTACAAAAAGGCATTGATGTGAACATGTTCCATAGGAACCCATGTTAAAAAATTCCCATGTATTTCTGCAAAATGCATCAAAAAACGCATTAGTGTGAATGGAGCCTTAGTGAGTTTTTTGACTTGCCTGCACTTATCCTTTAAATATCTTGTTTCACTACAAACCTGGGCAACATATAATGTATTTACAAATACCTTTGGGAAGTTAAAGCGGGGGTCCACCTATCTATCGTTTTTTTTTTTTTTTTTTTTGGAGTTCATTCACAAACTTTTCTTCTCATGATTATCTACTCACATGTTCTGTGTAATAAGTCCGCCTGTGTCCGATTTCGTTGTAAAGAATAACTTATAAAATTCACTGAAGGCGGTTTCCATCTTCATTGTGGGCATTTGAAGCCCACAAGCATGTATTTCCTGGATGCGGTGAATGCTGTGCTCCCAGCATTCACCGAGATGTTGTGATGACGCTGTTGCACAATGCATGCTGGGAAGCCTGAGACTAGCTCCCAGGGGACTGTGGGAGGTCTGGGAGAGGCTAGAAACACGCCTACTCCCATGGGAGGAAAACCAGGAAGTGCTAAGAAGATTAGAAAAAAAAAGGTAATTACGGCGATTTAAATTTTTTTACACAGCATGTCAGCATCTAGGCAAGGAAGAGAATGCATATGTTCAAAATTTGGGTGGAACCCCGCTTTAAAGAAGACCAAGAGTTTTTCAGTCTGCATTTTTCATCTTCCAATGCCTTTCTGTGAGATGCTTATCTCTTTCACAGTACAAAACACCTCAAAATGACTGCCTGAAGTTTTTATGGGTTCCCATCTGCCAGGGATTGAAATAATGGCTCTCCACGGACAGCTCTGTAGGTAGTATCAATATGTAAGAGTAGTGCGTTTGTTTTATCATATTTTCTCAATTTCTTCTAAAAGACAATACAGGATATTTAGATGTATGTACAAAGACAGTCATCTGAAATGATATTTCAACACTAGAGCACACATCCCACATCTGCAATTTACCGGATAGTTCTGTATGGAGGAGCTCAAGCTAGGCCATATGCCAATATAAGTTTGTTCTCATATAAACAGAAAATGGGCAGTTATCAAGCCCATGAAATCTTTAGTATCTTAGGTTAATTTTTAGAGCGTTTAGGAGTAGTTATCAAATTGTCAATGAGTATTGACTTGCGTGTCCACCTTAGACGATGGCTGTCTCTGACGAGGATCCTTATATACTGCCCCTGGGAACTGATAATTATACTGGTGGAAGGTTGTGTTTACTAGGCCTAATAACTCATTTATGCTAATGTGGTTTTATTGTGATTCTTACTGCATGGGACCAGGGAGAATCCTGCCTTACACTGCCCTTAAGGCACACTAAAAGTTGCTGCTCAGTAACTGCTGTCAAGTTGTTTCCTAATGAGGAAAGTTCAATACTGTTTCTAATTTAGATCTGTCAAGTCCACACAAGTTGTATCCTGTTTGTGTGGGCCCTGATGAAGGAGAATTGGTGTTGCTTCTGATATGCGTTGAATGTTTTATATATTAGCTTTTAACCAACAAAATTATCTTGGACTCTCATTCAGTTTTGGTCTGATGCTCCTTTCTATATTCTGTGTCTGAAAGGCAGCAGTTACACCACTAGCTATAAGTTAAAGCGGAACCTTACCCATAACAATTTGATAACATATAACATTTTATTAACGAAATAACATACATTCCACATGAATAATTATGCTACCAAAATTAGTGTGTGCTGTAAGTTGCCTCCAGCATTGCTCATGTTTCTTCTTGCTGGAGGCCGCCATTTTGTTGAACCCCAGAGCAGTTACTTCCTTTTTGGAAATGCTCTTCCTCTCCTTGGTCTCAAACACTATATGACACTTTCTATAATTAAATTATGTACATTTCCAGCCTTGATTGTATGTCTTGGCTTAGCGAGAGAGGAAGTCTGACAGAAGCTTTGCTTTGTGAAGTTCACAGGCTGCCCATGAGGGAGAAAGGAGAGAGAATCAGGGAGATAAGAGAAGGCACTATCCTTGCAAGTTTAAGCCCTCATTCACACCGGTGCGATTTGTCATGCAAATTGCATAAGCCACACCCCATTGTCGGCAATGGAACCATTCAAATAGCTACTACTCGGAGAAAGGTTCCTGCACTACTTTTTTCGATTTTATTGCGACTTGCATAGACTTCTGTTAAATGCAATCGCAAACCGCAATGAAATTGGAGGTGCAAATCACACTGATCTGCGGCTTTGAAATCACACTGAAGTAGCGTGAATTCAAAGCCACACTGGTGTGAACCAGGGCAAAATTATTTGTGTCTTCCTAGCAGCAGTTCTGTCACCTCTCCTGCTTTCCTTTTCTCCCTCCCTATTCATTGTTCCAACAGTAAATCCTAAAACTGTCATGTGATCGGCCTCCAGGGGCTCTCATTTTAGCCACGGTGCTGAGAATAGAGAGCAACTGAGCATGTGCAGAGATCAGTGAGACAGCGTGTTACTGGATTTTAAACAGTATAGGCACTTATATTTAATGTTTAATGTAGCTATACTTGCAAAAGGGGCCAGCCTGAAGTGATCTATAAGGACTTCATTTTCTGACTAAAATTCCACTTTAAATCTGCAAAACCCAGACACCTATGGATGCATGTCAGTGTAGGTTCAGAATTTAGTTACAAAAATAGTTAAAAAAAATGAATTTTGTATTCCTTTTTCTGCAGTTCTAATTGTTTTTTATTATTATAGGGTAAAAGGAAATAAATAATGTGGGTGATGGTTAACCCACTTTCCCTCTTCCTTGCTTGGAAAACCAGTGGGAACCTTTAGCAAAATTCAGTTGTTTAATTTAAAAAATTTTATTTCTAAATATTTTAGGGATTGCATCTAATAGCTTAATAGAGGTTGTCAGCTAGATGAGCAAATGAATTACTATGTTATTGTGAATAAATATATGTATATCCTTAACGTGAATAAGAAAAATAATACCATTTACCTGCTTATGCCAGGGATTTACTATAAAAGGGTTAAAACTCAGCGTCTGCTCCAATGTTCGCTCTGAATCTCTGCGCTTCCACACATGACAGCAGCTCTCCGATGTGCTCTAGTGATCCCGACAGCTGATGGGGGAAGCAAAGCACGGCCTTCGTGTGCAATAATAAAGAGCCCACCCACAGACGCCATGACAGGCTTAATGGCTTTTCATAGAAAAACGGACAGACTTAATGTTTGGACCGTAGTGATCATTCGGCCTGATCTTCTTAATGAAATTAGATTAGACGCACCTGGGAAATTGCTGAGACGGCACATTGCTTTCATCACCTTCTTTAATTTAAAAGCAATTTGCAGGGAAAATATTCTCTGAAGTAAAGAGACGTGAAGAGAGAGAAAATCGGATGCAGAGAAGAAAAGAAACAGAGGCAGGAAGTAAACAGATGGATAAAAGTACAATAACCGGGAGCACATTTTATAGGCCTATACTGTATAGGTAATACTGGTCATATATTTAGAAAAACGCTAATATTTGCATGATGCATACATCCCTTCATTTCGGTCATTGTATGAGAATAGTTATAGCTGTACACAAATTAAGAACGTATGCATACTTTTGCATTATCCATGTTTCACCTAATCCACATACCATCTTGCCTAGTCTCTTCCTCAGCATCAGTGGGAAGGTGATAAAGGCAATGTTACCATCTGAGAGAAGTGACATAGTCATTCCCTCACGGAAAGTTTTCTTTAAGGAATATTTTCATTATTTGCCATGATTTAAGCATGTGAGATAGCAATTCCATACCTCCCTGATCTCCCTCTTTCCTATTCTTTTATCTGCCACCCTGTCAAACTTTATTTTGTATAAGGAAGGTTAGAACCTCTGATTTATTTTTTATTTTTTTCTGTGGCCCATTAGGAAGATTATGTATTTGCCCTTTAATATGTGTTTCCAATAGGAGATCACTATAGGAATCAAAGCCACATTACATTTTAGTGTTATTTGCTCCTGCTCTGCACTCGGGAGAGACAATGTGTGAGGACAGGCTGGTGTCATAGCAGCAGTGGTCAGGCTTTAGGTGAATTTTGATCCCTGACACTGAAACTGAAGTTTGAGAATGGAAAGTAAAGTAGTAAAGCAAGTAAATTAAGCCACCCATCGGATGGCTTTTCTGTCAACAATACCTGGGACCCTCTCCAAAGAAGAAAGGCATCCTAAGACTGGGCGATGATGAACTATATACCACACAGTTGGAGGAGTTCTGCTGTGTCTACCTAGTTGCCAACAAAAGAAGGGCAGAAGATGCCACGCTATGAGTGCTACATGTAATGATAGGGGCACCCCTCCCTGGGAGTTTTCCAGTTATGTCAGATGTTTTGATATATATGCCATTATTCACTTTGGCTCCATGCTGCTTATATGGGGGTTGGTCTTATAACACGTTTTATTGAAGGACACCCTCATGGACTTCAAATGCCACAAATACACACACCCATCAACACTTGATACCACATTTATTCTTTGTTTCCCCCTTTTTTGGGGAGGGGGGATGCTCCTACAGTTTTTCTGCAGCTGTCATAGTTGTGTTTTTAATAATTGGCCAATTATGATTTGATTATATTAGTTGGATAGTGGGTTTTGTAATTTCTAGATTATTAGTGTTTAATAGTCATCTTTCTTTACTGATAGATGTGTCGGACTTCTTTGCCAGGTCCCCCCAAATAATATACATTTATCTAGGGCTACATTGCACATTTTATCATATTGAGGTTGAGCTCAGTCTGGTTTTTATTCCTGTTTTTTTTTTCCATCTTGAGACATTGCCAATTAGTGCTTTTGGTTGCTATTTCTCTTGCAACTGGTAATCGGTCAATCCTACTCACATCGTAGAATGGGCAAATATCTTAAACATTACTATAACCATGTACTGTGCCACCTGTGCTCCTTCATCCAGAGTGGGGGCACTCTAATACAGAAGGTGTGCTACTGGCCAGATCACCAGGGGGAAAACAGAGGGAAGAAAGCCTAAAAACATAGAATTAATTAACTAGAATGTAGCCACCAAATATTAAAGCGGAACTTCAGTCATTTTTTCATCTTTCCATCTATTAAATCTTCTGCCCTTGTTGTTTTAACTTTGGATAGTAAAACATTTTTTTTCTGCCAGTAAATACCTTATACAGCCCACTTCCTGTTTCTTGTCTGGTAAAATGCCTAGGCGTATGACATCATGCACAGCTCTCTCTCTGTCTCTCTCTCTGTCTCTCTCTCTCTCTCTTTCTCTCTCTCTCTCTCTCTCTCTCTCTCTCGAGAGAGAGAGTTTGCCAGGAAGGGAGGGGGATTAGTCATACGAGGGCTAATAAGAGCTGCAGAGCTGGAGGTGTGTGTCTGGGTAAATCCAGGAAGTGAACAGGCAGCAGCTTCAGCTGCCCACAGTTAAAACGATTGCAGCCAGACTCAGTGGAGGGAGATTTCTGCAGCATTTTTGGCAAGTTCAGAATCACAGTATATAATAAATAATATGCAAAGTGGTTGGAGAGAAGCTTCAGAATGGCAAAGATGTTTTTATTACAAATTATGTAAGCAGACTGCAGTTCCTCTTTAATGATCGGTAAGCTGCAAAATATTACTGGGCATCATATGACGTCCAGCAGGATAACATGCTGGCTCTCACCCGTGGGGGCGCGCGGCACGGCAATCGCGGAGTGTCAATCTGACACCCCGCATCTCCGATCTTTATAAGAAGTCTCTGTCAGAGGCGGCTTACCACGTGATCTGCTGTGATTGATCACAGCGTAAACCAGGAAGTGCCAGTAAACCGCATTTCTCGGTTTTCGCTGACAGGGAGAGCTGATTGGCGGCTCTCCCTGTCAGAGGGGGGAGTCTGTATTGATTATCAGCACAGCCCCCTCAGATGTGCAAATAAGCTACCAATCAGTGCCCAGCATTCCCTCAATAAAAAAGCCTTCAAGTGCCAATCAGTGCACACCACAGTGCCAATCAGTGCCCAGCAGTAACACATCAGTACCTCATCATCAGTGCTGCCCATCAGTGCCAATCAGTACCACCTATCAGTGCTGACTGTCAGTGCCGCCTATTGGTGCCCATCAGTGCTGCATATCAGTGCCACCTTATCGTACCAACTCATTAGTGCCCGTCAGTGAAGGGGAAAACAAAATTTTATGACATAAACTAAGAAAAACTTTTTTTTTTACCAAAATGTTGGTCTTTTTAGTTTGTTTATCAAAAAATAAAAACCCCAGAGGTGATCAAATACCACCAAAAGAAAGCTCTATTTGTGGGAAGAAAATGATAAAAAGTTTGTTTGGGCATAGTGTTACATGACGCGCAATTGTCATTCAAAGTGAGACAGCACTGAAAGCTGAAAATTGTCCTGGGCAGGAAGGGGCGAAAGTGCCCAGTATTGAAGTGGTTAAAGTGGTTGTAAAGGTAAAAGATTTTGTTTTTGTTATTTTTACCAATCTCTGCATTAAAGTAAAAAAACCTTTTAACTGCAGCGCCGCCCGCCCCCCCCCCCCCCCCAGCCCTATCTCGGTCCAGTGCTGTGCACATCTCCAGCAGCCATTGGTTCCCACTGCTGTCAGTCAAAACCTGTGAGCACAGAGTAAGGGGTGGAGCTGAGCCAGGCTATGTGTCTGAAAAGACGCAGACAGTTTGGCTCGGGAGCGGGTCTACATGAATATCTCTGTAGGAGGCGGCTTCCTATGGGGGCACTCAGCGGTGGGGTTTGGGGGGCCAGGAGCATTGATAGGGGAGCCAGGAGCGTCGATAGAGGATGCTAGAGGAGGATCTGGGGCTGCCCTGTGCAAAACCATTGTACAGTGCAGGTAAGTATGACATGTTTATTATTTTAATTAGAAAAAAATGTGAAGCTTTACAGTCACTTTTTAATGGGTTAGTTCACAGAAAAAATGTAAAGTTGAACTATCACCAGGCACGCTCTCCAACCCCGTTCCTGCTGTACTTGCCTCTGATGCTGCTGAGCTGTCAGAGCCCCTGCAGCTGGTCCAATGGTCTGGGGATTTGAAATCCCTGCCCTTCCCCTTGATCTCTGTGTAACAGCTTGCAGGATGGACCATAGTGATTCACTTTGATACCGCTGACCAATCAGAATAGATTTGGTCCATCCCAGAAGCCACTGTCCAGAGAAGAGTGAAGATTTCAAATCCCTGGACCGGGGAGCCCCCAAGCAGCCCCTTGGAGGGTGTGGGGTGGGGGGAGTACAGCGGGGACTAGAGAAGGGGTGAAGAGGGTGTCCGTTGTTATTTTAGCTTTACAATTTTTCTAGAAACTAACACTTTAATTTGTGACCATGGTTTTGCCTGGTCTATGCAACTAAGCTAATGCAATAAAGTAATAAAGACATATAAAGACATATTTAAACTTGTCGAGAGTAATCTAATAAGTACAATAAATTCAATAGTATTTTGTGGTGATGTGGAACAATTGTGTGCACACAATGACATGGCAGATACACACCTTCATCTGATGCCTCAACAACACATCCATCCAGTATAGTTGGAAAGGAGGGTGGAGGAGTGCAGTCAGGACAGATACATGAGCAGCAAGCTGTGTATCAGAGCAGGAGTTCAGCGAGAGTGCAGGCTTATTGAAGAACATTAATGCTAATTAGAAACAGCCCGTGGAAATTAAGTGCTGCTGCGATTAGCCACCAAATTTATGCTTCTGTGCATCTCCAGATCTCATCTCTGCTTAAAATGATTTTAATTGTGCCTGCAGAGTTGGAGAAAACCGGGGGGATCATTTCAAGAGTATATTATGCTGGAGTCTCCTGAAAGAATAGAGCAGCTCCTGTGCTCCAAATTGGTCAGCATATAAACGTCTTTACTTTCCTGCCCCTTAGCTAAGTTGAGGGGAGAGGTTCAGTGAGGTCAGCTTCAAGTGATGCATATCAATTGAGTATTGCTAGGTGTTTGAAGAATGCTGGTCATGTATCTGACAATGTGAATGTGGGATAAAAATGAACATACGGCTAATACTGTTCATTATGCTGTCATTGGTGTGGCACTGATTTTCACTGCCATCATCATCAGATTAAAAGCTTTGATTAGCCTTTCCGTTAAATTACAGCTTTATTCAACCTGCAATCTCTGCCAGCAGCTGCTATATATGTATATATAATATACTGTATATTACTTTGCAGGTTATAAAAAAAAATCCTCAAATTGCAAATTATACATATAGAAGACTTTTAGGAGTGTTAAAATCCAATGCAAGAGGCATTCTATATTGTGTGAAAATTGTAACAGATGTTGATTGTATAGCCTGTGGCAATAAACCATTGTGTTTTATACAAACAGTATATTAAATTATTTGTTGGACTGGAACATCATAAGAAACAATGGTTTACTTGTTAAGAAAATGATCAAATGAAATTTAGTTGGACATAATGATAGATGAATAGAATAACTATCCACCTATATGACGTCAGACATTTGGCAATACGCTGCTATAGCTTTTTCCCACGAGATGTTCCATAGAAGACATGCTAGTAGACTTCACTCTCCCCTATCAAGATGGTGCCATAGGAGTATGTATAGTATTGTTGGTCTGGTATGGCACATTCTGTACTGGTAATAATACACTAGAGATGTTTCATATTCTGCAACTGTAAAGCTAAACATTTCCACACAGACTGAGCCAATCATCATTCATCCACCCTTTGTGGGCAGCCTGCTCATCAATGGCTGTGGCCAAATATGACAGATAAGGGGACTCTGTACAGTTGATGAACATCTGTATCATGTATGGGACAATATTTGTACATGTCTTCTGCACTGCATCAAGCAGCATATTTAAAATGAATGGACTTGAAGGCCTTGACTATGAAAACACACAATTAGTGTTACTAAACCCACGACAGTAAAATCAGTCTGTATATGCAGTAAAGCATGCTCGTTATACTCACTGTAGGACCTAAGGGGTTAATCCTCTGCATTGCATAAAAAGGTTTGCTTGATCTTGTATGCACAGATCCCCCCCCCCTCCCTGCACTATTCCTGCACTACCCTGGATAAGTCCGGATAAGACAGCCTTTGGAGTCGGGCTGCATATGTTTAGTTTGGTGTGTATTGATAGAGATTTTTTTTCTTGATAGGAGGGTGCATGTGATCAGCACACGGCCAATCAGCACTTTCCAGACAGAGGGTCAGGGGTTCTGCAGCCTCATAGGACAGTCAGAGTAGAATGAAAACTCCTACAAGCTTTACCCAGACACTGATAGAAGTCATAAGACTACTATATACTGCTGATGAGAAAAGGTATTTAGCAGTTTATATTTACTAAAATAATTGCATTTCCACGTTCTGTGCACACATTTCTACAGTGTAGTACATGTTAGCAATTTGTTAACTACACAAAGTCCTTAGTGTCAGTGTCTATATTTCATTAAAGTGATACCAAACACACACTTGTTTAATTTACATTGCCCTTTCTATTTCTGTATATGAACGATGGAACTGTAATTATTTTAATTAAAAAAAAAAGTATATCTTTTTTCCTAAATGATATACAGCTGTCACATGACCCAGCTCTTTCCCAGCCTGTCTGCAGGGAAACATAAGCAGGAAGAGCTTCTAGTCCTCTGCTGCTGGTCACATGTTCAAAAAATTAAAAAAACAGCCTTTGGAATACAGAGTAAAAATAAATACATAGCATCAATACATTTTTTAAATTGTCATAAAAAATTATATATTTGATATCAAATATTTATTATTTTTTTGGCAATAGCATGGTGTGAGTGTATTTCTGCCAGTCATGCAGCCCCTCCAGCCTGTGTCTTAGAATAAAGCCCCTTTCACACTGACAGACCGATTGGGTCTGCCTGTCAGTTTTTCAGGCAGACCCGATCAGACAATCCATAGCGCTCTATGGAGCAGCAGATAGCAGCAGACGTGTCCGCAGACCCCCGCCAGCATCCAATCCTATCCGCTAAAAACGGATGGGGATCCGTTCCCCATCTGTCTGCCAGATTGGATCAGATGACAGTCAGATGGAAACAGACTAGTGGCCCGTTTCCATCCGAATGCCCCATAGAGAACAGCAGGCTGTGTTTGTGTCTGCTCTGCATAGCAGAGCGGACATGGATCTGTCATCCGCCTGCTCAGCGGGGATTAGTGGAGAGATTCTGAGCAGGCGGATCCGCTTGACAGCGTCCACGTCGTCTGAAAGGGACCTTAGAGGAAGGTGATGCCTCCATCAATCAACATGTAATATCATGTTCCATTGTGTTTAGCTGGTTAGTGGGCACAGAGGAGGAGGGAAGGAGTGGGCTGTCATTTACCACTGTGTATACACATATGTAAACGGTGTTCACACCACACATGTGAGGTATCGCCATGAATGTTAGAGCGAGAGCAATAATTCTAGCACTAGACGTCCTCTGTAACTCTAAACGGGTAACCTGTAAAAATGTTTAAAGTCTCGCCTATGGAGATTTTTAAGTATCATAGTTTTGTCACGATTTTACAACATGACATGTTATGTATCTATTTACTTGGTGTAACCTTTTTACTTAATCAAAAAACTGGGTTATATATTGTGGGGAGTTTTTTATTTTGTTTTGTTTTTTTTTGCATTAAAGTGTATTTTTCCCCCCAAAAAAAACCTCTGCGCAAATACCGTGTGACATAAAAAATTGCAACAATCGCCACTTTATTCTGTAGGATCTCTGTTAAAATATATATAGAAGTAATTTCCTTGCAAAAAATACTGATTTAAACAGAAAAGGCTTGGTCGGCAAGTGGTTACGCTTTGACAAAAAAACCTGGTTTCTATGCAGAGCTGCACTAGATTTTCACTCTCCAGTTTAAGTAAATCAGCCCCATAGAAACCTAAACAATCAGCATTGTCCAGTTTGGCCACCTTCACATATGGACATCTGCTTCTGTGAGATGAATAGGTATGTGCTGGTTTTATCTTTTTCTAACAAAAGAATAATTGCTACAGAGGTGAAATACATATGTGTTTTTAAAAAAAGGTGGAGTAAAGGTGGAGGTTTAATTGGAGATCATTGTAGCACAGCTGTAAATAAATAACTGGAATCCTTTAAATGCTTGGCAAGGTAGCTGCAGTGTGTAAAAAGAAATGAGCTGCCTTTAATAAGAGATTTCCTTTAATTGCTACAACACTCTATTCCTTTAATCCTCCCACGTAGAGGTGTAAAGTGTTCTAAACAGTGGCTCTTCAAATGATGGCTAAGAAAACAACACTTACTCAGCTGCCTCTTTAGTGACCAAATTGCAGTTAACTATGTAAACAAAAACAACCCATCTGTAATTTTGTGTCAGTGTCCCTTCAGGGAACTTCCTTGAGGGGAAGTGTGAATGTAATTGCAGACAGTGTTCTCATTTCTTTGTGCAACGTGACCCTGGGCATTGACCTTTTTGCTGCCTATCAGTTAATGGCCAGGCAAGTTCCCTGTGTACTTGCTCCCAGCATAGTGGTGGTGGTGTGTCTGCTGCTCCTCTGTGCATTGTAAATGTGTGGTCCTGCTTGTCATCACAGCCTTGCGTTTGTGTGCTACTTCCTTTGTAGCATAGCATAACATTTGATCTATACCATGTCCTTATGCCTCTAATGGGCATGTCAGGAGAGATACAGATCTTAACTTTTAGAAGTCGCTTTCCTCTTCTCCTCAACATATAACCACAAAGAAACACAACTCGTATAATGGGATGTCTTCTCTGTGTAAGCTGTGTTATTAGCATAATGTAGTCATGGGTCTTGGGATCAGACACAGCTATTGAAGGTGTCAGGTGCTTGCCTGTATATTAACTGCTCACCTGTTGCAAGGAAAACATTGCATGTTGATTGATTCTATTTAGTTAATTCATCAGCACCATTTTTTAAGTGATCCTTTCATCCCTGTATCACTTTCAAGGCAAAATGTTCTTCCTAAAGCTGGCCATAGACAGTTCAAATCCCAGCTTCTTCTGCAGGGACCAGACGAAATTAGAACCATGTGTGGGCTGGCTGATTGATCAATCAACTTGGGTACAACCAGCCTGTCAGGTTTTTGATGTGATTATTCTAGTGGCTGTAGCCCCTAGCAATAATCACTGTGTTCTCCCAGCTGGAACAGCTCCCTCCCTTCCTCCCTGATGTTACTGTTTCTGCGATTGCAGGAAAGAAAATCTATGGGTTCTAAGAAACTAAGAGCAGGGCAACTGATAGAAATCATGGGGCCACATACAGCCTACCTGATGGGGCCCCCTTCAACCCCACCCCTGGTCCCTCCTTCAGCCCCGCCATGACCCCTCCCCAGACCCCACCTTGAAACAAAGTGCAAGTTTCTCTTCAAGTGATATCTATCTTTCTCCAGCCAGTTATAAGTTTGATTATCCAAAAGAAATACTGTGATGACACGAGATGGTCAGAAACTGCAGACATGAAACAAGAGATATGTCTGCAGTCTCTGACAGATACAGGAGATCTATTCAGCCTCACCTGTGCCCATCAATGCAGCCTCACTGTGCCCATCTGCAGCCCGATCAGTGCCCATCATTAAAGCCTCGCTGTGCCATCAATGCAGCCTCGCTGTGTTCATCTGCAGCCTCGCTGTGTTCATCTGCAGCCTCGCTGTGCCATCAATGCAGCCTTACCCCTCACTGTGCCCATCTGCAGTCTCGTCAGTGCCATTAATGCAGCTTCACTGTGCCCATCTGCAGCCTCTTCAGCACCCAGATTATACAGAAAGGGTAGCTCCCCGCTGGGATCTAAACTGTAACACAGCCCCGCCTCCTAGACGAAACACTGATCCAATTTCCTGGCATTAGAACGGTGTTCTATGAAGGTTTATGATGGACAGTGGATAGTGCTGGACAGAGAGGGAACTCAGGTAAGTATTAGGGGGGTGAGGGGGGCTGCTGCACACAGAAAGCTTTTTATCTTCATGTATAGAATGCATGAAGATAAAAAACCTTCTGCCTTTACAACCCCTCTAAAGCCACTTAAGTTTAAAATAAAGGCGTGGGTTAAAGGAAAGTATGGACTCATTGGAGAGAACATGGTGTTTTAAGAAGGAGAGGTATAATTCTGAGTACTAAAGGGATTGGTCAGTGAAATGGACAGTGGAATACTTGGTTAATCTTCCCTGTTGGGCCTTGTCATAATGTGGAATTGCTGTTTTTGCTATTGCCATTATTAACTGGAAAAACCTTTGTGTTTCGGGGGAACCCCTATACCATACTTTGTCACAAGTCCTCAGATTCTATGACTGTACCTTACCCATTGTCACACTATTCAAAGTGTAACGTAAGCAGCCAATAAAGGCATTTTCATTGAATAGTGGAGCAGAAGATGTGTGGGTCTCCTGCTAAAAAAAAAAGTTGAGGCCTTAGTGATTGGGTGTGTTCCCTAATGGCCGGTACACATGATCAGAAGATCGAATGAAAAATACAGCTTTCAAAGAGATCGTACGATAATTTGATCGTTAGCACACAGCTTTCGAGAGCCGATCACGACCGTTCATCCGACATTATCCAATGGGGCAAGCACAAAAAATGTTCTCGTAGGATATCAGATTGTACGATTTTCGTTTTTAATAAGTACAGTTGTCATTTGAAAATACAATACAAATACACTACAACACATTACATCACTTCCAAAATTTTATTCTGTCCTACTTTAGTAAACTCTTCATTTTCAATATAGAGCTAGCATACAAAAAAAAATAAAATGGACAATCATTCGTCCGATAATCTCACTGTGTGTCCAGGCATTAGGGAGTACTTTTGCTTCGGAAACTTCAACAAGACTAACAGGTGCTAATCAAATGGAATGTATACCTTTTTTTGCATGACAGGAGATTGGGACCGGCTCTCAATCGAGCCTGTTCACACATCTTCGTGGAGGCTGTGGAGTGGATTGCACAGGAAACTCCTGTGCGTCTTTTGGCTCCGTTTCAGGTCAGAATTCAGGCAAAAATTTGGGCCTGATTCCTCCCTGAAACGGAGAACAGGGACACACCGGACCCCTGCCATGAGCCGCATGCGAAGACAGTGTGAACCCAGCCTAAATATGAAACTTGGATATATGCAATTTTAAAACCATCCAGCTGATAGAGCTCTACTCTCCTTTTTATCTATTTAGCCATTTTAGCTTTCAGCTATGTTAAAAGAATCCCCTTGTCTGCAGAAAAAGTCATCCCAGCAGTGACTGTCCTCTGATCAAAGGGCTCAGTAGCAGATTTTTATCAGACAAATGGAGTTGCAAGCAAGCCAATTCGCTGTGCTGTTTTTCACTAGCCCATAGTGCTTTGGTATTCCTTTGCAATATTATAAATGTTTAATTTTTAAAAACAAATATAGAATGCAGCATACCACAACACATAGTATGCAGAGTGTTGTGTGTTGGGGTTACATATAGGGTGAATGTCAGCACACCGCACAAAGAGCAGGTGTATTGCAGTAACATGTGTCATCATAACAGCCAAGAAACTAGCATTCTCAGGAGAGGTCAGAAATGGCAGTTTCCATGCTTATTTCAGTTTTCCTCTTCTTTAGTAATCATATGAAGTACAACTATTGATTTAACCTATGTCTAACACACACCCACAATTGGCCACTAGTGTTTGGTGACAAGTTGAGGAAAGCAGGTATAATTAGTTTTAGCAGTTGTTTTGTGTACATTTTTTTAAACTCTGCTACAATAGAGTTGTCACTTGCTGCATCAAAAGATACTTGCTTAATTGATTTGTTGTTAAACAGTAAACAGGTTCAAGTGACACTGAAACCTTTAATAAGTAGTAAAGTACTTTGCCTAAGGGTATTTGCTAACAGGAGGTTTAACATCCACCCACAGTACAGTACCATCTAAGCAAAATGTCAAAATAAGATATACAGGATAAACCATAAAAGCAATTTGCTGAGTCTGATGCATGTTATTAGATTTCTATGTTATAACCATATTTGTCATAGTCGACAGTTAGTCATTATTTGACTAATATTTAAACTGCAATTACTTCATATTGAACATAACAGCCTTACTCATTCCCTGTCCATTGTTGAAATAAGCAATATTGCTGGGAAAAATTGGAGTAGTGTATGGCTAACCTAGGTGAATTATTTTAGGATGCATGGTTCATACATGGGCATGAAGAATCAAGGTCCAAGAACACTTGCTGAACTGTGCAGACTTTGGCAGTAATCAGAGGCTGTCAGCACACCTCCATTTATCTCTAAGACAGAGGTCACTGCAAACTATGCATTTTTGCATCATTAAAGTCCAGACCTACACAGATATACAGTGTGACCTGCAATAACCCTCGTTCATCTTTCGAAATAAATGGAGGGGCATTGACAACTACTGAGCCAGTGCAAAGTGATGCAAAGCTTGACAACATTATTCTTAAGCTGTAAGGCCCCTTTCACACATGCGGGGATCATTTGTTTCATCAGTTCTGTTACGTTTTATCAAAGAAAAAACAGATGAAGTTTACATCCCTTATTACATCAGTTTTTTACATCCACCAGCTAGAGTCCTTAACCACTTTTTCATGCAAAAACGGAACACTTGTCTGTTTACATCCATTTTTCGTCCAAACCTTTTTTTTTTTTTTTTTTTTTTTTCTTTTTTTAAGGAGGTTGTCTTGCAAGTGTTTTTTTTTTTCCTGGAGGTTTACAAAGGCATAATGAGCTAATATTATTATTATTATACAGGATTTATATAGCGCCAACAGTTTACGCAGCGCTTTACAACATTAGGGAGGACAGTACAATACAATTAAATACAGGAGGAATCAGAGGGCCCTGCTCGTTAGAGCTTACAATCTAGGAGGGAGGGTCAAGTTATACAAAGGGTAATATACAAAGGGTAATATCTGTGGG
Organism: Aquarana catesbeiana; assembly: GCF_042186555.1. Taxonomy (NCBI): domain Eukaryota; kingdom Metazoa; phylum Chordata; class Amphibia; order Anura; family Ranidae; genus Aquarana; species Aquarana catesbeiana. Next base: position 270,247,612 of record NC_133324.1, read on the forward strand.
GGTATGCATCGCATATTTGCCCATTATGAAATACTTACCTTAGAACAATGCTTTGCAGTGCAGCCCACACGCTCCCATGGCCGACAGGTTTTACTGGGGTTACTTGCGGGTTCGCGGGCTCCGACGCTGTGATTGACAAGCGCGCGGGTGCCGCCAGTCATGGCACAGGTACCAAAGAAATGGCACAAGCAGGCCGCTTCTTTAGTGCGCATGTGCCGATGACGTCGGCAGCAGCGCATATAGTGAATATCTCCTAAACTGTGCAAGTTTAGGAGATATTTACAATACCTACAGGTAAGCCTTATTATAGTCTTACCTGTAGGTACAAGTGGTGTAACAGAGTTTACAACTACTTTAACAGAAGACAAATGGGGCTTTAAACCATTCCAAAAAAAACAGATGATGGAAGTGGATGTAAATGGATGATCATCCATTTGCATCCGTTTTTCTGTAGATGCATTGATGTCCGTTTTTCATCTGTCAATGGATGGTTGAAAAATAAACAAACGGTCCGCATGTGTGAAAGCAGCCTGATAAGAGTTGCACACTATTCAAGTGTATGTATGGCCATTTTTTTTTTTTTTAATTGGATAAAATAGTAAAGGGTTATCACTCCTGTCATACCATTTTTGCTGTCTTTGTATCATTGGCAACATTTTACTTCAGTTCCTCATGAGACATTGCCCCTCACACATTCACAAGTTCTCAGGCACTTACTGACATGTATGGATGGTGTACTGAGCTGTATGTGTGCGGCACGGTATTTCCTGGTATGTAAACAAATAATGCATTCTGTATGCAGGTCAACTAATCGGCTGGCCGATTGAAAATCGATTATGAAAATAGTTGAGAAATATTTTCATAATCGATTAGTTGTCGATTAATCGATTTGTTGTTTCAGCCCTAATATCCTGTTTGCCCAAAGGTAAACAAGAATAGTCTATGGTATAGGGCTCGTTAGGTTAAGCTAAGGGTTAAAACAGGTTATTAGGAACAATTTTTATCTTTTTTTTTTACTTGTCAAGTTGCTTTAATTGATGACATATGCAAATCGAAGCTCATCCCTTTGTTCTTCAAAAAATGAAAATATCTCTATCTTGCATTTAAATAGTGTTTATAAACACTGCCAGGCAGGCTATTACAACTGCTGTATTTTACACAGCAACTCCCGGCTGTCATTATGACAGTCGGAAATTGCTGGCAAGTGTGAGGGGGCAGTGGCAGCATGTGTATTTAGATTAAATTTTTTGTGTGTGTGTAATATGCCCAGCATCTACAACCTGTAATGGTTGTGCTCTGGAGCAAGTTCTTTTGAACCAGGTATTTCATTGGTTACAGTCCCTGAGCTGAAGACTAGACCACATTAAACTAAAGTTTTTATTTTATTTTGCTTTGACCCATATACATTTATATACAAATAGGTGAGGCCAGTTAGCACAGCTTTTTATGTTACATGACTATGTATAATTTTATTGTTATGATATTTTGTTCTTCTCACATTTCATTTGGAATGTTATGTTAGCATATTTTACGAATTTGCAGTTCCAGCCAGACGGCTAAATATTCAGCTCAGATGCATATTTATTATCTGTTTAACCTTCCAAATAATGTGAAATTCTGTTCAGTCAGTCTTCTGCTCACATAGTCATGCCATGCTGCATATCCAGGAAGGTTTGTAACAGAAGGTGTGTGACGTTCACGATTCAGCTGAGGGAGACAAAGACTGATGCGTATAAATCCAATACAGATTGCCCCAAGAGAGAAACCATGTCATTCCACGGGTACCGCTCTCGGTGCTCACTTGCAGAGTTGTAATCCCAGTATATCAAGGAAGATCACTCCACTGTTCAACTTTACAGCTTCCAGGGTCACCTGCCTACTCGTTGGTTAGAAGCGATTATGCCAATTCCCTGTCCAGCAAACAAGCTGTAGGTGAAATGGTGACCTGTCTGCCAGTACTATGTTGGGTAAGCATCTACATCATTAAACATGCTGATTAACTTCTCCTCCAATCACGTTGTGGTGTTTGCAGCATTATGCAGACAATAGTATGTAACATTTCAATCTCCACACCACAGTTTGCATTTTATGAATGACTGTGGAGTAAACACTGCAGTGTCCAATTAGAAATATAATATTCTTATTATAAATGGGTTCCTTAAGCCCCGTATACACGGGCTGAATGTCAGTTCAATAGAAACCGGCCAACATTCGGCACATGTGTACTGCAGCCGTTCCGTGGAATGGACATGACCAAAAAAAGTCTGCCGATGAGCGCTCTCAGGCAATGGCTGAGAGTGCTGACCGGAGTGTTCTGGCGGGGGGGGGGGGCCCTTCCCCTGTCAGAACACAATAGAACAGCAAGGGAGATCGCTGTACTAACATCAGATTCTTAATGCCGCGTACACAGGGGCGGACTTTTCGACCAGACTTGTCCGACGGAACGAATCTGTCAGACAATCCGAACGTGTGTGGGCTTCATCGGACCTGCAGTGGACTTTTTCGGTCGAAAATCAGACAGACTTCAGATTTAAAACATGTTCCAAATCTTTCTGACGGATTTGAGTCTGGTCAAAAAAATCAGTTCGTTTGTATGCTAGTCCGATGGACGAAAACCGACACTAGGGCAGCTATTGGCTACTGGCTATAAACGTCTTTATTTTAGTCCGGTCGTACATCATCACGTACGAATCCCTCGGACTTTGGTGTGATCGTGTGTAGGCAAGTCCGTTCGTTCGGAAGTCCGTCAGAAAGACTGTCGGACCTTTGATGCTGTAAAAGTCTGCCCGTGTGAAAACGGGATTAGTCTGTTTTTTTTTTTTTTTCGTACAGCTCACAGGCTTCGTTTGCAGGTCAGTGCAACATAGGGCTAGTATGTGATATATACTAGATCATTATGCTTTTACTTTGCAGGGGGAAAAAAAGAGGAAGTAAAACTCATCAGGGTTTACTTCATCTTTAAGGCCCATTTTTACAAGATTTCATTTCTTCCAGCGTCTAGCATATGAGGTGGCAGAAGGTTAAAATAGTTGTTTGTTTAGTCTGTTCACTGAATGACTGTAAACCATAATGCTGTCATATGTGTAATGTTTCATTTTCCTGTGTGACTACTCCCCTCTGAACACTCTCTGTAAAGTATACTACTTAGGTTGTGACAGTTTTTCCTTTCATAATACTTCCTTTCCCTTTAAGGCTGGGTTCACACTGGTCCGACAAACGCTCCGACATTGGGAGCTCATGTCGCATGACGTGTGAAATTTAATGTTTCCCTATGGGAGCCGTCCTAACTGGTCCGACACAAGTCGTTCCGACTTTAGAAATGCTCCCTGTACTACTTTGGTCCGACTTTGATCCTACTTCAGCCTATTGACTATCATTGAAGTCGGATCAAAGTCGGATTGCCGTCTCGCATGATCCGACTTCGGCACGCGACTTGTGCTCAGATCATCTTGAGGGGGAACTCCGCGCCAAATTTTAGATAAAAATCCGGCATGGGTTCCCCCTCCAAGAGCATACCAGGCCCTTGGGTCTGGTATGGAACTTGAGGGGAACCCCCTACGCCGAAAAAGCGGCGTGGGGGGTCCCCCCAATCCATACCAGACCCTTATCCGAGCACGCAGCCCGGCCGGACAGGAATGGGGGTGGGGACGAGCGAGCGCCCCCCCCCCCTCCTGAACCGTACCAGGCCGCATGCCCTCAACATGGGGGGTTGTTGCCTTGGGGGAGGGGGGCGCGCTGCGGCCCCCCCACCCCAAAGCACCTTGTCCCCATGTTGATGAGGACAAGGGCCTCTTCCCGACAACCCTGGCCGTTGGTTGTCGGGGTCTGCGGGCGGGGGGCTTATCGGAATCCGGGAGCCCCCTTTAATAAGGGAGCCCCCAGATCCCGGCCCCCCACCCTATGTGAATGAGTATGGGGTACAGCGTACCCCTACCCATTCACCTAGGAAAAAAGTGTCAATTTAAAAAAAAACACTACACAGATTTTTAAAGCATTTTATTAGACAGCTCCGGGGGTCTTCTTCCGACTTCGGGGGTCTCTCCGGTTCTTCTCCACGCTCTCCGGATCTTCTGCCGGGCTCCTCCGCTCTCTTCTGCTCTTTTGCCGCTCTTTTGCTAAAGCGGAGGAGCCTGGTCTTCAATCTTCTGCCTTCTGCCTTCTGCCTTCTGCCTTCTGCCCTCTTCTCCTGATGTTGACACGACGCTCTCTGGGGCTAGAATGCTCTCTGTGCGCTCTGCTCTGACTTATATAGGCGGTGACCCCGCCCCCTTATGCCGTCACAGTCCCTGGGCATGCTGGGACTGTGACGGCATAAGGGGGCGTGGTCATCGGGTGATGACCACGCCCCCTAAAACGTCACAGTCCCAGCATGCCCAGGGACTGTGACGGCATAAGGGGGCGGGGTCACCGCCTATATAAGTCAGAGCAGAGCGCACAGAGAGCATTCTAGCCCCAGAGAGCGTCGTGTCAACATCAGGAGAAGAGGGCAGAAGGCAGAAGGCAGAAGGCAGAAGGCAGAAGATTGAAGACCAGGCTCCTCCGCTTTAGCAAAAGAGCGGCAAAAGAGCAGAAGAGAGCGGAGGAGCCCGGCAGAAGATCCGGAGAGCGTGGAGAAGAACCGGAGAGACCCCCGAAGTCGGAAGAAGACCCCCGGAGCTGTCTAATAAAATGCTTTAAAAATCTGTGTAGTGTTTTTTTTTAAATTGACACTTTTTTCCTAGGTGAATGGGTAGGGGTACGCTGTACCCCATACTCATTCACATAGGGTGGGGGGCCGGGATCTGGGGGCTCCCTTATTAAAGGGGGCTCCCGGATTCCGATAAGCCCCCCACCCGCAGACCCCGACAACCAACGGCCAGGGTTGTCGGGAAGAGGCCCTTGTCCTCATCAACATGGGGACAAGGTGCTTTGGGGTGGGGGGGCCGCAGCGCGCCCCCCTCCCCCAAGGCAACAACCCCCCATGTTGAGGGCATGCGGCCTGGTACGGTTCAGGAGGGGGGGGGCGCTCGCTCGTCCCCACCCCCATTCCTGTCCGGCCGGGCTGCGTGCTCGGATAAGGGTCTGGTATGGATTGGGGGCGACCCCCCACGCCGTTTTTTCGGCGTAGGGGGTTCCCCTCAAGGTCCATACCAGACCCAAGGGCCTGGTATGCCTCTGGAGGGGGAACCCATGCCGGTTTTTTATTTAAAATTTGGCGCGGAGTTCCCCCCTAAAGATTCATACCAAACACAGTGCCGGCATTGGCGGGGATCCAAGTCGGATCCCCGTTCATTGAAAGTCGGACACATGCCGGCTTCATGTCGCAGGGCAAAGTCGGATCCAAAGTAGGACGGCTGTCGTGTCGCACCAGTGTGAACCCAGCCTAAATCCATCTTTCAGATGCTTCCTAGCATCCACGGTATGATCTGCATTAACCCATTCTTTTCTATTTCTATATAAATCCATTTCAGGTAGGTTCCGCACGTGCTCAGTAAGAGGATGTATTACATTAAATGTTGTCTCCTTCTTTTTTTCGGCTTGTATAACCCCCTTTTAACTTTTATTAGAGCCGTGCCTTGTTGCAGTATTATAGTATTATTCGCACCTCAACGCCCTCAGCTGCTGAAAATCCATCCCAAAAGTTAGCTGCAGTAAGACATTCCCTGCCCCCCTACCAGTCTCCCCCTCCACCCCTCCTTCCCGTCTCTGCTCTCTCCAAAGAGTTGTCAGAAAATTCGTTCCACATCTGTAGAGAGAAAGAGAGGTGTAAACTGCCAAGAAGTGTTTTTAATGATGGCTGGAGATAAAAGCTGCCAGATGGCAGGCACTGCTGGGGCTGCGGTTGGTATTTAACTGCTTTTTTATTGGAAAAATATGGGGTGAAAAATTGTGTGGGACTCATTAGGCAGCCTGCTGTGATTGTGATCAGCCCTGCCAATCTGTTCAGAATGGCACCATTCCAAGCAGCCACACATTTTTAGCAGTGTCTTATAATCGACAACTTGGAGCGGGTTACGTTTTTTTTTTTTTTTCCTCCGTCTTTCTCTCTCTGCTTTTCTTCCTTCAAGTCACATGTGCCTGCTTCTCATTTCCACTTCACATGTACCTGGCAAGCAGAGCAAAGGAACAATAACACATGTATTCATTTCTGTGCCATGCTCCGCACAGTTCAGCACTGCTCACATCTCTTTTAAAAAAAGCTTTCTACATTTTGCGTTTTCCTTTTCTATCGTCTTCTATCAGCTCCCAGCACAGTGTGTCTGATATGGAGAGCTTTTACCAGTAGCCACAGCTTTTTTTTCTCAAATGGGTGCAGGAACTAAATAATGACCCCCCAAAACACCCCCCCCCACACACACACACACACACACACACACACACACACACTCCATACCAAGTCAAATTTCACGAACAGTGGGAGGGTCTTAAAGGGGCATTAACCACTTGCCCACTGGGCCACTTTTACCCCCTTCCTGCCCAGTCCAATTTTCAGCTTTCAGCACTTTCACATTTTGAATGACAATTGCGCAGTCATGCAACACTGTATCCATATGAGATTTGTATCATTTTTTTCCACACACAGCTTTCTTTTGGTTGTATTTTTTTTTTTTTTTTTGCTAAACAAGCCAAAAAAAATTTTGGAAAAAAAAAAAAAACTTTTCATAGTTTGTTATGAAATTTTGCAAACAGGTAATTTTTCTCCTTCACTGATGAGGCAGCACTGATGGGCAGCACTAATTGGCAGCACTGATGGGCACCAATTGGCATCACTGGTGGGCACTGTTGGGACTGCACTGATAATCAGTGCTCTGATTATTAGTGTAGATGTCCCTTTAACACAAGCCAGTTATCAGCTCTCTTCTTCCCTCCTCACACTGTCAGCGTGAGGGAAGAAATGCTAATAGCCACCTTGTGTTTACATCATGATCAGCTGTGATTGGACACGGCTGATCACGTGGTAAAGGGCTGCTGTGATTGGCCCTTTATCCTGGTTTGTGATCAGCTGAGTCCTAAGGAGTCAGCGATCACAGAGCGCACCGCCCGCGTGCCGCAGGGGGAGCGCCGGCAGCGCGATCACTGGGGGACATCATATGAAGCCCTCTCAGCAAAGTAAGCCTGCGCTGTAGCTGTCCTTCAGCTATAATGCAGGCGGGAAGTGGTTAAATGCCAGGAGTACATAGTACAGGGTGCAGAGTTTGGGGGGAATACACACAAAGTTCAGAGTTACACTACGGGGTGTTGTGCATACAGAATGCAGCATTCAGGGGTGCGCTGCATACAGAATGTAGAATTCAGAGGTGCATTACACACAGAGTGCAAAGCTCAGCCTTCTTCCACAACTGCTTACCTCTGCATCCCCCTCCACATCTCACTTTCACCCCTCTTCTTTGCAAGTACTTCCTAACACAATGTAGGTGCCTCCACCTCTCTCACTTGCAAGGAGATCATCTAGTGGGGGTGTCGGTATCCGCACTGCACTCCGGGCACCTGCATCTCCCTTGTCCCCATCCTGCACCTGGAGGCCGCTTAGGCTTAGATCAGATCTGTGGGAGCCATTGGGAGACAAGCTGTCACTTGTAAACACAGAAGCCAGACTTCTGTGTTTACACGTTACAGTGGTAAGCAGGGAGCAGAGGGCCTAAGACAGAGGTGGTGGAACAGCAGTAGCAGCCAATCAGGTGATTGCTTCCACTTTTGTTTTTGTGTAGGAAGAAGGACAGCTCAGTTCTTCACATCTTTGCCTGCATTTTCAAAAACGATGGGCCTCATTTACATGGGCTTAGAGAGAAAAGAAAAAGACAAACACGGGATAAGTTGGCTATAGCATTTCCCCAAACTCAAGGCGCAATAATAAACGTTACTGAAATACCACCTTATTTTTTTATTTTTTTTTTCAGTGCTGCAAACGTTTAAAAAAAATTCTATGGGCACATTTTATATGCATTCAAACTGCATTTTTGAAGCATTGCAGTGGAATTCAGTGAAGGCAGCAAGCAAGTTGCAGCAAAGCCTAGAGAACATGACATACACTAAAATTCTTGATGCAAAGTGCCGTTAACACGCTGGTGTATACGGTCTCATCAGCCTACCCCTGTTTTAATTACCTTGCATGTTCATAAGTAGTACAGAAGTGTTAAAAACTCTTGTTTTTTGCTGGATCTCAAAGGTTTCGTTCACACAGGCAGTGAAAATGGGCAGTTAGGTTGCGTTTTTACTGAGTGGATAAAGGTGTACACACTGCAGCATTGGCGTTGCTTCACGTCCCGGCAAGGCAAAAATGACGCTGCTTGCAGAGTTCAGTAGACATTGACACTCTGCAATTGTCTTTATTCAATTCTATTGAAAAGTGTCACATGTACAGTGTAACTGCACCATCAATGCACCTTTGGCATATACAGCGCAGATAAGGAGTGGTTGCGAAAAGTCAGAAGTTATATTTCCTATTTTAGCCTATTGAAAATAAATGTAAAAATCCCACCGGGCTTTTCGGGAGCCTCAGACATTACATATTAACAAAGCATATCCCTCTATAGCATGTGCTTGTCCCAATGATGAGCACTAAGTGTCATTTCTGTCTGCTGCTTCTTTCCTCTGCTATCAGCATGAATCCCTTCTGACAAGTTTTCCTGACACCAGGAGAACAATGGTGACAGGGAAGGGACCTCCAGCAGATTTGCAGCCTCAGCTCTGTTCCTGTGTGCTGTGTGAACGGGGGTGTGTCCCTTCCCTCCAATTAGCTCTGAGCTCTCATCACTGAGCTCTGCAGAGTGTAACTTCAGCTCTCCGCCCCCTTTTTTCTGAACTCTCATACAAGCTTTATAATTCTAGACTTTGAAAGGATGGAGAGAAGAGAGGGTTGCAGATAGACAGATATAACTTATGTGGAAGGATTTGTTTCAGCTCTGTGTATCACCTGAGGCCAGTCACTTCACTAGGTATATGTAAGAGTTCACAACCATTTTAATGCTCATTCAAGACTGATTTAAAAATCAACATTTGCGTGAACTTGCTTTTACTGAAAGAGGCATAAGACAGACCCCTTTTACACTGGGGCGCTTTGCAGGCGCTATAATGCTAAAAATAGCGCCTGCAAAGTGCCCTGAAAGAGCCGCTGCTGTCTCTCCAATGTGAAACCCTGGAGGGGTGCGCTTGCAGGACGCTAAAAAAAGTCCTGCTAGCAGCATCTTTGGAGTGGTGAAGGAGCTATATATACACCGCTCCTGCCCATTGAAATCAATGGGGCGGCGTGGCTATACCGCCGGCATAGCGCTGCTGCAGCAGCGCTTTGCAGTGGTTTTAACACTTTCTCGGCCGCTAGTGGAGGGGTAAAAACGCCCCGCTAGCGGCTGAATAGCACTGTGAAATTGACAGTAAAGCACTGCTAAAAATAGCGGCGCTTTACCGCCGATGCCGCCCTAGTGTGAAAGGGGCCTAAGTGCGAGATCTGCACACAAGAAGAGGTCATCTTTATAAGATCTCTCAACAATTGTCTCTGTATGATGGTGCACAGATGATTGCATTGGGAGTCCAGCATTTATTATAAATGATCTGTTTAGGACAGTGGTTCCCAACATCAGTCCTCAGGAACCCCCAACAGGTCATGTTTTCAGGATTTCTTTTCACCTTGCACAGGTGCTTTAAATCATTGTCAATGGCTTAGTATTTATGACAGTAATTTTTCTAAAGGCGGCCATAGATGGATCCAAATTCTGCTGAACTGGCTGAATTTTTGATCTATCTGTGGGCAGGCTGGTTGTACTGAAATTGATCCATCAATTGACTTCAGTTCAACCAGCTTGTTGGGTTTTTTTCGTGCGATCACTGCCGACAGCTTTAACTGGCAGCAGTGATCGTTGTATTCTTATTGTATTGACTTTGTTGATGGGGGAATTGAGCAATTTTCTTTCCATGTATGGCCTGCTTAAGGGGAATTCCCAAAACGGGATACTTGAGGACTAAGGTTGTTTGAACTTCACTTTATATCTGCTGATACAGAATAGATAATCTGTCACTATGCAGTACTGTTGCTGAGACCTTAATGGGGAGATCATCCTACAAACACAGATTGCTCTTTGGATCAGAGTATCATGAGTTTAGAACAACCTGTGTATGACCAATTTATAGGTGGCCATAGATGTCAAATGACTTACAGCTGGTGATAGCGTGACAAACGGCTGCAGACTACCTAAGGCAGGGGTCTCAAATTGGCGGCCCTCCAGCTGTTACAAAACTACAAGTCCCACGAGGCATTGCAAAGCTGACAGTTACAAGCATGACTCCCACAGGCAGAGGCATGATGGGACCTGTAGTTTCGCAACAGTTGGAGGGCCGTTAGTTTGAGACCCCTGACCTAAGGACACCACCACTGGAGAAAAAGCCCATTGCTTAGTTAGGAAATTTTCAAATAATAGCCCATTGCTCATAGATCATAAGCCTGTATAAATAAAGCAGAAGAACAAAGATCTTTTGTTAGGCATGTCAGTTTCTTCAGCCTGCAAGCTAATGTCTTTGTTTCCCCTCAATTAAAATGAAATGCATTGACAAAATGAATTCACACCGCTCTTGCTTTGTATTTTATGTACATGCTGCTTATTTGCTATGTATGTGCTGCACATGTATCCAATAAATATGCATGTTCTGAGCCAGGTAAGTCCATATAAATAAAGAGAGTAAGGCACAGCAGGCTGTGTCATTGAAATGTGCAATTTCGAACCCGGGAACAAGTTCTGCCGCCTGCCGCGGGCATCCCAGGAGAGCGCTAAGATTATGAAGGAATTCTCCGAGGCCATTACTGGGAAGAGGGAAAAAGGCTTCGCTACAGACTGCTTAATGGACTAATTTGTAACTCGAAGAGCAGGAGAAATGAGTTGCTGGCTGCGTTTTAATTTGACAGCGAGAGGCAGAACGAATGTGAAATGGGTTGACAGAGCAGGAGGATCTCAAAGAAGGAGCACCAGCGTGGCATGGGGGCAGGGCTGCTTCCACACTAGGCAGGAGGAGAAATCTGCATGCATTAACCCTTCCTAGCCTTCATCATGGCATGGCACAAGTAAAGAATCATCACAGACAAGAGAATAGATGGAGATTGGCCACTATACTGCTAAATATATCACTGATTACTGATCAAATACTGATTTCTTTTCCCGAGATCACTGATTTTTAGGTACTTGGATTAAGGTGTATTTACTATAAAATGATTATATAACAGTATGCATCTTTTTTTTTTTTTTACAGTTTTCCAGTCAGCAGGGTGTTTTAGATTTACTGTGACATATGTATTCATACAGCTGATCATTTGTGTGCCACTGGCGCGAAGGTTGGGGTAAATTAATGATAGGATTTAATTTAGGGATTAGTGCTAGGTTTAGGGGTTTAGTGCCCTAGGAGTAAAGTATTGGAGGAGGTTAAGAGTAAGGCTTAGCCATACACACTAGCCATAAACAGCGTAGATGGAGGAGTCCATATTGACGTCTTGTGTTCACCTGTGGTCTTCGGAATACCTGAACAGTGACTGCATCTGTCTGGATACAGTCAGTGATAGGTCATCAATTTTCCACCGTTGACATGGCCATCCGTAGCTCGCATTTCAGTAGGGCTGGACTAAAATTTAAGCCATGTATAGCCAGATTTAGGGTTTGGGAGTAAAGTTCTACAGAATAAAAGAATTGGGGGGGGGGGGGGTATGGGTTAAGTGTAGGTTATTTTTTTTCACTGTTGTGGGAGCCTCAGGTTCTTCACTTGATGTTGGAAGCCTTACCTCAAAAACTAGCCATACCTGATAGTGCAAAGAGCAAATGAATTGCATTAAAATACACCGCTTCAGAGTCTGGAACCCAAATCTCAGGTATACAGCACCTTCTATTGGGAATTTTATATTAGGATCCCAGAACAATGACACAGATTTGGAGTCACTGCTGATAAATTTTCAGTAATTGTAATCCCTCCCTCTCTTTCTGTTTGTTCATCTGCTGCTCTTCTACAAGGTCCTTTTTTGCATTTATTGAACCATTTCCCACATGACATTTAGCGAACCACCCTTATGAAAGTGCTATACAAATGAGTATATGAAACAAGCGGTCTAAAAAAAAAAAAAAAAAAAAAAAAGAAAGAAATTCACATTCTCATTGTGCAGTATGGGGGAAGAAAATTATAAAAGTGTAACAGGGTCTCCTAAAGGGAACCTGTCCTCCATTTTAAACTTTTAAGGCCTATTCTCATGTTTACCTTGTGGTAACGTGTGACAACTCACGTTACATGCATTGCGGTGCCATTCATTTTGAGGTAACACATATGAACATATGATATTGATTCCAATGGGCTGCCTTTAACGCAACACACATTACTGTACCATATACAAACGAGGTAGCTTTAAGTAAACTGGGCTTAGTCCCAGAAGTTATGGAAATCCCACCATTACTGGGAAAGTGAAACCAGGATATTGGGGCGCACAGATTCATTTTTAAATGAAGTCTATTATGTATAAAATTTATTATTTTTCACAAGACCTTTTTAGTTTAAGGTTATTCAAATATAATTGACCTATTTAATTTAACATCTCTGTACCATTTACCGGTATATTTAAAAACCCCACTTTTGTGGAGGAAAAAAAACAAAACAATCCCCTCTAGGCGATCAATGTACATGGCGGGGATTTTAACGAACCTTGTAGCAGTTTGTTTCGCCGTGTCTTTTGCAGACTGAGGGCCCTTTCACACTGTTTTTCTTTTCCTTTGGTTTTGCCCTGCTGCCTGCATTTTGCTGCACCTTTTGGTGCCTTTTTTCATGCAGTTGCATGTTTGGTGTGCATTTTGAGTCACTATGTTTCACAGGTGCACTGAATCAGGCGAACAGAAAATGCACCAAAGATGCGATATGCATACCATGTTTTTGGTTGCACCAGTGTGAAAAGATCCTTAATCTGAATGGGAGGGACTGGTTCACTATAACCCGCTGATGCACTCTCAGGGGCTTATTTACTAAAATTGGAGAGTGCAAAATCTGGTGCAGCTTTGCATGGTAATCAGCTTCTAATTTCAGCTTGTTTGATTAAAGGTGAAGTACAGCCAAAGCTTGTTTGGCTGTACTTCTCCTTTGGATTACAGGAGTGCAGTTCATTGTGCACTCCTGTGACCGTTTTCAGCGGCTGATGTCACAGAGCCAGTCCAGGCTGGGGCAAGATCATGACAATGTGGTCAAGATCCACCCACAACCCTGGACCAGCACCTGGCTCAGCCTGTCATTGAGCCGACGAGAGCCTGAGCCGGCTGCTCCCGCCCCCTCCACAGCCCAGCACTCCAATGAGCACGGGGGGGGGGCGCAGAGCAGACAGTGGTGACTGACCTTTACCATCTTTCTGCTCACAAAGCTCTAAGAATAGTCGGTGGTGTTTGATCGCTCAGTTCTCAGTCTTATGCTGCGTACACACGAGCGGACTTTACGGCAGACTTTGCCCGGAGGACTTTTCAACGTACTTTACGATGGACTTTCTGAATGAACGGACTTGCCTACACACAATCCACCAAAGTCCGTTGAATTCGTACGTGATGACGTACGACCGGACTAAAACAAGGAAGTTCATAGCCAGTAGCTGCCCTAGCGTGGCTTTTTGTCTGTCGAACTAGCATACAGATGAGCGGACTTTTCGACCGGACTCTATTTAGTCGGATAGATTTAAAACATGTTTCAAATCTAAGTCCGTCCAACTTTTGAGAAAACAAAGTCCGCTGGAGCCCACACACAATCGAATTGTCCGACGAAATCCCGTCCGCAGGGCAAAGTCTGCCGTAAAGTCCGCTCGTGTGTACGCGGCATTAGAGCTGGCGGGAGGACAGATGCAGCAAACGGATGCTGCATCCACCTAGGTAAGTATGATTCTTAAAAATATCTGACTTGCCTAACATCTGACTTGTATTTTAGTGCAAACTTCTGGGATAATCAGTGAGCCAATTGCACAAGCAGGAAAAGCCTTTTCAGGATGTGTTCTGTAATTGTGTACAGAACGCCTCCAGGGTGCCATATTGCATTGACATTTATAGAAAATGACAGCGGCTGCAGATTGAACAGGAGAAGATAATTTTATTAGCATTAAATTACAACATGGCTTGACAAAAGTGCAATTACCCTATAAGATAATATCAACTAAAAGAAGTATATGAGCTGTCATTGTTTCTAGTTTGTGGACAGCTTGACAATCACACCTATGTGAGCTTGTTGGACAACCCCATTCCCAAACCTGCTGCTATAACAGACTCCACTCTCCTGGGAAGACTTTGAATAACATCTTGAGTGTGCCAAGGGGAATTGGAACCCATTTGTGAGGTTAGGTAGTGAGGTTACATGAAAAGACCTGTGTTACGGTCTTCGTTCTAATTCATCCCAGGGGTGTTCAGTAGGGTCAAGGTCAGGGCTCCATGCAGGACCCTTGTGGGGAAGTAGATCATTCTCGTCAAACCATGGAATGGGCACAGTCTTGCCACAAGGGGCCAACCTTGTGTCAACAGTTTGGGGAAGAAAGCACACAACTGTATAAAATCTTTGTATGCTGTAGTAGCAGTACCCTCTATAAAAAAATATGTTATTTAACGATTTGGAGTGTTGACTATTTTTAGCCTTCTAGAATGTTTAAAGGTCAGGTGTCTACAGACATCTGCAGTTATAATGTATGCATTTCGGGATCTCTGTACTCACTTGCTGTATGCTTGGTCCAGGTCAGCAACTCATAGTATTGAATCAGACAGCCAGGCAACTAGCATTTCTAGCAGAAGGTCAGCTATCTACATATTACCCCCAGTCCAGTTTTCATTTCCTACATTACATTTCTAACCTAAGAAATGAAAAGGCATGATATTTCTTTCCAACAACACATGAATATGAATAAGTGTTTTAATTACAATTCAGTGTTATAGTGTTATAGACTATCATCACTTCAGGCTTGCTGCAAAATCGTATTCACATTATGGAAGCAGAATGTGTTTATTTATCCTGTGCAGTAGTTTATAGGAATGATAATATTTTATCACCAGCTTCTGAGCATACATACTTTTTTTATCTTATTTTCACTGTCACATGCCACCAGCCTCCATCACATTTAGCATTTTGTTCTTGTCAAATGTCCTCTTCAAGGGTGGCAGGGACAGCATAGATAACATTTATGTAGAGAGTTTAATTCTTCCAGGGTCACCATAGCAACCATTGGAATGCTCTACCATTTTAAGTTCGAAAAAAAAAAAAAAAAAACGGTGGCAATGTAATGTAAGTTAGACAAGCGGGATGTCGTGTGTAGCTGTGCTGGGAGTATATGAAATGGCTGATGGCTTTGTTAGAGTATAAGATGTAGTGCAAAGGCTCAGAATTACAGATTTCAATGTAAAACCTCTCCAGGATAGTGACATGTAAAATACTTAGATTTGAAATATATATTATGGATCATACTAGTCCTAGCCTTGTTTTATTAGGCTTTTAATGGGAACTGTTGTACCTGCCAAACGATTCGTAATGCTGTCATTCTCATCATTGTAACAGGCAAGTATCAAGACAGATTGAGGAACTTATACCAGATTCTAAATTAACCCAGTTACTAAAATTTTGTGTAATCTTTAAACGCATTAGTCATTTTCAAAATGTTTCAATCTGGAGCTTTCATTCAAATATTAGCTAGCAATCCTGCCATGAAGGTCCTTGTGTAGGCTCTTACTGTTTACACCTACATTGCTCTCTGAAGAGTGATACGTGCTGCATTGCCCCTTCTCACTGCTGATTTTTAACCCCTGAAACCCTGCACCAGCATGCCATTCCCACATGTGGGAAGTCCCCATTCAGTTGAAAAGGGTGTATCCAGCAGGGATTACTTAGGCCGCTCTATGATGCTGTGACATATGTACACACACCTTCACTGCCTTTGCAGTTTAAGGGACCTTTCCCACGGTTGGTCCGCCCAGGTGACTCCGCTTTGCTCAGCGGGGGATCGCTCTGCTGATCCCCGCTGAGCAGGACCTCTCAGAGCCCCGCTTTCCTCTATGGGGACATTGGATGAAAATGGACCGCCTGTCCATTTTCATCCAATTTGCCAGATGGATGGAAAATGGGGTCACCATCCATCTGGATTTCACGGACAGGTCTGGATCGGATAGCAGCAGGTGTCAACGGACGTGTCACTTCTGACATCCGCCGCTCCATAGGGGTGAATGGAGGCTCCAATCAGGTCCGCCTGAAAAACTGACAGGCAGACCTGATCGGAAAGCACGTGTGAAAGGGGCCTAAAGTAGTTCTAAAGGCTGAAGGTAAAAAAACTTCAGTATGCAGGTCCCCCGACAGCCCTCCTAATACTTACCCAAGCCTGATCGCAATCCAGTGATGTGCATGAGAGCGGCTGCTCTCCTGGGTCTCTGCCTCCTGATTGGCCATTGCCTCCCGCTGCTGTCAATCACAGCTCACAGAAGGGAGCAGGGGGTGGGCCTGAGCTCCGTTCTGTGTGTCCTATGGACACAGAGCGGGGCTCGCGAGTGAGTATGCATGGATGCCCCCATAGCAAGCAGCCTGCTATGGGGGGCACTCAGAGAACAGGAGATTCCAGGAGTGCCGGTGAGAGACCTGAGAAGAGGAGGATTACGGCTGATCTGTGCAAAACCACTGCACAGAGCAGGTAAGTATAACATGTTTGTTATCCTTAAAAAAAAAAAAAAAAAAAAAAAAAAAACCTAAATTATCACTTTAAAGCAGAACTAAACACTCAAGGCCTTTAGGTGAGAATGCTCTGTCCTGTTTCCTAGTTGTTGTTAATTGTCACTGTCACACACTTTCCCAATGGAGACCTCATGAAGCCATGCCATACACATTGCACTGGTATTATTCACTGTTGTCACCTTCAGGAAACCCACCCTGAGAAATTCTGTGCAACCATCTCTCAAGTGCATGCATGTAGACAGGAAGTCGCTGCAAAGAGGCTGCAGAAGATCAGTTACATAACTGAACTAAATGGTGTTTTCTCTTAATACCTGCATGGAGTTCAGATGTATTATTGTGTAATAGTTCGATGTCTTTGCTTCTTATTGGCAAGCTGCTTTTTTTCTTAAGCTATTTAGTTTTGAAGACAAACTAGGAGGAGTTATTGCTGATTTGCTTTGGTAGTGAAAGTTACAGGGATGTCATCTTTATCTTTGCTTTACTAACCTGGAACAGTAAAGAATCCAGTGAAGTAAAGACATATGTGAAGGCCAATTCACACTGACTTGCGCTAAAATGTATGGAAAATGCATGTACATTTCCACCCACTTTAGTCGCGTTTGATGTCCGTTGGCATACATTTTGACATCTGTGCAGCATAATGGTGTGAATAGGATACATTGGAAGTTATTGTTTTTCAGATGTCCTTCCATTGAGCTGGATTTTACAGCTGGCCTAAAATGCAGATCAGCGCACTGGTGTGATTTGGCTCATGCTTGTTCAGGGTTAGTGACTTACCAAATATTATGGAAGCAAAGTTAAGAATGGTACCCCCTTCAAGAACAGGTTCCTTTAAAATATTTCAGTGCTGTAGCTGTGGAGCCAGCAAGCCTTGTGCAGTAATTCCCTCACCAAATCAAACCACTTTACTCAATATGGCCACTAAAAAGCAGGGATTGGTAAATCTCTGCGTGATGCACAGGTCAGCTTTCAGAAGCAGTACAGCCGAGTGACGCCTGTCACCAGAAGATATACCCACGCAGAAGTGACAAGAGTGCAGATCTTGCTTTGCTCTTCAAGTGACACTACAGCAATCTTGGTCACATGGTAGGTATTTATGCACAGCCCTGACAAATGCCATACACAGGATTGATGGGTACATGTTCCTTTTAACACAAGGCTATTATTGTTCCTTTTTCATTCACACACCCCTAGTTGTTCCATCCCTATTTGCTTCATCTGTGTGTATGTTATGTCTAAATCCTCCATACAAATTGGTGATCTCCAGGAAGTCCCAGTGGGGCCCATTACTGCCTGCAGGGCAGGGAAGATCATTAATAGCACTGTCAGCCAAGGCCGCCAGTTAAATTAATCCATCTCCTTCATTAGCACAGTCGGGCGGGGCGGCTTTGTCTGAAAGCAAGCAGAGCGGTTAGGTTTGGAAGTGCTAGTTGGGGCGTAACATTCACCCTTTACATTCTGGTGGATCCTGGCATGGGGTGATGTCTTTGATTGTGTTTGTTACCAAAAAACAAGCTACGGTACGTTCTGTTAATTAAAAAAAAAAGGACTGTGCGCTCTCATACCTTAAATTGTAGTGCTTCATAGATTTATATTTAAAGGGATACTATTGTTTTTTTTCAGCTGCATTTAGATACAAACTATACAGTTTGCCGAATGACTATGAGAAAATCAATTACAAAACAGGCCAACTAGACATTGTACAATGACTCTGTCCATAGACTAGCACTGGCATGTAAAGGGGAAGAAAAGCATGTTCACTGTCCTCTGATCACATGTATATGTATCTAAATATACCAAAGATGATACTTTGCCTTGAGTGAACACATAAGGCCCTTTTCACACCAGCAGACCGATCGGGTCAGTCTGTCTGTTTTTCCAGCGGACCCCATCGGACCACCCATTGTTTATGAAGCGCCGGATGTCAGCACACATGTCGGCATCTGATCTGGTCCGCTAAAAGAGACAAATGGAGATCCGTTCTGCATCTGTCCATCTGATCGGATGACAGTCGGATGGAAACAAACAGGCAGTCTGTTTCCATCTGACTGCCCCATAGAGACAGCGGGATGTGTCTGTTTCTGCTCTGCATAGCGGAGCGGACACAGACCTATCATCCGCCTGCTCAGCAGAGAGATCCCCCGCTGAACAGACAAATCCACTTGACGGATTCCGCTCCATCTGAAAGGGGTCTGAAGGGTGATATTAAAAATGGATATTGTGTTAGACTTATAATTACAACATATAATTATTAAAGTATTTGTCAGTTTGTAGACAAGCTAAAGTGTTTGTGTGAGCTCACAATATTTACATTTCTCTTGGAAGAGAAAAAAAAAAAAATCAAAAATTTTAAGTGTTTTTTTTTTGTGCTAGCGTTTAGGAGCATTTCGTGTTTTTTTTTTTTTTTTTTTTTTTTTTTTTTTTTTTTTGCCAGAAAACCATTTTCAAAAAAGCAAAACAGAAGGGCTTTTTCTTTTTTTTTTCCTGCCTCTAAACGCAGCTTAAAATATGCCTCTAAACATCCTAAAGTGCATGGACACATAGGATAACATTAGTTATGTCTACAGGCAAAAGACAAAACTCTGGGAGCAGCATTTTTTAAGCCAGTGTGCATGGACCCTACAAGTTATAATGCACCGTATGTGAAAAATAACTACTTTTCTCATGCTTTAGGTTACAGAAAATAGTGTTTAGCTCACACACCCAACTGTTTGTGCTAATCAATCTAAAAGTTATACCGTATATACTCGAGTATAAACCGAGTCTTTGACCCCATTTTTTAGGCTGAACCCCCCCTCCCCCCCTCGGCTTATACTCGAGTGAGCCGTACCTTTCATTACTAAAACAGCGTGTGTCTCCCGCTGTGTTATGCAGTCTGTTGTGGGCCGTCTATTGTAACAAAGCCCCGCCTCCTCCTCATCTGTGATAGAAGAACACTGATACAATGCTGGGCAAATGTATCAGCGTTCCGTCTATCACAGAAGAGGAGGAGGCGGAGTTTTGTTACACACGCCGTTTTAGTAATTTAAGGTACGGCTGCAGATGGGCACAATTAGACTGCAAATGGTCACAGTGAGACTGCAAATGGGCATTGTTTACCCAGTAGCTGCTGCATTTTCCCACCCTAGGCTTATACTCGAGTTCCCAGTTTTTTGTGGTAAAATTAGGTGCCTTGGCTTATATTCAGGTCGGCCTATATTCGAGTATATACGAAAACTTGTTTTTTAGTTGGCCATTTCCCAAATAATTTAGCTACTGGCTTCACACAAGTATACTGCTTCTGTAGAGATAGGTGTAGTAGCCACCATAGGTCTCAACACATAGAAATAATATGCTCTTCTTTCCTCTGGTTAAGCACACTCTTTCATCACAACTACTTGTATTTCAGATGGACCTGAAATAGGAGGTCTTCGACTATTTTAATGACAGCCCTGGCCATTCATAGGGCCACAACACTCTTATTGGAGTGTAAAAATAGAGGCAGCCTGTGCTGTTTACAGGGCATTCTGTGCCTACTTTTTCTCGCTTTTATAGTGCCTTAATGTTTTGTCGCATCCTATTTTCAATCTGTAAAAGGTGCTTTATGGTAAAAGCAACCCTGTTTAATTGCAACTATACCTTATCAACTTGCAGATGGCCTTGTGAGCAGCCTGTATTGTAACAATAGAAGTCAATGAAGTGCAACCGCAGCTCAGCCAAAGTGGCAGGACAGGGTAAATGCCCTTTGTGCATTCATCTTCAACTGAGCTCATTATAGCATCCAAAATGTTTAAGCCTGTAAAACTGATGTGTTGCACAGTGGTACTTTTCCACATAAAAATCAAACTAAGCTTTGTTGGCACCCAGAGTAATTATTTGTGAGTATATATTTTGTGAGCACAGACAAATCTGGATATATACCCTTGTAAAATACAGGAAGGGTTGTGCCCATAACATGTGTTGAAGAAATTTCTACATCAAAGTGTGCGACTCCCTGACCTCATTTCCCCTAAAAACGTGCAAGCTTGTCTCCTTTCCCTACCCAAGACCTGCTATAAACAAGTAATTGTTTTCCTGAAGGAAGTGAGATAAAATGCACAGCTTTATTTCTGAGCCAAATCCTCAGCAGGAGGAAACGCATATACACATTTATCGAGAGAAAGCCATGCATTTGTCTGTATGGTGTTCACATACTTTGCTTACAGAGTTGCTTTTTTACGCTGCCAAAAACCATAAATGTGTATATGTGTATAAAATGTTTACAGGAATTTATACCAGGACTAGGTAAAACCTACAACATGCCAGCTTCCAAGTTGGCTGGTTTTCATATAATCTTCCTTATTTCCAGTAAAGATGGTCATACACTGCTCACGTTTTGACTTATCTCTGCTGAATCGGCTGAAATTTGAGCGGTGGGTGGCCCTGTCTGCACCAGCGGCAGGACAACAGTCAATTTATAAAGTCAACTGAGCTGGGTGAAAATTATTGGCCAAACTGTGACTGTATCCTATCAGATGCAGTAACTATTACAGTACCTGCAGTGAAAATTCCTCCATCCAATTTGTTTAGTGTGGTTAGGAGAATTAATTTACTTTCCTTCGTTCAAATTGTGGGCTTAACAAGGCAAAGCGACACATGTGTGGCTAGCTTAAAGCGGTAGTAAACTTTTATTTTAAATAAATAAATGATATATGGGCCCCAACATGGTTTAAGCCATAATGTCCTAGTATGCACCACATACCGTACTAGCATATTATGCCATACTTATCTTAAAAGGAAGACCTCCAGTGGCACCCTGTCACTGCTGACAGGGCTTCCATCTTTAACCGGTCTTCCTTCTGCATTCTCGGGCTGCGGCTGCTTGAATGGCTGAGCCTTGATGATGTCACACCTGCACCATAGCACAGAGCTCTGAAGGGACGGCATAAGTATGCCACCCCTTCAGGGCGCATGCGCCAGTGACGTCAACGGCTGCATCCTATGTGAATATCTCCTAAATACCCCAAGTTTAGGAGATATCCACTGTACCTACAGGTAAGCCTTATTATAGACTTACCTGTAGGTACAAGTTTAAAAGTGTAGTTTACTACTGCTTTAAGAGTTTAAGTATAACTGGTGTTCGCATTGGTTCCATGGGTAAAGGGCACAACTGCATGTCAAATGAAGCATTGTTCAAAATGGGAGGAAGAGTTGTGGTTGTGTCAGGACAGACAGACATCAAAGCTGTGATTAAAAATATTTGAAGGCTACGTCATGCCCATTTCAGATGTATACACACACATGCCACCTAGTATTCGTTATTACCACCCTTACCATAGATCACTTGCTAAAAAGTGACCACACACACCTCATGTTGTTTTAATTCCTTTACATGTGAATGACTGATAGAACAAAGGGGTTCTTATAGACAGTAATTGTTTTCCTGAACAGAGGTTCTCTCATTGCCAGTCTTTATTTATGTAGTGTTTAGTAGAGTTCTTCTAATGATTTTTGTGCATCTCACGCTATAAAAGAACAATTGTTACATTTGCAAAAGGACTGCTGTGTCAAAATACCTAAAGCGTGTCTAAACCCAGAGGCAAAACTTGATATATTACAGAGTACTGTACTTAGATGTAGTGGTTCCATTAGCTCTCTTTTTTGCAACTTTTTTTCTTTTATTTTCACCCGGTGATTCTGTCTGCAACACACTAGGATGACTGCACTTATTCAGGCCTTCAGAAACTACATAGGTCCACTCTCCTACTCTCCATAACACAGAGGGGTGTGATTCTGTAGTGCTCCGAACTAAGGGCATTGTTATTGATAATAGCAGTCAGAGAGCACAGGGAGCTATTGGCTCACAAGATTTCTGTCAGGATCAACAGGTATTTTTTTGCACTTTCCAAACAGATAGAACAAAAGTGCTTAGCATTTCTGCCTTGAAGCACTGGGAGCCTCAGTTTGAATCCCAGCACCTGCATGGAGTTTTGCATCATCTCCCTGTGCTTACATGGGTTTGCTCCGGCTTCCTGCCACACTCCAGAGACATGCTGATAGGGCTAATTTATACAGGAACCAATTACCCTATTACGGGTGTACAGTGTATATGTGACGTAAGAGATCTTTATTGTAAGCTCCTTGTGGGCAGGGACTGATGTGAATGTAATGTGCTGCATAAATTGTTGCACTATATAAATTCTGGTAAAAAAAAAAATATATATATAGCGGACTTATCTGGATCCTGTTCTGGACCTTGACATTTAGGACTTCATATGCAGTACTCTGGAGCCCCATCCTGTGTAGTATGGGGCTGTTGTCAATAAGCAATTACTTTGTCCTCTTATCATGGCCAATTGGCAGACCACTGGGAATTGTGTTTTTATTTTTTTTTCGGTTGGATTATTGTATCTTTTTTACTGGCCTGCCTAGGACACAGAGAAGCTATTATATATACAGTGAGATAGCCCATTGTCAATATTTCTGTAAGAACATTGAGATAGACGATCCAGATGGCACAACCTTTCACCAAGAGGTGACAAACCCGGTGCATTACGGTACGTGTTTATTTAAAAAAAAAAAAAAAATGAAAAGGCGTACACACTTACAGCAGCTTTAGTGTGTTGTTATCACTTTTGGTAACACATAGCTCTCATTTCCTCACCTCCGCCATTGTAAGCAAATGTCGACATCACAGCTCCTAGCTGTCAGCTCACATTCCGGATTTCTAAACATAAAACTTTGGTGTACATGCATCGCCGAATCCTTGTGTTTTTTTTTTTTTTTTTATATATATACAGAGAGATTCCTTATTTCTTCTATACAGATCTTAAACAAACAATACAGACTTTTTAGGGCCCCGCCTGTATTTTCCTAAAGCTGGCCATGTACATCTAATTGTACAATATCCTTTAGATGTAATAGTATCTACTGTATGTAGAACAAAGGGTTTGCCTGACTAAATATAATCAGATTAGAACATGTGAGCCAGCTTATAGTGGTTCTAAAGCCTCATTCGATCCAGCGCTGTGCCCATCTGCAGCGGCTCTCTCACAGGCTTTGCTGTTTTTCATTAGCTCCCGCTGCTTTCAGTCAAATCCTGTGATGAGAGGGTGGGGCTGTGCCGCGCTCTGTCTTTGTGGAGACAGGCAGCACAGATCAAGCTCACAAGTGTGCCACTACAGGAAGTGGCTTCCTATGGTGGCACACCAAGAAGAAGAGGAGCCAGGAGCGCAGACGGCGGACCTAACGAGGAGTTTTGGAGCCGCTCTGTGCAACTTAAGGCCAGTCGTGGACATGGCAATTGCTGACCAGTATAATGTAGATTTATTCCTGTCAACATTGCCACTCATAATGCCTTCACTGATTGTATAGGTGATAGGGATAGGTGTAATAGTGCAATTAATGGATTTAAATTACTAAAACCAGGCTTCCTTAATAAGATAGAACAAGGAGTTGGTGATGATGTGCTAGGTGTAGAGGCCTATGCCAGCTTTTATTAGTTTAATATCATTTGGACATGACTGGTTGGTTGTAATAGGTTAGTACACATTTCATATTTTCCCTTGTCTTTGTATATAAGTTTGCCCATGCATTTTAAACTTTTAGCTAAACTTTACATGTTTTCTAGAACTGGCTTTTAATTTGCGTTGTACTTAAAACAGATCTCAGCCCAGATTGCAGACACAATGCCCAGCTAGAGTGTGACAACACTAATTCCTGTTGTACCTTTGTACTTTCTGAGTCACCTGCCTAACGTCCTCATGTCTTTCCGTTCAACACCACCCTACAGCATTTTCCAGTGCTATTAACTGTTACATTGGCAGCATTGTTCAACACTTTCCAATTCAGTTGGGCAGAGGGTTAAGTAGATGATGTAGAATAGCATTACAGTGTGCAAACCGCTATACTAACCTGTGTTGGGTGCAAATACATTCGTTAAACTTATTTTGTAATTTTGCCAGTTTGTTTTTTTTGTCCAAGAATGTATGCTAACCCAATCTTGGTAAGCTTCATTATTAGAGGACTTTTACTGGATTTTTTGGAAACTGGTTTTCTTTTTTCCTTCAATTGTCTACTTTTCACCATTGTTTTTACACTGCGTTGCGACACTGCAACTTCCCATTCAATGTATATGAACTGGAGGAAAACTGGGAAAGATTTAGCAGCAAAACAAAAAGCCATTCTTTTGCTGACCGGTATAAATGGACTCCCTGGAAACTTGTGTAGCAGTGAAGTCTTGAGTCATTCTTTTGCTAGAACTGCAATGGATCCCTTGCCCTCTCCAGCTGTGTAGAAACCAGAGCAGGCATCAAAATGAGAGCCATCTGGATGCTTAGAATTTATAGTTTTGCCATTGTTAACACCAGAGGCTTGTCCTTCCTGTCTGGTTAGTGGAGGAAGGATACAAAATTGGTCCCACAACACGTCCAGACCAAACGTGTCTGAGAGATAGGGCCTTCAGTTATTTAGTTAAGGAAATAGTGGAAGATTTATTAATAACCTCAGGTGGCTTAAATAACTCTAGTGGCTTCCATATGTGACCCAGAGTACAACTCTTCTTTGGCCGATTAGACTTCAAACTTCTGCTGACCTTGTTGCTTTTAACAGCACTCCAGGATAATTCCCTGAGGCTGGCCTTGTAAAAATAACAAGACATAAGATATCTGGAGAGTCTATGTTACAACACGTGTTGCCTTACCTTTAACCCAGCCAAGACAAGCTACAGATCATCAGAAATCACTGCCTCCTGCCATGGTACCCCAGGCCTTGCCACCTTATATCACTAACAAATGCAAGTTAACATTTTATGCATAGTGTACAACTTTTTCTTTTTTTAGCAACCAACACACTGATAACCTGTGCATCTAGACAGAAGTGCAACAAATACTGGGCTCCAGCAAGCAGGAAGAAAGTCTTGTCGTTCCCGTCTAGAGCTTTGCTTTACATATATTAAATGAATCCCAAAGCCTAGCTTTGATCAAAGTAAACTTTAGCTCAAATTTAGGCAATTCAATCTGAGCACGATTTAAAAATTCATGAGCAAAGGTAACCTTCCGTAGCTACTGTAGATAGTGTTTAAAGACTTTGAGTCACTGACCTATAACAAGTTTGCAGTGAGGTGGGTGGGAATGAAGTTGAAACTCGAGACCTGCATACTTTGTTTCAGGTCTCTACTCCGAAAGTACATAAGTCAGTGGATCAGCATGGCAGGAAACTAACATTTTCAGAAGGAAATGCTAGCAATGGCAATCTCAGTATCTATCTGAATACATGTTTCCTTTCTGTGATCTCCTTGTATGTAGAAATGTTCTGGCTACCCTATTTGCTTTTAAGTTGTTGTCTGTGTACCTCAGGGACGTGCGGTGAGGTCAGTGGCTGGTGAGGCACTGGTTAGTATCAGATACACACAGGTTACATACGCCGCAAACATTAAAATGAAAGCAATAATTCTAGCACTAGACCTCCTCTAACTCTAAAGTGTCACCTATGGAGATTAAGTACCGAAGATTGGCGCCATTCCACCAGTGTGCGCAATATGTTGGGTATCTGTTTACTTGGAGTAACATCTTTCACATTCTACAAAAAAAAAAAAAAAAAAATCAGGCAAATACCATGTAACATAAAAAGTTGCAACAACCACCATTTTATTCCCTAGTTTGTCTGCTAAAAAATGTATACAGTATCTCACAAAAGTGAGTACACCCCTCAATTTTTGTAAATATTTTATTATATCTTTTTATGTGACAACACTGAATAAATTACACTTTGCTACAATGTAAAGTAATGAGTGTACAGCTTGTATAACTGTGTAAATTTGCTGTCCCCTCAAAATAACTCAACACACAGCCATTAATGTCTAAACCGCTGGCAACAAAAGGGAGTATACCCCTAAGTGAAAATGTCCAAATTGGGCCCAATTAGCCATTTTCCCTTCCCGGTGTCATGTGACTCGTTAGTATTACAAGGTCTCAGGTGTGAATGGGAAGCAGGTGTGTTAAATATGGTGTTATCGCTCTCACTCTCTTACTGGTCACTGAAAGTTCAACATGGCACCTCATGGCAAAGAACGTTCTGAGGATCTGAAAAAAAAAAAAAAGAATTGTTGCGATACAAAAAGATTACATAGGCTATAAGAATATTGCCAAGACCCTGAAACCGAGCTGCAGCACAGTGGCCAAGATCATACAGCGGTTTAACAGGACAGGTTCCACTCAGAACAGGTCTGGCCATAGTTGACCAAAGATGTTCAGTGCACATGCTCAGCGTCATATCCAGAGGTTGTCTTTGGGAAATAGATGTATGAGTACAGAGGTTGGGGGCAGGGGGTGTCAGCCTGTCAGTGCTCAGACCATACTTTGCACACTGCATCAAATTGGTCTGCATGGCTGTCATCCCAGAAGGAAGCCTCTTCTAAAGATGATGCACAAGAAAGCCCGCAAACAGGTTGCTGAAGACAAGCACACTAAGGACATGGATTATTGGAACCATGTCCTGTGGTCTAATTAGGCCAAGATAAACATATTTGGCTCAGATGGTGTCAAGCGTGTGTGGCGGCAACCAGGTGAGGAGTACAAAGACAAGTGTGTCTTGCCTAGTCAAGCATAGTGGTGGGAGTGTCATGGTCTGGGCACTTAAACCCCCTTCCTAACCAGACCAATTTTCAGCTTTTGGTGCTTTCACACTTTGAATGACAATTACTCAGTCATGCAACACTGTGCCCATATGAAATTAGTAATTTTTCTTCATAAATTTTGGCCAAATTTTATTCTGATACAGATCTTTGGTAAAAATAATCCAAATCAATGTATATAATTTGGTCTTTGTGAAAGTTATAGCGTCTACAAGCTATGGTGCCAATCACTGAAAACTGATCACATCTGAAATACCGACAGCCTAACTCATTTCTTGAGACCCTAATAAACCAGGACAGTACAAATGCCCCCCAAATGACCCCTTTTTGGAAAGTAGTCATTCCAATGTATTTAGAAAGGGGCATGGTGAGTTTTTTGAAGTTGTAATTTTTTCCCCACAATTCTTTGCAAAAATCAAGATTTTTTTTTTTTTTTCCCACAAAATTGTTATATTAGCAGGTAATTTCTAACACATAGCGTGTACATACCAAAAATTACACCCCAAAATAGATTCTCCTACTCCTCCTGAGTATGGTGATACCACGTGGGAGACTTTTACACAGCCTGGCCACAGAGAGGCCCAACATGCAGGGAGCACAGTCAGGTGTTCTAGGGGCATAAATGTCAAATCTATTTTGACTACCTATTACACTTTGAGGCACTGTAGTGGCATGGATGAGCCGTGCATGGGGATGGCTAAGCATGGTGGAGCCATGAATGTAGATGGCTGAGTATGGATGGGATGGCTGGATGAGTATTGATGGCTGAGCATGGATGAGTATTGATGGCTGAGCATGGATGAGTATTGATGGCTGAGTATGGATGGCTGAGCATGGATGGATGAGTATTGCCGAGGATGGATGGATGGAGGAGTATTACCAAGTATGGATGAGTATTGTCGAGGAGGAATGAATATTGCTGAGGATGGATGAGTAATGCAGAAGATGGCTGATCATGGATGGATGGATGGCTGGATGAGTGCTGGAATGTGCACAGAACAGCGCTGTGGACAGTACACTCCCAGCCCATAGCACTGCAGCACTTGATCTCTCCCCTCCCTGTATGATCTGTACAGAGAGAGGAACCGGACGTGACGCCAGTTTGTTTGCAAGTGATCGCTCCATCATTTGACGGAGCGATCACATGGTAAACGGCCGCCTTCAGCGGCCATTTACTGTGATGCGCCGGGTCCAGAGATATTCCAGGGGGCACACGGGAGCAAGATTCTGGGAGGATGTCCATGGACGCCCTCCTAGAATAAGCCGACCGCGCTGCAGCCGTCTTTTGGTTATGGCCCAGTCGGCATGTGGTTAAGAGGGCTGGGCTGGAAGGGAACATTTGTCTTTTAGACACACACCCCCTTTTTTGACACTGCAGTGAGAGGACAGCCTCCACTGCAGCATTTTTATTAGACAGCTTGTCCCAATGGTGCTTTACCATTAGTCCAAGGCTCCAAAGTGTCCATTAAAGTGGATGTAAACCCAATGTCATCCTTTCTAAACTACTGCCATAGGGTTTATCTATAAGGATATACATGTCTCCTGCATGTATCTTTACCTGTCAAATGTCTCCCCTCTGTCTGTTATTAGACCCGAAAAACTGCATATTCTGTGGGTGGGTCTGTTGTCTGGAGCTCGGTGGGTGGAGCCGTGATGTCAGACTCCCCGCCCACCTCTACACTCCCCTTGTCAATATGCATTTTCTCCTGTGTATTTCTAACACTGAACTTCTGCTATGATCTCTAACATCCAGTGAAAAGACAGGAAAGTAACCACATGACTTCAGCATGCCAAATCATGGTGAAGTGTGGAACAGCCAATCCTTGCAGAGCTGCTGAAGAAAGGGGTGGGAGGGAATTAAAAAATAATGCCCGTCTCTTAGGCTAGTGCACGAGATGTAAATCACCTGTCACTCACAGCAAGGGGAGGATTTGACAAAGTTTTTCTCAGTTTGTAAAGTTTTTCTCACTGAACAATAAAAGAGGATTGCTCAGAGATGGATTAACTCTGTGTGGCAAGACTGGGCTCAAATGATAGGAAATCTTATACTCTACAGTATGATAAAAAAATAAATAAATAATAATAATAATTCGGGTTTACATCCACTTTAAGCTCAGTGCTTCTGACAAGACACTGTAAGCTCATCCTCTCAGTCTGCTGCAAACAGTGTGCCAGTTTGTATTTAAACTTGCCGCTCTGGATGTAGCTTCTGACAGGCTGCACAAGAAGCCCGTATCTCTGGAACTATAGGTGGCACTATAGGTAGGACTTCAGCTACCTACCCCCCAAATTTGGGGTCTCTGTGACCCCAGGTCGCAGAGCTACAACCCTCGAAGCTCAATTTTTTTTTTATATTTATTTTTATGTTCATGGCTCTGCCTCACCTGACTGCACGTCCCTCGTGTAACTCCTTTTAAAAAAAATTATATTATATTTTATATATATATCTATCTCTATCTCAATCAACTGTTAAAAATATATATTTTTACACGCACTTTATCATGTTTGTTGGGTGTTTTTGCAACTAGTGCTTAATGATGTTTCATGAAAGTAATATTGTAAAAAAGAAGCAGCTATACACACACACACACACACTGGAGAAACGTTGGGGGTTTCTCTGCCTGCCTCACACAAGCCCTCAAGCCGAGCAGACAATATCCTTTCCCCTCTATCTTCTCTTTCGCTCCCAGCATCTAATCAGGTTTCACTTCTTGCCGACTGTATTGATCTTCAGCTCTGGAAGATGCAAATTACCCCAGCTGCCAGGATTCAGGGTGTTTTATCATCAATGCAGAGTAATTATCTTTGGCTGCACTGATATTGGATTGTTAAACCCTGGGATAATGCACCAGGTAAAGACATTTAGAAAACAGCCCACCAAGGGGATTTGTGTAAATTTGATGGATAGAGTAAGAGAAGTGCTGCTGACGTGTAAGCCCTAGGGAAGGTGCAGGGCTTCTAAGGGGTACCATACATACTACGGACAGGAAAAACATAAGGAGTAGATAGAAGAGAAGCCAAAGGCCTGATAATATCTCTAAGGTGAAAGATTATGGGGCTAAATTATGTAAACAAGAGTAAAAGGAAAAATAAGGCTGCTGCCCGTGTCTTCTGACATCTTTTGTTCTTTGGGGGGGGGGGGGGGGGGTCCATCCTTCTCCTTTTACACCTTAAAGAAGGTGCATGCATGAATGAGATACCATATAAATCCAAAATGTCAAAAATGGCCAGCACACCAAAAGTAGCAGGTCTCCAATGTTTACCAATATCTTAGTTGTAATAACAACAACATAGCTTATGCAACAAAAAGTGGTGGTTCTCACACTTTGTTGCACAAGCGATGTTCCTATTACAATTTAGAGCTCAGAAATTTTTTTAGAGCCGATGCACACGCAGTTCTGTGCAGTGTGACTTTCTGAAATTGCTCTGCACCAAAGGTAGTGCATGCACTACTTTTTAAAACACACTGCAACTGGATCAAATGGTACTTATGTAATATATGTGATCCGGTGTGGGCAATTATTTGATAAAAAAAAAAAAAAAAAATAATATCACAGTCTAGCTTTGATTAAAGTAAACTTTAACTCAAATTTAGGCAATTCAATCTGAGCACGATTGGGAAAAAAAAAAAAAAAAAAAAAAAAAGCAAAAAGGTAACCTTCAGTAGCTACTGTAGATACAGAGGTGTTTAAGACTGAGTCACTGACCTAGAACAAGTTTGCATCGGGGTGGGAATGAAGTCGAAACTCGAGACCTACATACTTTGTTTGGTTTGGGGAAGGGCGTGTCAGTCATATGAGGGATTTCTGTTTCCATCCTACAGCAATATTGGCATCAGTTACCTAGGAGGTTTGTTTTGCCATCCACTGGACCGTAGTTGAAGGAGTTGGATAACTTGGTCATTCATCTCTTCTTCATCCTTATTGACTATGAAACTTTTGCATATGCCTATATTTTAATCAGCAAATATACCCTTCCCTGTTTAAAAAATTAACAATTACAGTATATAATAATTGATCTAATTTTTTGACACATTAAAATTTTGACCGGGAGTGGTTACTGATTGATAGGTGGGGACATCTTTGGTCTTGTCACCTCCTGAGCTTCCCCGTTTGCTTTTTAATGTGGTGGTTAGCCATTAAAGGAGATGGGGGGGGGGTTGGGGAATTTTTTAGTACTCAACTTTTGTAAAAAAAAGGTCAAATGTGCATTAAAGTTTGGATCTGCTGATAGTAATAACATTTTTCATTGAAGGTACACATTTTTATGTTGTGAATATTTCAGTTTAAATTGCCCAGGTTACTTCAATGTGGCTAATCACCCAGCCGGGGCGGGATGGACCTGTCGCTAATCACCCAGCCGGGGCCTTTTCCACGTCTCAATGGTACTTCACACTAAAATCCATAGTACTCACAACATGTAAAGTACAACGTCTAAAATCTCGTTGTACTTTACATGTTGTGAGTACTATGGATTTTACTTATTAAAACCTCCAAAAGGATTTTACACTATGTGGAGCTTCTTTGTCTTTTTTTATGGTGCCATTTTTCATTTCTACCTGGCGGGGGACAATGGAAGTGTGAAGTACCATTGAGACTTGGAAAAGGCCCCGGCTGGGCGATTAGCCACAGGTCCATTCCGACCCACTGTAACAAGAGGTCCTCCGGAGCTGGTAAGGGTTCTGTACAGCTGGTGGTGAATTCACAAGTGGTTTCGTTGATGGATGATTGACAGTACTGAGATTAGTTGGTGTTTTTAAACACATCATATTATTGTGGACATGTCGCAATTTACAAAATGTATCGCATATATTTGTAATCTCTGTATTTATTAATATTTGATTAATCCAATTGTTTTTGGTTCATTATTAGGATTAGCGCAATTCATAATTCTTTCCTCTATTGCTTGTGTCTGTGTTGCACTAAGAATTGCTGCTTTACTTTTACATTTTTTTAAGTTATTATTAGAGGTCCATGTAGCACGATTTTACACCATTTTCATATTTTTTTTTTTTTTTTTTTTAATAACCCAACCCTACTTTAGACTTCTACACTACTTTATCCCTGACCTGTCCAGTATGTTCCTTGGCCTTCATGATGCTGTTTGTTCCCTAAGGTTCTCTAACAAACCTCTGAGGGTTTGAGAACAGCTGTATTTATATTGAGATTAAATTACACACAGGTGGACTCTATTTACTAATTAGGTGACTTCTAAATGCAATTGGTTCCACTAGATTTTAGTTAGGGGTAGCAGAGTAAAGGGGGCCAAATACAAATGCATGCCACACTTTTCATCTATCTATTTGTAAAAATGTTGAAAACCCATTTATCATTTTCCTTCCACTTCACAATTATGTGCCACTTTGCGTTGGTCTATCACATAAAATCCCAATAAAATACATTTACGTTTTTGGTTGTAACATGATAAATGTGGAAAATTTAAAGGGGTGTGAATACATTTTCAAGGTACTGTAGATATTCTGGATCGATCCAGTAAATCTTTAAGATCTACTCTACCTTTTTCTCTGACTTCTATTTCTATATCTTTGTTGGCTGAATGCCATAGTAGTTCACCTTTTAACAAAAAAATAATAAATGCACATTTTTTTGCAGGTAAAAAAAAAAATAATAACCATTTGTTTCTGGAGCCTCTAGCATCACACCAGCGATCAACAGATCACTGGTGCCATGCAGGTCTCCTGCAGATCTGTCAGTGTATCTGTGTGCCTGTACATCCCATATGGGCAAGCAGATACAATCTGACAGGAAGAGAGAATGAACTACCACAGTGCTCCACAGCACCGTGGTATTTCCTTGTAGTTTTCTATTCACAACACTGTGAATGAGTGATGTGGCCGGGAGGGTGAAGCCCCACTCGGCCACGTTTTTTTCAAATTGTGACAGCTAGCAGGGGGGGAAAGATTCCTGCTAGCTATCAGATTCGAATTGGGGGGGGGGGGGGGGTGAGTCCGTTTGTAACATGTTACGCACTGAATATGGATGTAACATGTTACAAAAGGTGAACTTATCCTTTAAGGTATAGTCATTCTGTAATGTATAGGCCAGTGGTGGCTGCTGCTTGGAGGATTGTGGGGTGGGGGGGGGGCGTAGGTGGGCTTTTCCAAGTCTACACTCACTCTACTGCGGAGCCCTCCAGCTGTCACAGCTCCCCTGGTGCCCAGCGCTGTGGCTTCTGTCTTCACCTGGTCTTTTTTCCGGGTTCTGGGTCTTCCTGTCCTGTTTGGCTGGGAAGCCAGAAGCCGCTGGTATCGCAGAGTGGGATTGTGCCCCGAGGACAATAAAAAAAAAAAAGGCCAATTGGGGCCTCAGGATGTGGTCACGTGCCTGTGAGAGGGTAACGGACCTGGTAGAGACCTGTTGGTCTGGTGTCCCACACAGTGCACGGTCACACAGATCGGGCGGGGGGGGGGGGTGCCCCTTGTGGACCGGCCGCCGCTGCTATAGGCTTTACAGTCTTGGCAGTGTGATGCCATGTTCACCAATAAGAAAAGGATACCCCGATTTTTGAAGTGGGTACACCGAGTATTTTTTGGATGCTCAACATTCATATCTGCATCTGTTCATATGGCATAGACCACAGATATAGGTGATCGTAGCAATACTGCTTTGCTTACCCTTTCCAGTATGCAAATAAATGCTTAGATTCCTGTACAGGAAATACCATAAAATATTTACACAAGACATGGATAGTTAATAGTGTCTGTCATTTGGTATATTTCAGTTCATCATGTAACTGAAAGAAAATAAAAAAACAGCTATAGATTTAAAGCATCAAACGATGCTTTTAAAGCGATACATTTGTGTAACACCAGATTAGATACAGAGATGCGGCATACTTTCATTGTCACAGTTACAGTATATTGCAGATTCTAATGATCAGGAAAGAGTTAAGGCTGACATATCTTCCCAGGCACCCAGTAGCACTAAAGCACAAATGAACACTGATGCTGTGAAATGACAGGCGAGAAAGGCCACAGCTAATGCATTCAGGAGACAATAGCGTGATTTGATTCCCCAGGATCCATACATACTGCTGTTATTTAGAAGGATTTTGCTGCCCCAGGCAAAAGCAATCAAACTGGAGGCAGCGCCCTCCCAGATCCTTGTTCCCTTTAATTGGAGACACAGCCCGGGATGCCCGCAGGCAACTGACAGCGTTTAAATGCAGCATGCACTGCGGAGGAATGTTCTAGAGAACAAAGCCAAGCACACTCCTTTGTGTTCTTGTTTTATTAGATTTTTTTTCCCTTCTGTAGTGTGTGAAGAAAGATGGAAGGGGGTGGGGGGCAGGTTCATTATTACAGTGACATGTAAGAACCGTAGAGAATCATTTGTTCTTTCTTTATATTGGCACATATGTTCAAATGGTGTGCAGGGTTCTCAGTCGTGAATGTGTCATACATCTTCTAATTTATATGTTGTTCCCAAAATGTGCCAACATAGTCTGCAGGTCTGTACAGTCAGCAAGTAAACATGCTGTCCTTTCCACATGGGTACAATGTACAATACAGAACTTGGCAGAGATGGAAGGAGGGCCCTGCACGGGGTGCTTACTGCTTGTTCAGGTGATGATGATGGTATAGGAAAAGCTGCAGGTCTCCTCCCCTGAAAATCTCCTTGTTATTGGCAAGCTGGTAATCGGTTCATTGTTCTTGAATTCACCTGCCTGCACTTAAATTGTCCCTTCCGTGGGTTCCACCTGTCCCAATGTCCTACCAAGGATGGTACCTGCAAGCCCCTTTTGGGTGGAGCTCCGCTTTAACATGAGCACTTCCAGGTCAACTATGTACACTATAAGGATTTTAGCTTATTTTGTTTCAGATTTCTTCCAATCCACTGTTTTGTGGATTTTTTTTTCAGCACTGAGCTCTCTGGTTTCTTCTAGCTCTCTTTGCCTGCACCAAATGCCATAGAAGTTTGTTCAGATTTGTGTATCTACTCAGAACGTGACGCTTGGGATGTTGTCATCGATGCAAAGTAAGCATGTTATTTAGAGGTAAACCTCAGCAAAACCAAGCTAGCCAAATGTTTTAGATTTTTGAAGCATAAACATCTTATGCTGAGCTGTGCTAAATTAAAACATAGAGCTCCAACAATAACATGAGAACATACAAATATAAAGATCACTAAAAATTACCAAAAAAAAAAAAAAATTTAAACCCTGTTTTAGTCTTAAAAACATAGATACTAATACATTTTGGGTACAACAAAACAGTATGTTTTGAATGGCTTTTTTTTTAGAGCTGCAGTCAGAGAGTATGAGCCCTGCTTATTGCAGCATTGTAGTTGTGACAGCACAGGCTGTCATTGCTTACCACCTTCTAAAAATGCCAGTGCCTCGATATCATACTGAACTTGTTACATTAATACTTTGACCTGTAGCAAGAATGTAAAATGATTGACTGACATTACTATGAAATGTCTTCTCTACAAATGTGTGCCTAGGTCAAAAAAACACCTTACAAGATAAAGGATGAAGGGAGCATATCATATGTTATTGAGGAAGTTGATCCGGCATCAGGAAGGTACCATTGTATCACAGATTCCAAGGCACTCAGTCATTGGCTTGAAGAAGCAGTTCTGAAACGCATCCCATTTTGATGACCTACTTCCGGTTTGCGGTCCACGCTGGTTGCCGTCCCCTCCCACTGATTGCCGGTTGCCGTCACTTCTGGGATTCGTGTTCCACGCTGACCCTGACAGCGCGATTGCTCCACCAGTGCTTCCATCTTCTGGTCACCCTGTGACTTTCTGCTGCTGTATAGTGACACCCCTGGGACCTTCCTGATGCCGTATCACCTTCCTCAATAAACATATGATATGCTCCCTTCATCCTTTTTCTTGTAAGCATTTTTAATCCTTTTTTGGGATATTAAAAGTTTTAATTCTGCACTTAGAGGCGCCTTTTTTCTGTTTATTTTTTTACTAGAGAGAGTGTTGCCCTAACTGTTTGAAGACCTCTCACTATTTGAATATCGCCGCCCAATATAGACATTATCTGCTGGGTCCTGCTATTCAGAGTGCCCTTATACACACACTCTTTATCCCTCTTATGACAGGGTAACTTTAACTTTCCTCTAAATCAGGGGTCTGCAAACTTTCTAAAGAAAGGGCCAGTTTACTGTCCTTCAGACTTTAGGGGGGCCACACTGTACCTAGTGGGAGTAAACACTATGGTATACTATGGTATCGTTGGGGAAGAAATAATTGGTGTCAGTGGAAGGAATTATGCCCCATCGTTGGTGTTAGTGGAAGGAAAAGTACCCCATTGTTGGTTTAAGTAGCAGGGATTATGCCACATTATTGGTGTCAGTGGCAAGAATAATGCCTCAAAGGCTGGATAAAGGCACGCAAAGGGCTGCAATTTAGACCCCTTTCACACTGGAGCGTTTTGCAGGCGCTATAGCGTTAAAAATAGCGCCTGCAAACTGCCCCAAGACAGCTGCCCTATTCACTCCAGTGTGAAAGCCCTCAGCCCGAGGGCTTTCACACTGGAGCGGTGCACTGGCAGAGCGTTAGAAAAAGTCCTGCCAGCAGCTTCTTTGGAGTGGTGAACTCACCGCTCCTCCCCATTGAAATTAACGGGGCAGCGCTGCAATACTGCCGGCAAAATGCCGCTCCGGTGGCGTTCTGCAGGCGTAGTTAACCCCTTTTCGGGCACTAGCGAGGGGTTAAAACCGCCCGCTAGCGGCCGAATAGCACCACTAAAACGACAGTAAAACGCCACTAAAAATAGTGCTGCTTAACCGCTGAGGCCCGGCCCTGATATAAATCCTAGCCGTAACCTATAAGTGAGTTTGATGTGGTCTTAAAAGAACAAAAAGTGATAAAGTAAGGCACTTATTGGTGCTTGCATTTACCTCTAGGAGACCAGGGATATATTTGAAGACAAAGGCTGGCCATACATGGTTTAAATGAACTGGCCAAGATTCGAACCATTAATGGGCAGGCTGAATATACCAAATTGATCGATCAACTTGGGTACAACCAGCCTGCCGGATTTTCTTGCAATTATCACTAGCGGCTGCTATAGCCACCCCACCGGGAGAGAACAATTGCTCCGCAGCAGGGATTCCCATGTCAACACTGTCTGTGTTGATGGGGGAATCGTGCAAATTTCTTTCCGGCAACCCGTGGTTGCCGGAAAGAAATTTGCACCGTGTATGGCTGGCCTAAGATAAGTGCTTTCAGGCACCACAAGGTGCTGGCATCCCAGCATTGTTGTAATTTAGGGACTTTTAAGGCCAAGTTAGCTGCACTTTGAAAAGATTTTTGCTGTCGGGTGCGACAGCAAAGGAAGCCCCCACTTCTCTATTATGACAGGTGTAGATTAACACAAATTTTGGACAGTTTAATCCACCCCTCATCTCTAACCGGTGCATTTTCACCTTTTCCTGCACTGCCTTTTTTTTTCTGAACCCTCCTAGTGTCTGTGCTTTTTGAAACATAGATTTAAAAGAAACTGCTACACTAGATGGTTGAGGCTTGCTGTACATGTATCATTTTGTCATTGGCGATAGTGCCTCTTTGTGCCGACAGACTCAAAAACAGTGGTCACAAGCAACCAGTCTTTCCCAGACAGTGCAGAAACAGCTCACCCCTGCTTAGCACATCTTATTAGAAAACCTCTTTGTAGCTGCTCTAAACATAACACTATATTTTAAAGGTTAGCGTTCCTTCAGGGTGTCTAAAGCTCATCATGTGCAAGCTTTGTTTTCTCCTGTTATTCTGTAATCTTCAGATTTTGTGGTTTGTATTAATATGCTCAGGGCTGTACAAGGTGTGGTGATAAAGAACAGACCTGTAAACTGAGATTATATGGGAAAAACATCATCTGTAGAGCTAATTGTAAGCTCAGCGTAAACCTTGATAACTCCAAAGCAATCCATTATAAGCTTGCAGATCTGTATCTGGGGAAAAACCAGACTTGCCCATAGATGGGCAAATGTCTCACTGAGAACAGTGGGCAGAGGAGCTGTCAATAGCTATTAGAGGGTAGTTGGATGTGCAGAGCACTTCAGAGTGATCCATGAACTTACTAGATTAGCTCTGGTGATCTAGCGCCTTTATCACAGGAGAAGAGTGAGGAGGAGAATTGTACAAACACCAGCACTTATCTCAAAGGACAGTGGTGATCACATGTTTCCCCTCGGAGCTCCCAGCCATCCGGTGTCTGCTGACCATAGTCAGCTCTGGCTGGACAAGGAAACTGTCAACTCATCTCTGTGGGGCCATTGAAGACATTTGCCTTAAACCTTTTGGGACCCACCAACCCCATCAATCATATTCTTCCATGTACCTTTGCAAACCGGTAACTGTGGTGCACGCACAATTAACACTAATAGGGCGTACACACGGTCGGACTTTGTTCGGACATTCCGACAACAAAATCCTAGGATTTTTTCCGACGGATGTTGGCTCAAACTTGTTTTGTCTACACACAAATCGCACAAAGTTGTCGGAAAATCCGATCGTTCTAAACGCGGTGACGTAAAACACGTACGTCAGGACTATAAACGGGGCAGTGGCCAATACCTTTCATCTCTTTATTTATCCTGAGCATGCGTGGCACTTTGTCCGTCGGATTTGTGTACACACGATCGGAATTTCCGACAACGGATTTTGTTGTCGGAAAATTTTATCTCCTGCTCTCCAACTTTGTGTGTCGGAAAATCCGATGGAAAATGTCCGATGGAGCCCACACACGGTCGGAATTTCCGACAACACACTCCGATCGGACATTTTCCATCGGAAAATCCGACCGTGTGTACGGGGCATTAGTTTCCTTTTCTATAGGAAAATAGATTTACCGACATCATTCACAATGCTTGAAAATCACTACGCTTGATAAGCAGTTCTGATAATTGCCTAACCCTGGAAGATGATGCTTGTATGAAGCTCAGATTGGGCTGTATATGGCTACCTTTCTTTATTGTGGCCTCGAGAGTCTTGTTTTTGGTAAAATGTTTTGGACTGCGTGCAAGTTAATTGTGGATTGAAAGCAGACAGGTTGAGGTGGATAAGCGAAAGCCTATATTTGGATTCATACTGGCCATGAACTCAGAATCTAAGAGATGAACATTTGTAACGGTGCATCTATGTGTGTATGTACAAGGGTTAAACTACTAGGATTTTTAAATCCTGTAATTTTCTCATAGATTTCTAAATAAAAAAGGCCTATGGAGAAAGCTACCTGGCAACTTGTAGCCAAAATGAAATACCGATATAAGTCTGCCTGATGCCCTGTAACGCTCTTAATGAGACTCCATTAAAGTGTATGTATAGACAAATCTTTTTTAGTTTTGGGCAGAGTGGGAAAGTGTTAGAACTCCCTGTCAATTTTAAGGTTTTTACATGCATATATGTGAATCAGAGATAATTCTCACACACGTGTGTACCAAAATACATAAAAGATGCATATATTTTAAGAAAAAAAAAAAAAATGAACAAATATTTTCCAAATGCTGTGCTTATGTGCTCAAAAATATATATACAAAGTCCAAAAAGTCCCAGTGTATAAATTGCAAAATGTAAGGAAAGTGAAATGAAATGTCTAAACGCTTCCATGCCTCGGGTCAACAATTTTCAATGTGCCAATTACTTCCACCCAGGTGCACAACAAGATGTGCTCTCACCTCCTTAGGTGGACCTTGATATTACAAAGGGGTCATAACCGTATCACAATCTTCTCCAGTCTGCTCCACATTCATGGCTGCTTTTGAAGAACACTCCAGGGCCCATATCTTCGTAAGGAGACACAGAGAGACTCCATAATGCTTTACTGTCTATTTATTAAAATAAAAAACAACTTCTTCAGATGCACCCACGTAAAGCAAATTATTCATGCATGTAAACAGGGAACTCTCATCCACATCCGTTACCAGACAAAAGAATCGATCTGTCCCAGTGAGACCAGCGTGATGACATCACAAGCTCCTCCCACCTGCCACATTGCATCCTTCTGGTATTTTTCAAAGGGTGTTGGGTGATTCACTAGAGTATAGAGCAGGGATTTGCAATTAGTGGACCTCCAGCTGTTGCAGAACTACAAGTTCCATGATGCATAGCAAGACCCTGACAGCCACAAGCATGACACCCAGAGGCATGAAGCTTTGCAACAGCTGGAGGTCCGCTAATTGCATATCCCTGGTATAGAGGTTAGATCACTTAAAAGGATAGCATGGGAATAACATCTTTTCAAGTTTTTATTGCTCTCTGTGTGTACAGAAAAGATTTATCCTTTCAATTTGTCTTACTGGCTGTTGTCACCGAAACAGAAAATGATGGGAAAACGAATTTGTTTATAGATTTCCCCAAAACAGGGATAGATGGGAAACCTTCCTATCGGGACACTTGTTCTGTGGACAACTGTCTAAAGAGGGAATTCACTTTGTATAGAGGTGTGTACTCTCACTTCCCGTTTTGTCTCCATGACAGGAAGTAAAGTGAAATCTCCCCAATGTCTGCATCTCAAATGCAGACAAGTGAAACTTCTTACTGGAGTGGCCTTCCAGTAGCCAGTGTTTATATCCTGTCCTGCATGTTTTGTTCCTGGCCATAAAGAATAATAATCCATGCAGTGTTTGGCACATGGGACCTGGGTGACTCTTATTCCCTATGGCTGGCATTCCTGTGCATGTGACTATTTACAGGACCCCACAGTACACTGCAGGTGGAAAACACCAGAGATGGTTGCAGCAGTGAGAAGTGATACTTTCTGCATCTAAGGTCTGGGTTCCAGTTTACAATTTAATGACGTTGATATGTTTAAATACCTCCCGCCCAGCATAATGTAAAATGACAGCGAGCAGGATCCTCTCTCGTTTTGGGGTGCCTTCATATGACGTTGCCCCAGTGTCACTGCTATTGCGTGCCCACAGCGATTGCAGTCACCCTGTGTTCCTAGGACACATCGCGACCCCGATCTGGTTAAAGACTCGATGACTCTGCTCTTTAACCATGTGATCGGCTGTGTCCAATAACAGCAGATCACATGTAAACACGGAAGTGCCATTTTCATCTCTCCTCGCTTCACACTCTCGCAGCAGTGCCACCAATCAGTACTCAGTAGTGACACCAATCAATGATGCCTATCATTGCCACCTATCAGCGCCCACCAGTGGTGCCTATTAGTGCCACCTAATCAGTAGAGCCTCATCAGCGCACATCAGTGAAGGAGAAACAAAATTACTTATTTATAAAATTTATTGAAAGTAACTTTTTTTTGCTAAAAAAAAAAAAAAAAAAAAAAGCAGTGATTAAATACCACCAAAAGAAAGCGATTTGTGTGAAAAAAAAATGATAAAAATGTAATTTGGATACAGTGTTCCATGACCGCGCAATTGTCATTCAAGGTGTGACAGCACCGAAAGCTGAAAATTGGCTTGGGTAGGAAGGGGGTGAAAGTGCCCAGTATTGAAGCTGTTAATCTATAAACAGGTTCACTTTAAAATAGTGAAACAATCTGTGTTGAAAACCATGCAAATTTCCTTTTCACGCTAAAGCCTAGCACACATGGGCAGCATCAGCCGGTTTAATAGAAACCAGACAACATTTGGCCTGTGTGTACTGGAGTCGGTCAGGCAGAAGCTGGCTGGCTTCTGTCGAAGGCGCATGACTGAAAAAGGTCTGCCTTGCTATCGGCACTCTCAGCCAATGGCTGAGAGTGCTGACTAGAATTTTCTGATGGGGGGGTGGCCCTGTGTCAGAACATAATAGAACAGCAGGGGAGATTGCTGTACTAACATCGGATGGTTAGTACAACGGCTCCTCCTGAGCGGTCAGTTTTTTTCCGTTCAGCTCTGCTGGGTTGAACAAAAAAAAACAAAAAAAAAAAAAAACTACTGGTGTGTGAGGCTTTAGCCCTAGGCCAGTGAACTAGTTATCAGATGTGGCCCCTTTCTTTGTGCCTTCAAAATGGGACCTTCACTAAGCTTGAAGCAGGGATTGGCCAACGGGTATAAGGCCCCTTTTACACATGGGACCGTTCATTTCATCAGTTCAGTCACTTCAAAACGGATAAAGTTTTCATCAGTTTTTCATCCATTTTCCATCAGTGTTCATCATTGTTTTTTTACATCCAATACCAATGTAAAAAATGGATGAAAAACTGACCATTTGCCAGTTTACATCTGTTTTTTCATCCGATCAGTAAAAAAAAAAAAAAAAAAATCAAAGCTTCT
The DNA here is from genome assembly GCF_042186555.1 of Aquarana catesbeiana. NCBI lineage: Eukaryota > Metazoa > Chordata > Amphibia > Anura > Ranidae > Aquarana > Aquarana catesbeiana. Next base: position 270,290,067 of record NC_133324.1, read on the forward strand.
TCCCTTTTCTCAAAAAAAAAAAAAAAAAAAAAAAAAAACGGATGCGGATGTAAACTGATGTAACTGAAGGATCAACCATCATTTAAATCCGTTTTTCCATAGAGATGCATTAATGTCCATTTTTCATCCGTCAACAGATGGATGAAAAACGGACAGCATGTGTGAAAGGGTCCTAATGGTCAGATTGCTTGATGTATATGCTAAGAGGCAGATGCCAACTAGGTAAACCAGCAATTGCTCTCTACGCCCCTTTATCAGCTTGGTATAGTCACCAGATTGTAACAGGAAGATGCAGTGCCAGGGGTGATGAACACTGCCAGCCCCTATTAGATTGGGGGTTTCTTCACAGTAGAAGTAAAGCGTTAAGTAGAGGTTATTGATCTAGAAGGGGAATTCAATTTCCAAAGTATACTTATTCTTACAAGGGAACTGCAATGAAAGAATCATGGTGGCTGCCATGGCTCATCATTCCTTCTGACTTCTGTGTTTTCTGAGTCACTGACCTGGAACAGGTATAGAGGTGAGGAATCTCTGTACACATTTATAGCATGTATGTACCAGGGTTGTGCCTGCTCCAGGAATAGCCAGGTAGCTAACATGTTTTCCTGGAAGATCAGTCATAGGGGCCCCTGTACCTCTTTCATTAGACAGGTCGCTCTTAAAGTGGAACTTTGATCAGAAAATGAAGTCCTGCTAGATCGCTTCAGGCTGGCTCCTTTTGCAGGTAAAGCTATGGAAAACATTAAAAATAAGTGCCTATACTGTGTAAAACCCAGTAATATGCGGTCTCACCCTGCTTATGGATATGCTCAGTTGCTCTCTATTTTTAGGCACTGCTGAGTTTGTAGAGGCTGATCTGCTGACAGCTTTAAAGTGAAATTAAACCCTCCTATCCTTTACAGCCAAAGAAGCTTCTTCTGTTTGATCTGCAACTGCCATGGTGCTGCATATGTGATCAGTTATGACTCCAGCCATTTGGTTGAGGACACTAGCAAATGTGACAGCAATCCTGGCATTCCAGGACTGTAACCCTTTTTTTGAAAACCTCTTTTGTTACATTTTTTAATAAATTGACAGGTTTAGTTCCACTTTATGATTTACTGCTCTTCAGGGGCTCTGAGCTTTAGCAAAATGGCAGCCTCCAGCAAGAAGAAACAGAAGCAATGCTGGAGGCAATTTACAGTCTGCCCTCCAGCCTCTGTGTCCCTGCTCCCTCAGCCTCCTGGGTTGTGTGATGGGGAAGTCCCGAGAGGATGCAGGGTCAGGACATGTTTTCCTCACCTAGGTGAGAATGGAGGCAGGGGACGGGCAGAGAAAATAAGCACATAAAAGGGCTTTTTTTAGGGGTGCACAGAGTTGAAGTCTATTTTGGGAGTGGAGATCCACTTTAAAGCCAAGTCCTAGTCCAGGATCAGTTCTTGCATAACCTGGACCACTATGGAGTGAATAGTCTGCTGGAACAGTGTTGGGGGGGTGAGTGAGTATTGCAGTGGGCAGAACAAAGGTTGGAACTTCTGCCTGGCAGCACTAGGGTTGTCAGTTTGAATCCCAACCATGGCACTACCTGCCTGGAGTGTTGCATGTTCTCCCTGTGCGGGTTTCCTCCCACACTCTAAAGACATGCTGGCAGGTTAAAGTGACAGTAAAGGCTAACAAATGTCCTACTCACCTGCTCTGTGCAGTGGATTTGCACAGAGTCTCTCCAATCCTCCTCTTCTCAGGCCTCTTGCTTCTGCTGAGTGCAAGCAGCTTTGCAATGGGGCCACCCAAGGAGGTTAGTTCCCAGGCCTCTGCTTTGAGTGTCCTTTCTTTAACACACAGAGCTGTGGCTTGGCCCTGCCCCCTCTCTCTCCTCATTGGCTTACTGGCTGTGATTGACAGCAGCTGGAGTCAATGGCACATTGCTGGATCGGGGTGGGGCTCAGGTAAGAGTTAGGGGGAGGGAACAGCTGCACAAAGTGCAGGGTTTTTTTTTTTTTACCTTCATGCATCATAAAGGAAAAAAGAAACTGGAGCCTTTAGAAGCACTTTAACTGGATCCTGTCTGAGCCCTGGTTCACACTAATGCAGTGCGGAATTTGCGGCGAATTCTGTGCTGATTTTGTAAAATGCACCCATTCTTGCGAATAATTGGGGGTGTTTATGCTAACAACACCCCGAAATTGGTTACTTAAATGCAGTGCGATTTGCAGAATCGGGTCACATGGGTGTGAACATCCATGCAATCCGATTCTGGTGCTGGCAAGAAATGGGTCCTGCGTGTTTTTTGGTATGATTTGAGCCATACAGAATAATGTCTCAAATCGCACTGTTGAGTGATTTGAACAGTGGTGTGGGGAACCAGGGCACAAGTGGCCCTACTATGTGTATGAATGTGAGTTAAAGAGCTTACAATCTAAGTCAGGGACTGATGTGACTGTATAATATGTATATATAACTGTAATAAATAAGATTATAAATTACAATGAAAGCTGCTTATTTTATTTTTCTAGGAATCATTGGAAGTGGAACTATGGGGTTGATTTACAAAATCTGGTACAGCTGTGCATGGTAGCCAATCCGCTTCTAACTTCAGCTTGTTCAGTTAAGGTTTGGCAATAAAAGCTGGAAGCTGATTGGTTTCTATGCAGAGCTGCACCAGGTTTAGTGAACTTGGAAGGAAGTTGACAGATAAAAGAGGCATTGAGGTGTCAGGAGCGGTGGTGGGCGCTGATGTCATTAGCAGAGAAGTGCAGGGAGCACGGATCAGCGCACACACAGCCTGTACAAGCCAGGAGTAGTTAATCATCACACAGGAGGCTCAGCCTGTCACATTGCTCACGCCTGCCTCCCTCTAGTGTGCGCTCATCACGTTCTCTGGCCTGGATTGGTCAGGCCTGGAGTGGTGCGCTCTTCTCTTTTAGCTGCTCGCAGAGAGCGGCACGTCCAGCATTCGCCGGAGATCCCGTACTGGGCGCCGTACTGGGGAGCATGGAGCGTCTACATACCTAGAGGAGGAGCGGGGCTCCGGGATATGTCTAGTGTTGTGTGTGCTGGGAGCCGACAAGCCGGGGCTGTGTGGATTAGCAGAGCGGAGAGTTTGGATGTGGATGTATAGCGGGCGGGATTACCCGCGGAGGGCTCTTCTTCTCTGGGCGGATTTATTATTGCGGATTTCTCCCTTTTCTTCTGGATACCATTGTGGATTATTACAGCCAGGCGACCGCGTGTGAGCGCCGTGCGGGTAAGTCATCCGATCTCCCTATACTGTGATCGGGCAGTCAGTGTAGAATACGGCCGATGGAGCGCTGTCATCGGGGGCAGCAGACCCGTCTGTAACCATGGTTGGGGGGGGGGGCAAGATCTCTGATCGGCAAGGCAGGGACCCCCCAACATCTCTGATCAGCAGCGACCCCCCCAACATCTCTGATCAGCAGCGACCCCCCCCCAACATCTCTGATCGGCAGCAACCCCCCAACAATCTCTGATCGGCAGGGACCCCCCAACAATCTCTGATCAGCAGCGACCCCCCAACAATCTCTGATCAGGAGGGACCCCCCAACAATCTCTGATCGGCAGGGACCCCCCAACAATCTCTGATCGGCAGGGACCCCCCCAACAATCTCTGATCGGCAGGGACCCCCCCAACAATCTCTGATCGGCAGGGACCCCCCCAACAATCTCTGATCGGCAGGGACCCCCCAACAATCTCTGATCGGCAGGGACCCCCCAACAATCTCTGATCGGCAGGGACCCCCCCAACAATCTCTGATCGGCAGGGACCCCCCCAACAATCTCTGATCGGCAGGGACCCCCCAACAATCTCTGATCGGCAGGGACCCCCCCAACAATCTCTGATCGGCAGGGACCCCCCCAACAATCTCTGATCGGCAGGGACCCCCCAACAATCTCTGATCGGCAGGGACGCCCCAACAATCTCTGTTTGGCAAGGCAGGGATCCCCCCAACAGTCTCTGATCGGTAGGGACCCCCAACAATCTGTGATCGGCGAGGCAGGGACCCCCCAACAATCTGTGATCCCAGTGTGCCCTGGTTTCCGAGCTGTCACCCCGGACAATGACCGGCCACCATGGATCAAACACTGACCCTATTAGAAGCACCCCCCCCTCATCCTTCCATATGGGACATAATGATAGAGCTGTCATTGTCTCCACAAATCAGATGTCCCCCTATGAAGGGCTTTCTCATCACTTTCTGTGGCACACCGTGTAAAATAAAACCCCCACATAAAGCGTAACCACTGACTTTCCTTAAATTGCCATCTCGCTGCTATTTTGTTCCATTATTTTATTGGTATATTAAAACAAAAAAAGTCAGTCCCTGGGGATGTGACTAATTTAATAGAATCCTGTGGAGCGGCCAGACACTCCCTGGCGCTATTCCAAGGGTTAGTGGGTTGGCACACCAGAAACGGGCCTGGCGATGACTGCGCTGGCACACAGTCTGATGGCTTAACCCTTTATTGTGCACTCATGGATTCCTGCTTAAGGAATGACCTGTGGGGTCGTATCTACCACTTCCATTAGTATTCTCTTTGGTTTTGGTGGGTGTTTTTTGAATGGAGACAGTACGGGGCATTGTGTGGCCACTTGTCCTGTACCATCTGTTGCCATGAGGTGGTCATGCTGGCTCAGTGCACCGATTGGATATCGGATTCGCTGACACATCTCACCTTCCTCCCGCATCACATTTTATACCTTCAGATGAGATGGAAATCCAATCTGTAAAGTCTCCTGCATGCAAGCATTACATACACCGAGTGGTATGTAAGCTGTTATATTCATACTTCTCCTGAAATCTTATTTAGTTATGAATTGTCGCTGTCCAGAGATGTAACGTTAATTTATTCCATAAGTGCTGGCTATAGAACACAGAGTATAGATTACAAGCCGTGGACAATATATAGAAGTCTGTACTGTGTACACATTACCGTGCTTTAGGTAGAATTTGCGCGGTTAAAAAAAAATCTGTCCTTCTGTAAACGACATTGAAGAACTGGATCACTCAGGTACTGGCGGCATAAACATGGGATTTAATACATTTGTTTGCTTGGATTTGTTTAAATCTTGCATAAAGAAAGAAGAATTGGAACATGGATGCAAATTTGAGTTGCTTTTGCCCTTGTAAAACCTTCATCTTTCATTAATGTCAATCTTTATCTGGAATCTGTAGTGTTTATATGCAAGTGAAATCTGTCATTGGGCAATGGCTATAGCCTCATTAAATATCTTATTTTTAAAGCTGATTTTCCAAAAAAAAAAAATATATTGAAGATCCTTCTTCAGTTTTGAAGCTTTAGCAGCTTCTAGGTTAAAAGGACTGAAATCCCTGTTTTAAATTAACAAATGGTCCTTTAAGTGTATGTTGTTCCGAATGCTAATTGTGCTTGGCGTGGAAGAGGTTAAACTGATCCTCTTTTAGCCGGCACTGCTAATCTCTTTATATCCCCTCTCCTGTGCAGATTACCCAGCAAGGAATAATTAGTAGCTTACAGTTCACCTGTCACAGGCAATAACTCAAGGCTTGATTTACTGACAGATGTGACATGTGGGGTGATCGTCTTTCCCCGACCCCGCTCTAGAAGCGACTGGCTCCTCTGGGCACTTCAGGGTCTCAAAACGTGCTTAATAAGAAATAGATCTGGCTTTTACATAGGTTTTATCCAGCGAGGGGTTGTATCTTGTATCCTTGAATGGCCGTTTTAGACCCTGGCTCAATTTGAAGCATTGTGGACATGATCATTCCCGCCGTGTTCTGTATACGGTGATGGATTTATCAAGCAACTAAAGCTGGCAATACAATATACAATTTTCTTATTCAATTTCCTTTTAGATTTACCTTCAACTATGTAGTTGAAGAGCCTCCCTGATTGCATACAAATTGAAAGTGCATATTTTTGACCTCCTATTATGTGGTTTTTGGTAAATCTAAAGGAAAATTGTACAAAAAAAAAAAAACAATTTTAACAAGAATCCAAGCATGTGTCATTTAGAAAAGATTGGCGGTGGTGCTGTTTATTTGCATCCCTTGTGGCCACAATCTGAGGCAGAAAACTTTTGACGGTTATGCAGATTTGAGACCGATTTGTCACCCCAGACTTGCGTACAGTTAGGAGGTGGACTGGCAATTGTGTTTTTTTTTTTTTTTTTTTTTTTATTGGCACGGTGGATTGGCAGAGGATTGCATTTATAAATCAAGCTGTGATCTAATAATACTCTTGTCACATTCTCTTCTTTCCCACTAACCTTGCTGTGTGGCAAGATTGATAAATCTCCCCCGTAAGGTTGTATGCATTGGAGGCTTGTTGTCAAATACCATCAACAAAATGCAATACATTGTAATTAGTGATTTCCTGTATTGTGCTGATCTGATTTTTTTTTTTTTTTCCCCCAGTCTGTTTGTTCTCTGGGTATAGGAAGATGTTTGGTGCTTTCTTTTTAAGTAATTGTCTACGGGGTAATTAATGGGGACAAATGTCAGTCTCCCAAATCCCTGCAAACTCCTTGTGCGTGGGTACAGCTGTAAAGATTTGGCCAGCTGCTTGGCATGGAAGATAAGCCTGGAAACATCCCTGGGTTGTTTGTGAAAACCAGATCTGAGTAGTTAAAAGGGGGTTAGAAAAGCCTGGTAGAGGTCTCTGAGCGTGTTAACCCTTCTGAGGCACCGCCAAGGAGCTGGCAGATTTTGCTGCATTTATGCAGAGGTTCTGCCCATCACTTATCCATCCAGCTATTGACTGGCTGTCTCTGTAATGGTCTGTTCTGCAGTTGTTCCCCATAGTTTTCACTTGCTGAGGAGGACATGCAAACTCAAGCCTACGCTCGGTGGATTTCAGCACACATGTGTTTGACATTTTGGGGGAAATAGCTGATTTGTAATGGTGACTTAGGGTTCCTAATAAAGGATAAACACATTATATACTTTGCTTCATATGATCTAATTGCTGTGGTATGTAATAATAGTCTCTCTGCATGAACTAATAAAAGAGAAGAAAGGACACAGTCTTCCACTAGATGGACATAACCAGATTTTGCAGGGTTGAGGTTAAATCCCAACTGATCCTTCTGTGTTGGAGAAATAAACCTGAAGAACAGTTTGCTATGGTCTACATGGGGGATTACTGTGCTGGCCTGGCTGGCTGTGTGCTCATTCCAGGCAAAGCATATTCTAAATAGCTGCCAACTTAATTCCCCGATAAAACATCTTAGCAGTGCTGTTCATTGTAAGGGAGTTTTCACCTTCCTAAAGATTCATAAAATAGATATCCAGCAGCAGCCAGCCCAGTACTGGTTTAGGTTTGGCAATCTTGATGAGGGGTGATGACATTTTATGGCTGACAAATGGTTTTATATATTCTGCTGGATTATGAAGACAGCTGTGTTTATTGTGGAAGGTGCACCGAAATAAGATCCACAACACAAAAGGAAAGTAGGTACATGCCATTACAAGTCCTAAACATATACATTTTGCTGTTCTGTTAACTGATCTCCCACATTGTGTATTCAGGAGGTGGGAAACATTGTGTAAGAGCAATCAGTTGACAGACCACAACTGACAGACAGCCAGTCACCTCTGACCCTCGGAAATAAAGTGCCAGAGTGCAGTTACAATTTCATTGGGGGACAAAGCGTTCATAGCTAAGACTGCACCATTCTACTCATTTACAAGGATAGGTCCTGTGAGAGCTCATTCACATTGTTCCCGTTACACTGCATTTTGCAAGGCGGCATACTGCATAAACCATTGCGTTCAAATGGAGCATGTTGTCATTGAGGTGCCATGCTGTAAAAAGAACTGACCTGCTGGCTTTTAATGGGATATTTGGATTTTCTTTTAAGATTGCAGCTCGTGGAACACCATGCGCTTTGTTGCATGTCATAGGGTGCAATGCCCTAGACCCTTGTGTTTACACCCAATGGCAACAGGCTTTTCTAAGCAGCTACGAGGGATCTTCAGGTGAATTTAGTTTGCTTTGTTGGAAAATTCATTCCAAGGAAACATATTCCAAACAAGATCAGTAATAACTGCCATTGGCTGGCTACAAGAAATGTTTGGGGGCTGAGACAAAGGGAGTGGTGATATTTGCCAGCTGATAGAGTGCCAAGTAGGGATACACTAATGCAAATTTTTTTTTTTTTTCTTTTCTTGTTTTTCTTTTTTGTTTTTGTTTTTTTAAAAACAAGAGTACCAGTACCAATACTTTTTCTCAAGTACTCACCGATATCCATTTCTATGGAGCTGGTGCACATATGTGCGGGCTGGCTGCAGTACCATATTAGAGTCAGGTGCAATTTCCAGTGTCGTACACTTTAAAAACTTGTATCTTAACTGCGTAATGAAATCGCACGGGACTCCCTTTTTTTTTATTTTTTTTTTTATTTAACAAATGGCACTGAAACTGCCCCGACACATGTGAGCCCGTTCTTACAGTCTGTGGACTTGAAGGTATGGGAGGGCTTGAAGATATCGCTTTTAGTATCGGAACAGTTGCATGAATACAAGTACTCATGCAAATGCTTTTGTATCGGTGCAACACTAGTGCCACATTTCATTCTTTTCTAGGCTTAAATTCTGAGTAGTTATTTCTGATTTATACTTTAGTGGGCGTATAAATGAAGAGATTAGTTTAATTTCTGTTGGCTTGAAAAAAAATAACTGACCAAGGGGTATCCTAATTCTCTTGTATTCTAGGTAGGCCCCGCTTCACACTATATCCCAAATGTGAATCGCACAGGAACTGCACCGCATTCCTGCGTGATTCAGTGCGGTGCAAATTGAACCCATTCATTTTGAACCAAAGCAGTGCTGGCACTTTTTTTTTTTTTTTTTTGGAGCCCTTTTTGTACCATGCGATCCAGCACACTGCATTTGCAATCCTTTTGGGATGTCTTTAAGTTTTGTATTGACACCCGCAGCGGACCGCAAACAGTGTGATTGCAATGTGGTCCGGGAATGGGACCGCATATGTGTGAACCTAGGCTAAAGCATAAATGTTCCTTGTGACAGATTCTGAATGCAGAAAGGTATTTACTGGTGTACATGCCTCTCATGCCATTCTGCCAGCAAGGAACATATCAATTGAATGAACATATAGTTCCCAGGCCTTCAGCTTTTGAGGGTTTTTTTCACAGCTAGTCATTTACAGGTGAGAGGCCTTGAAGGTGCTGTGATGTGATCAGGCATTGCAGTAGAATTCCTTAGCAGTCAAGTTACATGAGTGCATTGCCAGGATTGGCCCTTTGCGTCATATAGTTTGGTCATAAGCTGCCGCAGAAGTAATCTATCATCAGTCTGTCACTGATGCTCATTCATAGGTATTTTACAGGATGCCCAAAGTTGCCTTGCCAGCCACGTTTTCTTATGTAATGTACAATAGAAAGAATTAAATAGAGGCATTGGTTCTACTTTTGGTGATGAAAATCCAAATTCAACTTTCGTGTGTCCTGACTTCAGTATAGTGAAAATTTAATTATTTTCTACTGGGTGGCACTTGGCACATCATTGTTGATGTTTTCACTGCTTTATGGAATCTTTTTGTGTGTTCTGCAGAAAATGGTACTTGTGACTGAAGCCAGACGTAAACCAGCTAGAACCCATTTCAGAAATCGTCAAAGCAATGTAACTATGAAACTCGATAGTCATGTCCTTGGATGTGTTCTATATAACAGATTATGATGATGTAATTGCTTCACGCTGTAATGTGCTTTATGCAGGAAACAGATTGTTAGTTTACCTTTACTCCTAAAAAGACATGAAATTGATCTTTTATGAGGTTAGGCACCACCCAGTGCCAGCAGAGTATAATTTCTATCTCCAAGGTACGTTCATTGTACCTTGGGAACTTTTGTGCTCTGCAAGTTTCAGCATAGTTGACAATGTAGCACAATGTAGCGCCTCTCCAGAGATCACCATGACGTCCTCCATGCTGGTCTACAGTATGTCCTTCAAATCCAGAAGCAGCATGGACTCCCAGGGTCTGCAGACTGCTAATCAATTCTTATGTTTGCTTCATCATCTGTCGTTTTTTTTCTTTTGATTTTTACTCCCCCCCCCCCCATTTAAAGGAAGCCTGTACTGAGTGTTTGTATGCTGCCATTGCTGACCTTTTTTCTTCTTCTCCTTCTTCTTTTCTAAAATACTTTTTGTCATGTTGATCCTAATGTCCTTACCATCACTGACTTACTATGTTTTTTGTTCTGTCTTTGTGTAGAAATAGGACTTTGCTTCCTCATGTCAGAGCCTCCAGCATAGAAAACGGGGAGCAGCTCAGTAGTGACCTTACCAAAGGTCACCCCAAATCTTCAGATACTAGTAGTCAGTGGCAGCAGTGCCTTAGATCTCACACACTGGGTATACTGCATTAAAGGAGAAGTTCAGCTTTTGTAACATGTTACAAATGCAAAGGGCCCTGCATCCCTGAGTCTCCATTTTGACACCGTGCTGGGGATCTTCTCCCCTCCACTCACTGCCACAATTAATAGAAAATGCGGCCGCGTGGGACTCCGCCCGCCTGGCCACATCATTCATTTACAGTGTTCTATGAATGGGAAAACTTCTCAATGAACTAATAGGGTGGTGTTGAGCACTTTTGTAGTTTGTCTCTTCCATTTAGTGTGCATCTGCCTGCCCGTACGAGCAGACAGATATGCTGACATGTCTGCAGCAGTCCTGCATGGCACCCATGATCTGCTGATCATGGGTGCAATGCTTTTCATTCTCTAAGTAAAAAAATAATAAATGCACATTTTTTTTTCCTTTACTGAAAAAAGATGTACATTTTATTTATTTTAAATGTAAACTTCTCCTCCCTTTTTTTTTTTTTTTTTTTTTTTTTTTAAGGCTATAGGCACACTCCTATACCAAGTATTGCACTGCTGTTTTTCAAAAGGAATTCCAGACCACTACAGCCGTTTAGGCACAGTTGGGCTGCATGCGTGTAGCTTGCAGATCCATTCACAAACATGCAGTTTTGCACACGTTCACAAAATGCGCATTATACTTGTGTTGCCATTCATTACTAATAGCACCCCACACTTAGACACCTGCCTCTAAGCATGAGGCTCAAAAGTTGCATGAGCTGCTTTGCTGTGCATACAGCAGCCAATTGAAATGAATGGGCTGCCTTATGCTTTAAGTGCGACAACACACCAAAACTCATATGCCGACACTGTGAATGGGGGGGGCTCATTGGTTATCTTAGAGGGAACATCAAAAAAAAAAAACAATTAACGTTCAAAGCCTATTGCTCATATTTTCTTTCCAGTGTGTGTATTGACCTATTTTTGCCCTCTATTGATGTAAATCCATCTATCCCATATAAATCTGAGACCATGGAACAGCAGCCTTCCTCTCTAGCATTCCTCCATTTCATGCTGCTGAGTTTTCAATTCCATGTTTGGAACATTCAGATCACTTCCCAAAATATAATGTGATAACTATGTTTGGTTTATGCATTTTACGTCTTCCCATCATTTCTATCTTCTCCCAAGGGAAGTAGAGCCCGGCACACTGAAATATCGGCTGCTTAAAATGCAGGCATTTTTACAAGGATTTAATGTCCTTGGGAGCTGAGGTGTAGCAGTTTTATAGCACAATGTTATGTTCTGGCAGACATTGAGAGCCACGGAGTCACTTAAAAATGATATGCAGCAAAACGACGGCTTCCTAGCAGATTCGTAGGCGCTGGCCTTTTCTTCTCTCCTTTTTAAATAATACATCAGATGTTTCTGTATGAAAGACCGGTCTGTGTTGCCAGAAGCAACCTGTCCTTGTCTGCCTTTTGTTTTATGACTGCATGAAAGGCAGACAGCGATTGTAGAAAAATTGCTCCTTTTTTCACATGCTCTTGTACAGGGGTGACAGTATGCAATCCCGCAATCCCAAAGGTACTAGACCGTTTTCTGTATCTCTGCTCCTTCTGCAGCATCTGGTACATCGGCATGTACTAAATGAATTGCCTCTTCTTGGGAACATCTCCTCCTTTTTTTCTATAAGCAGCCCTTTATAAATACTGCTTAGGTGCAGTAAGTTCTGCAGCAATAAATGTGTGATATAATTCTCATATACTTCCAAAATTCTGTGTTTGCCCTGGTGACCATTTTAACGTTCCTCCTAATTAACATCTACATCATTTCCATAGCTTTGCAGTAGATGTCATAGAGGTCTGTGTGGGTTTCCAATTTTCTTTTGCTCCAGCAGGCCTGGTTCTCGTCAGGATTAATTCTGACACCAGGGGCATGACCTGGAAATCGCTTGTAACCTTCCATGCCGCCTTTTCAAAAAGAACATTAATGAGTTAAGAAAACAGTCTGTACATAAGATGTGGTTTAATTGGACTAGTTTTATGTAGCACTAGCAACGTCTGTCCCCATAAGAAAAAGCAGTGAGCTTCCCTTTTAAATCAGAATATTTAAAAATACTTTTTGGATTAGTTGGTTTTAAATTTTGTTTTCTGATTAAAAAAAAATACATCAATGATAGCTGCAGAGGCCATTTTTTATTAAATATATTAAAAAAAAACACCTTTTTCATTTTTCTTTCTGCACTTCAAAGCCTGGCAAGAAACTTTAAAGGTAACCATGACACCACCATTGTAACCATGCCAACCATGGCCTAGTATACTCAGTGCACATACCTCCCCTAAAGCTGTCACTTCCTTGTCATGTGATTCGCTCACTTAGCACTCAGGAAATAGGTAATTGGAACGTGTCACTTTAATCAAAAAACACACTGGCTTGGGCTGTGCAAAGTCCATTTCAAATGTGTGCATCAGACTCGGATAGTAGTGTGTGTGTGTGTGTGTGTGTGTGTGTGTTTTTTTTTTCCCCAAGCACTCAGACTTATGTTGAATGTCATGCTTATTGTAAACTATAACTGGAGTTGTGATACTATGTAGAACAACCACAAGAAAGCTGCATATTTTCTAAGATTGCAAAACATCACTACTCCTCCTACTATACTCCTGTTACATTGAAATATAGAGTGCTGTGTTTTTTCCTATAGAGTTTTTAATGGCACTGTGCAGAAAGCTATTGCTGGTTAAAGAGGATCTTTACTGCATCTGAGCACCACTAATTAAAAGCACTATTTCATTAATTTTTAAAGCGAACTCGCCCATCCAACTATGTCTCCATGCTTTATTTTGTTTGTTTTATTGAGAAATCAATTTGAAAAATATCCCTCTAGCACAGTGATGGCGAACCTTGGCACCCCAGATGTTTTGGAACTACATTTCCCATAATGCTCATGCACCCTGCAGTGGAGTTGAGCAGCATGGGAAATGTAGTTCCAAAACATCTGGGATGCCAAGGTTCGCCATCACTGCTCTAGTATTTCTGTCCGTGGCCATCTTGAGTAAGGGCAGAAGATTCATGTAGGATTTACTTCCTGGAATCCATCTGTCCTTTGCTCAAGCATGCAAGCAGGAGAGTGTGCTTAACTGTGAAAACTCCTCCTCCCCTTTTCCCCTTCTGAAGACATTTGCCCAGGCAAGAAACCAGGAAGTAACTGAAGAAATGTAAAAAAAAAAAAAAAAAAAAAGCGTTAAACGAATAAATATGATATGCTCTCCTATCTATCCATTTACTAATGCTTAGCAGAATAAGGATTAACCATAATCAATGTTTGGGAGAGTGAAGTTCCAGTGTAAACTGTTACACCACTTATACCTACAGGTATGCCTATAATGCTCTATAGGTACTGTGACTACCTCCTAAACTTTAGGAGATATTCAGAGTGCATGCAGCTGGTGATATCACCGGCATACAGGGCCCAGACCTTCAGAGCCCATGCCGTAAACTATGACATTGCAGGATTATTATTTTTTATTTACTCATTTTTTACCACCAGCGGTTTACAACCGCTTTAAGCAGACCAAGGATGATTATATTTTTTGCCACTTCTAGCTAGAGTTGGTCAGGAGCACTTACAGCGGGACACTGGCCAGTGATTTATATCATGCTTTGAAAAGATAGAGGGATAGAACTAGTATCAGAGCCACATGTGCTGTGGTATGAAAAGGGCCTTTTCCTTTATCTAGTTACACACTGACTGTGTTGATGGGGAAATCGAGCGATTTTCTTTACAGCTCCCTCCCATTTAGCTGTTGTGTTCTGCAGGGGATGGGGTTCGGGGAGCCTTCTGGCAGGTAGAACACAATGATTACTGCCAGCAGCTATAGCCATCCATCAGTAATCGAATGTCAAAAACCTGACAGCCTGTTTGTACCCAAGTAGATCAATGGATTGAATTCGGTACAATCAGCCCTGCCCATACATGGATCGAATCTCGGTCAGTTCAGCAATTTTGATCCATGTATGACTGACCTTTGTTTTCTGCAGGCTTCTTTTTTTCCATGTGCTGGTGAAGTGTGTGTGTGATCATTTTTATTTTTTGGCTACATAATGCACAAATGTACAACCTAGGAACAGTATGAAATGTTATTCAATCATTTTATAAATTTTGGCTACGTGTGTCTGAGCAACAAACAGACATGATTGTAAGGCTCTATGCACACTAGTGTTTTGTTGGTTTTTTTTTTCCAAGCTCCTTGAAGCTGTTAGCAATTTTTTTTGCTCCTAGAAGCTAAATGGTGTAATGCCGCGTACACACGGCCAGACTTGCCAGCGGGCTAAACTCCGTCGGCATTTCCGATGCAAAATTTTACAACATGTTCTTTATCTGAGTCCGTCGGAAATGCTGACAGAAAAAGTCCGATGGGGCGTACACACGGTCGGAATGTCCGACAGAAAGCTCCCATCGGAGTTTTTCTGTCGGGAAGTCCAGCCGTGTGTACGCAGCATTATCCTATGTGTCCATGCACACTACTTTAGGCTAATAGCATCTTTTCTGCTTCAGCGTCTAGGAGCAGAAAAAAAATGTTTTTGGAGCGTTTTTCCAGCAGAAAAAAAAAAAAACAGTGAATGCTCCTAACTGCTTTTTAAATGTGTGTGTGTGTCTTTTTCATAAGCTCAAACAAAAAAAAAAAAAAAACGCTAGTGTGCATGGAGCCTTAGGCCCTGTTTCCACTAGTGCGACTTTGGACACAAAGTTGCATGACAAATCACAGCCCATTGATTTCAAAGGCACCCGTTCCCATCTTTGCGACTTTGAAAAGGTGCCTGCACTACTTTGATACGCCTTTGATCCAGAGTGTGTAAAGTTGGATCAAAGCTGCACTCAAAGATGAATCAGTCACACTCTAAATCGTGCAACTTTGGGGTCGCAATAGTGGGGGTCGCAATAGTGGGGGTCGCAATAGTGGGGGTCGCAATAGTGGGGGTCGCAATAGTGGAAACGTAGCCTTTGGGAGTTGTTTTTTCAAAAAAATTTTTTTCTTTCAGTAAGCTGTATTTACAGCCCTATGTAAAATATATACAGCATGGCAGAGTCCTGTCAAAATACAAATTAGATATTTGCAGATTGCAACTGTATTTTTTGTTGGTGCTTTAGCCAAAATGGATTAATTCCAGCTTGGCCTTCCGTTTCTGGTAAAATCCTGGTAAAAACGAGCAAACAGAATCATGGGACGCCCAAAAGAATTTCTTGTACTACTTTTGGGTGTCCTGCGATTCTGCTTGCGTGGTTTTACCGCGATTCGTCAAGCGACAATCGCAGCAAAATCGCACCTCGATTTAGTGCCATTCAAAATCGCAGGGATTGCAAGGGTGTCCCACAATTTGCGGCATTTCCGCCCGCAAAATGAAACGCCAAGATGTGAATGGAACCTTAATAGTATTAATATAATGAATGCATTAATTGGAACACATGAACTTGGTTGACTCGTTTTTACTTTGAGGAAGCTGGTCCAGGAGCATGAAAAGTAAAGGGAAATTGGCAACAGATGTTCATAGAATGAGTTGGGTATATTTTTGTGCATGTCTACATTTTAATTGCCTACGCTTCAATTTTCACTGGTGCTAGACCAGTGTTATTCCGGGACCCCCTGGTAACCCTATCTCGTGATTGTAAGTATGTGGGCAGACCTCAAGAGGTCTAATTTTGCCAGTTAGTTACACATGTGCTACAAGGTGACAATCCACATAATCTGTTCACTGCAACCCAAGAGCACATTGGAGTGGCCATGTTTCTCACACCTGTTGCAGTGCCTTACAGTACAGAGCTGGAACACAAACTGTTTGGGCAGCACATGCCACTCTGATCTTTGGCAGTCAAAATTGTCAGAGAAAATCGGTCCATTAAAAACATATTGTGATGACACAGTAACAAGCACTTATTACTTGATTGCGTGTCACATCCCGGTTTACCAAACATTGAGTTTTGTACATTGGAGCAGTAAACCGGTCTAAAACTAGAGGGTCATAAGGTTCTATCTTTGCTTTTTCTTGGTTATTGTACATGCATTTTTTTTATTATTATTTTTAGAGTGAATGCCATGAGATTTGAAAATTTAGACCCATGGCTTGTGTGAAGCTTTATGAACTAATCCCAATAAATCCAATCTGATGCTGTTTACAGGAATTGTGATGTGAGATGAAAATGTAGGCGTGGTGCAAAAGCCACATTGTTCTGTATATGTGTAAAGACCTGACGGAGACATCTCTCTGTTTACATGCATGTCTATGCTCCGTGTCTGTCTGTACCCTGTTGGAAAAGACTTTGCTCGGTTATACAGTTATCCGGGAATGGTCAGGTTGTCATGGCAACATATCCTGAATGAAGACCAACTTTTTTTTTTTTTTCTTTTTCTTTCCGATCGTCTAGATAACCGGTCCTTTTTATAATCGGCTTCCATGACACAAGAGGCCAGCTACAAGTTACTTAGTTACAATTTCTCACTAACGCCACTTCTTGCAAGAGTTGGTCAGGACCACTCAGGCCCCTTTCATACTTTTGCGACTTTGGACATCAGTCACATGAAAAATCGTACCCCATGATTCCCAATGATAACTATTCATATCTGTGCGACTTTAAAGTAGTCCCTGTACTACTTTGGTCTGACTTTGCTAGTTGAGGTTCATAGAACTCAAGTTT
Source organism: Aquarana catesbeiana (assembly GCF_042186555.1). Lineage (NCBI taxonomy): Eukaryota > Metazoa > Chordata > Amphibia > Anura > Ranidae > Aquarana > Aquarana catesbeiana. The sequence goes on from NC_133324.1 coordinate 270,307,058, forward strand.
ACACAGGCGATTCCCTGAAATCACATCAAAATAGTGGCTGCATCGTGCGACTTTTAAGTCGCGGCAGCGTGAAAGGGGCCTTTACAGCAGGACACTGGCCAATGATTTCTATAATGCTTTGAAAAGAATGGCTAAGGGATAGAACTAGTGTCAGCCACATGTGCTATGAACATAATAATGCGTGTGCTGTGGTATGGAAAGGACCTTTTTCCTTTTATCTAGTGACACGCTGACTATATCTTGCATATATACCAGGTAATTACTATATCAAGATACTGAAAATTAAATTGGGCCAGGTTCCCACTAGCCACGTCTTGCAGCATGGGGTCCGGTGCGTCCCTGTTCTCCACTTCAGGTGGGAATCGGGTCTGAATTCGGACCTGAAATGGAGCTGAAGATGCACCGGATCCTTTATCAGTGCATACTGTGGCCGTCTCAGAGATGTGTGAACTGGCTCCATTGAGAGCCGGTCACAGTCCCCTGTTATGCGAATCGAATGCAGGGAAAACCACATTCAATCCGCATAAGTGTGAACCCAGCCTTAGATGTCCACAAAGCAAGCAAAAGTAAATATACATTTCCTTGTCAAATTCCATTGGTGGTGGTAAGAAAAAAATATATATATCATTTGAGAGTCGACACCAAATTCTCAATGTGGTGCACTAGTATTTAAAAAAAGTCAGTCAACACACTTCATCAAAGTGTAAAGATTCTTATGTAGTCCCACTCCCTTGGACCAGCACTTATCGTCTCTATATGACCCAAGCCGATGTATATAAAATGGATCAGACAGGCTAAATCTTTTTAAGGTAGACCGTTGTTACACTGCTGCCAACTGGGACCTTCCAAGGTACAATACTCCAAAGCTCAGGAAAAAAACACCGCAACGTATAGCATAAAAACCTCACATGACAATTAAAGGACTCTGTGGCATTGCTTATAGATTGCTGTACACCAATGCAACCAATTAAACTTGAGCAATTTTGTCTTGAAGAATGGGCGAAGTGGCTAATAGAGACTCATCCCAAGAGACTTGCAGCAAATGGTGGCTCTACAAAGTATTGGCCTTGATGGTATGAAGTGAATACTTGCGCACGCACGCACACGCACACGCACACACACACACACACACACACACGCTTTTATATATATATATATATATATATATATATATATATATATATATAAGATCCCAAAGTCATATGCATGTTGTATTGTACGAAGCCACAAAAAAAATCCATTTTAATTACAGGTTGTAATACAAAAGAACAGTAAAAAAAAAAAAAAGGTAAATACTTTCGGAAACCACTGTAGATCCAGCTAGCACAAGTGCAATGATGTCACCACAATACATTGATCACGGTTCCATCGCTCTGCAAACTTCAATGCATAAAATCTAATAAACGCACATTTTTAATTTTATTAATGTGGGTTAATTTATTCAATTTTTGTGCCTTTACACCACTTTTTTACTTTTTTTTTTTTTTTTTTTTCAATTTTGTTAGCTTTTCTGTGTGAAATTATATTTTCTTTCCTTTTCATTGAATTTCCCCAGGTCTGCAATATTCGTTACTGTCTTTGTTTAAAAATTGTCAGGCTTCTGCATTTCCTTTAGAACTCTGCGCTAGTTGTAGTAAATATGATCATCATAGTCTGATGCTATCCTTCATACTGGATATCTAGATGTATTCCTGATCTTTCTGCACGTAGACCATCATACACATTATACTTTCCTGTGCTGGTCTGATCTGAGTGTTTGAAACTGAAAACGGTGAACATGAGATGCTGCGAAACTCAATCCTTCGCTTCTACTTACACTTCAGCACTGTTATCCTTCAACTGACATTAAAGATACATGAAGACAGAGGAGATAATAGGTTTTACTTGTCCTCTGTCACTCTAGTGTAGATCTGTGAACCTTGATCCATGTCTGGGCTTCACAACGCTCCATACTCTGAAGTAGAGTTCTCCATACAATGTAACCATTTTACAGTGCCAGCCTCAAAGCTGAACTCCACACAGATATATAAAAGGCACAAATCAAGACCATTATTGGTTTAATTTCCAGTACAAGGTGCAAGTACCTGAATTTGACTTGGTATTAATTACAATCCACTGTACAGCATGGCTCAGACTTGGCACAGTGGAATAGGCACAAAAGACAGTCTGCTCACATTCTCACAAAGCATATGCTGATAGGAGAAAAGAGCAGAGTGATAGAGATGTGCTTCTTCAGTCACACCCGCTGGCAGGAGGGCACGTAGAGAGAACTCAGGTTATCTGCCCTCCCAAATAGACTTGTACTGTGTGTGGCAAAGCTGTATAAATATAAGATCTGGATAAAAAGAAATGGCAGGTAAAACAGCCCTTATACATGTATTGCATCTGTGTATGTAGATGCTTGTATGGAGTTCAACTTTAGATTAGAACTCTAGTCTATCCTTAAAGCCTACCATTGATGAATTGAAATGTGGCTGGTTCATCAGGAACTGGCCAAATTTCCATCCATCTATGGGCAGGCTGTTTGTACTGAAATCGATCATTCAACTTCAGTACAACTAGTCTGTCGCGTTTTTCTTATGCGATCACTGTTTGCACTGTCAAGCTTAGAGATTAGTGTTTGATGGGACTAGGCAGAGAGGGGTGTGCTCTGGGGAAGAGGGGCAGGTTGTGTATCTGTGAAGGCTTGGATCCAGTGACTACATCTAGCATCCTGTTAAGCTATAGTCTTTGCGGGATCAGTGGACACAAACTGTGACCACAGGGATGGGGGACCCTATTTGGGTATTCTGACAGTCGCGACAGGCATTTGTCTTCATCACATATTCCCTTTTCCAATATTGTCTGTAGCCATCCTGCAACTGATATTCTCCCCATTGCTAAATTATAATTCCTAGTTCTGCACGGTTTCTATGTGGGGTCACCATTCTGGTAGAGGAGCAAAGATTTTTGTCATGCCAGAGCTGCCCCACAGATGACGACTGGTGGGGTAACCTTTTAAGAAGCAGTAGGAAAGGTGCAGCCCCCCCCCAGAATGAATGAAGCAGAAGCATTGGAGACTTGTGTAGTTCAGATTTCTCTCCACCAAGCAACACAGTAGTGCAGTAATGACCTCACCAAAGCCTATGAGACTAGGCGTCACAAGTATTAGTTCCCCTCAGGCCTCCTTACACTGCCGCGACTCAAAAGTCGCACAATTTTACCAAAATTTTGACGCTATTTCAGGGAATGCCTGTGTAAACTTGAGGTCTATGGACCTCAACTCGCATGAAAGTCGGACCAAAGTAGTACAGGGACTACTTTTGAAGTCGGTACGACTTGAAGTGGCACAGATATGAATGGTTATCATTGGAAATTGTGGGGAATGATGTGCCCTGCGACTTTGCAGTCCCAAGTCGCAGGACAAGTCAAACAAGTGTGAAAGGGGCCTCACATGGTGGGTATACAGCAATAAAGCCAGCCCCACATTTATCAAATATGGGCTGATTCAGCAGGGACAGGCCAAGATTTGATCCATGTATGGGCAGGCTGATTGTACCCAAGTCAATCCATCGATCAACTTTGGTACAACCAGCTTGTTGGATTTTTTATATATGATTACTGCCAGAAGCTACAGCCCATGGTGGAAGGAAAGAAAATCGAATCATCTATGGGCTGCAAACGCTGTATGTCTAAACACAGGAAATGTTCTGCTACTTTTTATAAGGCTTTTTAGAGTATTGGTTTGGCACAATTATTAATACTTAATACAGGGGTGTTTTGCTAGTGCAGAAATCACAGACCCCCCTCCTCGCATCACATCACAAACCCCCTTTTACATCAGTGTCCTCCACCCCCCCCCCCCCCCTTTTATATCACAGGCTGCCTCATCACATTCTAAGTTCAGGACCACTTTAAAGGATAAGTTCATCTTACATGTTCCATCCGATTTTAGGTGTAGAACATGTAACCTGTTCCCAGTGCTGCAGTTCCCCATGCTATCTGTCACTGTTTGAAAACCGCGTGGCCGTGCGGGACTCCACCCACACAGCCGCTTCATTCAGACACGCAGCTTTGTGCGTCTGCATGAAGTACAATCCCCGACATAATTAGCCACTGTGCAGCACTGTGGTAGTTCATTGAGTCTTCCTGTCGGAGTATTGGCTTACCCGTACGGGATGTATGAGCAAACAGATACACTGAAAGTGTGCAGGAGACCTGCATGGCACCAGTCACCTGCTGATCGCTGGTGCAATGCTTTACAGACGCCTACTACAAAAAATAATAAATGCACTTTTTTTTTTTACCTGCAAAAAACTGCATTATTATAAATTTTAATTTAATTTTATTTATATTTTTTTTGCGAACTTATCGGTTTTAAATGGATTCAAGTGGCTGTCATCCTTTCTTTACTTGTAAGTGACTGCAAACTGATGAAATGAAGGGAAAAATGCTTCCCAGTTTCATTGGATTTTGTACATGCGAGTGACAAACCTTCCGTAAGCCTACCACATCTGCAGAGTAAGTGCTATTTAACAATGACGCCCACATTTTCTGTATATTATGGTTTAAAATTCTGCACATCTTCCATAGCATTTTCTTTTTTTTATTATTACTGTCACCTTTCCTGTTTTGAATGTTAATACAAAGAAATGCATGCCATTTCCTTTCAGCAATTAATCACCGTATGGCTTAGAGCTGGAAATATGAATGATGATTAGCACTATTAGATTCTGTGTGATGAGGTCATCTGAGAATAGTAACTGACAATTCTCATCAAATGACTCTTTGATTTTATTATTCACTGTGATTATTGTATGTGTAGTACCCATGTAACACTGATTTTGGTAATTCTTTAAAGTGTCGTTTCACCCTTACAGAAAATGTACACTTTATACATCAAAGGGTCAGCTCCTGGGTTCGAGTTTGCTGAGCCGACCAATCCTGGAAAGTTGTGTGTGAGATTTATGCCACAATTTTCTTTACAGTGAAATAGTTTGTTTCAATTTGAGGATCTCTTTTAATCCCTTGCCTGAGCATAGGCACCCACGGTCTTCTTTCTCAGGGCCTTAGAGTCCAATGAGGACATCTGCCTACTGTGTTGTAATTGGGCATGTCAGGTTTTACATGCATTTATCTACATTTTCTGGCCCATTAAAGTCTATGGATGTGTGTGTTGTGTGTTTTTTTTTTTCTTTTCAACTTGGGTGAGCACATGGCAGCTTGTCATCCCATGAAACCTGCCATGTGCTTAGCCCCAATTCTGGCAAGATGGTTGAAGCTGACTCTCTCGGCAGTTAGGCATTGAGCGAGTGAGTATGAGCACTGCGACAGTTGAATCAGCAGCTGCTAGCAACTGTATCAAATCAGCAATGCTTCTGGAACTTCAGGCACAGAAAACCAAGAAAACACATTTCCAAAAAAAAAAAAAAAAAAAGCATCCTCCATTGGAGAAAAACTGCACAACACATATTTGTAAATTGTAAAATGTACTTAACGGTGTGCTAACAAACATTGACAAATGCAAGGAACAATGTGACCGCATAAATGGATAGATGTGTACAGGGCCTTAGAGATCTATTGATCTTGGCATGATGAAACCACCCCTATTGATACCAAAGAACACCAGATCCTAGAAATCTTAGGCTTAAATAACACAGATTCCACCATCGTGCTCCCTAGGTAGGTTCTAATCATTGGACCGTAATCTGGAATACCTGATTCTAACTTCAGGGATTTGAAGTGGTGTTTTTTTCATATGACAAATCTATATTTTGTTCATTTAGATCGTGGGTCTCCAAACTTTCTAAACAAAGGGCCAGGCTACTGTTCTTCAGACTTTCAGAGCACTGAACTGTGACCACTAGGAGTAAAAAATGTCCTTGTGTAAGCAAAAAATGTCCTTGTGTAAGCAATGTACAGGCTTGGTTGTCAGTGGAAGTAAGAAAATTACATGGCACCTGTGCTTAGCAGGAGGAGAAATGGTGCTCTATCATTGGTATTGGTGGGAGGAATGTTGCCAAGTGTTGGTATCCATGGGAGAAATGGTGCCTCATTGTTGGTGTCAGTGGGAGGAAAAATGACTTGTATCAGTGAGAGGAATAGTGACGCAAGGGGCCGGATAAGGGCAAGCAAAGGACCGCAGTGGATTTACATCATGCCATTTGTTCAAGTGGATCACCTTTTCTGTAGGCACTCTGTGAATCCAGATCTAATGTTTGTCTGTTCAAATATGTCTAAATAGTCAAAATTCCCATGGTTTACATTTTTTTTTTTTTTCATTTTCATTTGACTGTAGTTGTGTCAGGGAGATCTGTATTCACCCCCTTCCTGCCCAGGCCAATTTTCAGCGCTGTCACACTGTGAATGGCAATTGTGTGGTAATGCAACACTTTACTCCTATGACATTGTATCATTTTTTCACACAGCTTTCTTTTGTTGGTATTTAGGCTCCACTGGGTTTTTTATTTTTTGATAAACCAAAAATTTTGGAGGGAAATTTTTTTTTTTTTTCTTAAGTTCGGTTATAAAATTTTGCAAACGGGTAACTTTTCTCCTTCACTATTGGGTACTGATAGCACTGGTGGGCACTGATTGGTAACACTAATGGGTACTGTTGGGTCTGCACTGATCATCAGGACACTGATCATCAAGTGCCCTGATTATCGGTGTTGCTGTCCCCTTTCACACTTGCCTCTTACTGGCTCTCCTACAGCTGTGACAGCATTCGGAAAATGCTCATAACCGGCAAGTGTGTTTACATTGTGGCCAGTTGTGATTGGACACAGCTGATCACGTGATAAAGGGCTGCTGTGACTGGCCCTTTACCCTGATCTTTGATTAACTTTTTTCGAAGGACACAGAGATCGGAGTGCGCCGCAGCTGTGGTTCTGGGAGGACATTAATAGATGCCCTTCCGGAACTGGATGACCGCCCTGTAGCCGTCATTCGGCTGTAGCGCGGTTGGCAAGTGGTTAAACAAAATAGAAACCTTTTAAAATGCTTAGCAGGATTGACACGCTGGTGTTTCAAAATATAATTAATCTGTATTGAGTCACCCTGGTACTCAGTGCTTTTAGAGCATTTCCCAAACCTTGCTGATTTCTCAATGGTTATCTGCTCCTCCAGCATTCCTGGATTGGGAACCTAGTGTTAAGTAAAGCCAGTTGCAGTAGTAATTTGCATGCATTGATTTGTCTTCGCTCTTCTTTGTCCTGGGCAAATCTACTGGAACAAACAATCTTCAAATGGAACTGAGATCATTACCCTGTTCTAGGCTGAGCCTGAGGGTACCCAGTGAAAGACCATCATCCACCTCGCTGCACCAGGAGAGTTAATGTCCGGGACTTTGTCCAAACTGCTCCAAGCATCTGGAGTGACATAGTTTCCAAAATAAGCACATTTGATTTGCTCCGTTTCACAAAAACATGCCTGTTATTTATTTAAATTTTCCTGCAAAGTGAAACCATATAGTTCTAATTTTTCAAACACATCAAGTCTGGGAAAACAAACATTACACTGACTTAGTGATCTCAATTTTGTTCTAAAATTCCAGAATTTTTTTTTTTTTTTTCTTTTTGGTGAAAGCTTTCTTGTGTTTATAGGGAACGTGAAAGATGGCTGCTGAGCCTAGTGGTTTGGACTCTTTAAGTAAAGCTGCTTACATCAGGAATGTTGAAACTGATACTTGTCTGCTCACTCAGTAAATTGGAAAGGACTCATCAGTAAATTGAGACTGTTTGTATTTTGGTCCCTGTCACTGTGACAGCAGGCGGCGGGGCTTTGATGTGAAGGACCATTGGCTGCTTTGCTTAACACTACTTTTGTTTTTATTAAGTGTGGTAATGGAATCGGAAGCCACTTTCAGGACTGCTGAAATATCTCAGTGCTGACTAAATTTTTGCCATTGCTTATACTCTGGTTACAGTGCTTGTAAAGAAAAGATCAACTAGCATATAAACGGCTATGCTCTTGGCCTTCCAGTGACATTTTAATTTACACCTATTACTTTCACTGCTTTTATGTCATTTATACAGTTTATTGCCATTTCTTACAGCTGAAATATGTCTTTTTTTTTTTTTTCTTTTTTTTTATGCCCAAATTGCTCTTTTAAAAAAAACAAACATTTTATACTTGCCTAGATCGCTGCAGCTGTCCCCCGCCAGTTCTACACTGAGAACGGAGCAATCAAAGACCGCTGATCGCTCATTTCTCGCTCTTCACTGAGCAGAGAGTCAGTGACTGCCAGTCACCGGCTCTCTGCTCTGCCCACCAGCCTTCACTGGGGTGGGAGCGTCTGGCTCAGTCTTCCAGCAAGCTGCAATCCAGGCATCTGGGTGGATCAGAGTATAATTTCAGGATCGATCCAGAGCCTGGACCAGCTGAATAATTTCAGCAGACTTTAGCCCACTGTTGGCTGAAAACGGGTCATAGGAGTGTAAGTGGTACAATCCTGTGACCCACAGGAGAAGAAGGGCCAAAAGAGCTTTGGCTCCAATTCTCATTAAACTCCTAATAAGATTTAATGGTATCCCAGAGCACTAAGGAGGCAACGCCGCTCACATGTTGCAGTGCACCCTGACACACTGCAGTGCACTACTGGGCATTGTGGGTGGTGGTGCGCTGCATCGGAAAAACACTGCAGGTCTGTCTTTTGACTGTTCTTTACACCCCATTCAAAATGAATGAGCCCCATAACACAGTGCACGTTATGCAGTGATCCTTGAGAATGCTGACAAACTTATTTGGCTGACCATGCACAAATTTTTTTATTTTTATTTTTTTCTGTATGTGATCCACCCAGTTTTAAGTTTCACATGCAAAACTCAGACATTGTAAGGATTACCTCCAAAGTGATAGTTGCTTGTACGTTTTGCAAGAGCTTGGTATCGCACAGTTTTTTTCAAACATGTCAAAATCTATGTGACAGGTCAGTGCCTATCCATTCAAAGGGAAGGTTTTTTTGCATGGTACTTTGCATCACAGATCGTATGAATTGGGGCAAATGTGTATCTGTGTGTGTGTGTGTGTGTGTATATATGTATTAGGACAGATCTGTAGTCTTTAAACAGATTTGTTCTTAATCCGTTTGTGTTGTGTCTTTGTCCATACAATTGTGTTGTAACCTACACTGTCAAGTTGTGTAACAGTCCCCAACATTGTTTTATGGTAATGTGAGGGATACCATAAGCATAGCATACATCTCGCATGCAGCCTTTTGAAAGCCATATGGCCACTTAAGGTTGTTTTGCCATAAAACATTGGTCATTTAGCCTAGGTTCAGATGCGGGAACCTGCACAATTCCTGGGCGGGTTCCCGCATCGCATGTCTCTGGCAGGCAGTTCACGCTGCCCTATGTGAACCGCTGCGGGTGTTAATACAAAGTTAATTACATCCCCAGATCGGATAGCAGTGCGAACTGTGAAATGGTGCAGAAATTGGATCCTATAGGTGTGAACACCCATGCGATCAGATTCGGATGCAGACCAAAAAAGGTCCTGCCACCATTTTGGTCCAAATGCAATGCAAATTCAGCCATACAATCTGTATGGTTGAATTCACATCACAAGGGATCTGCACAGCAATGCCTGACATTGCAATATTGTGAACCCAGCCTTCGTCTTTGCCCTGACCCTATCGTGTGAGAAGATCAGTATTGCCATAAGCTTAAACTCAAAAGCAAACATTCATTACATTGCTGCTTACCACTTAGATGTGATGGCTGCATTAGTTGTGTTTTTTTTTTTTTTGTTTTTTTTTTTTTTGGGCTTTCTTTTCTTTTCAATGTAGCAGTTCGTGTTGAGAAAAACTATACTTTTATTCACGTATAAAAACTGTTGCTGTAACTGCAGTGTGAGCTGGAGTTTGGCTTCAATTTGTTAGTGTGTCTAAATCTGCTTGTACATTTAACACCCCCCCCCCCCCCTTAGCTTAACAATGCTGCTGTCCAAAGGTGCCCCTGGGAACCGTCATCCATAGTGGGGCACTCTAAGGCCCGTCAGCTTTTTTTAAGGGGATCTAATCGAACCATCCGTTGCCTATGGAGCGGTGGGTGTCAACGGACGTGTTTGACACCAACCGACATCCGAACCTTCCCCAAAAAACAGATGGATGGGGGTCGGATCTGTCGTGTGTGTGTAAACAGACAGGTGGTCAGTTTACATCCAACCGCCCATAGAGTACAGCGGGCTGTGTCTACATTGCATAAGCGGAGTGGACATGGACAAGCCATCCACCTGCTCACTAAGCAGGGTGACTCCTGGCGGAGTCCGCTCCATGTGAAGGGGGCCTTAAACAGGAGTTGCATTACTGGCCAAATGACAAGGTAAAACTAATGCAGCTACCACATCTAATTAGTAAACTGCAATATATTACATTTTTGGGTTTGGGTTTAATACTGCATTAAAGTAATTTTGGCACAAACCTGGGTAATTAAAAGTGAACATAAATAAATTGGTCCCTGTTGAGCAAACAGAGTCCGTCAAAATTGACATATATGTGTGACTACAGGCTAACTACAGCTTTTGCAACATGTTGCACCAGAGTGTAACAGGGTTTGTTTGGCAAACCAGCTCCTTTTTAAAGGCCTATTACTGCATACAGGGGATCTTCTCCCATGCAGCAGCTAGCAGGTTCAACTTGTAATTCTCAATGGAAGATGAGCACTGTGATCACCTTGCTTGTAGTCCATTGCCGCTACCTCCAGCTGAAAGTCCCCTACCTCGGTACTGATGAGGAAGTCTACAGAAGCCTGGCACTGTACCCAAGTGAGTGCTATGTTTTGCAGGTTTTATGTAAAAAAAAAATACATACTTTTTTTGTCCCCTCCACTTAGCCTTTAGGCTGGGTTCACACTGCTGCGGTGCGGGAACGCAGCGAATTTACTGCGGGTTCCCGCATCGCACCAACTCGCACGGCAGTTCACACTGCCATATGCGAACTGCTGGGGAGTGTCATACAATGTTAATGACACCCCCAGTTCAGCCCGCATATCGCAATGCGAACTGACAATTCGGACATTTTCGGATCGCATAGGTGTGAACACCCATGCGATCCGATTTTGGTCCGAACAAAAAAAAGGGTCCTGTGCGAGTTTGGACCGAATGCGGTGCGATATCAGCCATACTATCTGTATGGCTGATATCGCACAGCACAGACATCGCATGTGATGTGAACAGCAGTGCGCTGCGAATCACATGCGATGTCTGCCACCGCAGCAGTGTGAACCCAGCCTCAGAGTGGGTCTAAAGGCTTTTTACCTTAATACATTGTCTGCATTAAGTTAAATCTTTTGAGTGCAGCTACCTCCCACCCCACCGCATCTCGATCCAGCACTGTGCATGAGAGCAGTGGCTATCTCTGCTCTCTCCTCTCCCTGCTCATAAGCTCAGAGACAGCAGCAGGAGCTATTGATTCCCAATGCTGTCAATCAGTCAGTGAGGGGCGGGGCCAAGCCACTCCGTGTCTGAATGGACACTCAGAACACGCCCACATGTGTGTCCCCACAGCATGTTGCTTGATATGGAGGCACTCTGCAGGGGAGGAGCCAGGAGCTCTGGTAGGGTACCCAAGAAGATGATTGGTTTAACACCTGACTTGGCTTCACTACCCTCACTTCCCAGTTGGTCCTGTAATGTGCTTGTCACCCTCACTGACCACTGTAGCTTGGTAAATATGAGGGGGCAGGTCTAAATAGGGCTTTAACAGGGTAAATTGGGATTTACATTTATTTCTTGCTGCAGAGTTTGCTGTATTGTTTCAACCTATATTTTTGTTGAAGGTAGCATCTCTCTTATGCTTTCTTTTTTATTATTTATTTTATTTTTTTAATCCTATGCTTTGTTTGAATTGACAGATTCACATAAATCACACAAATAGTAAATAGTTTACACCTTATAGTAAGCAGACATTGTTTAATTTGTTTGTGTCTCTGCTGAGAAGTGCAGCTGCCACTAATCTCATTGAAACTGTCAGGGCAGGTTGTGTGTGATTGGGAGCTTTTGAAGAAGCCAGAAGGACTCCAGCTTTAATGCACTGCTGCCACTTTGATACATCAGGCCCATTATCTGCTCTATTTTGGAGTAATTATCAGAACTACATATTGTTTAACATCTGTGCTTTTTAACAGTGTGGCTGCATCATGCAGATTAAGCAAAGTGCTGAAGAGCCCATGTCGAGGTAGCGTGGAGAGATCCTCAGGGGCTATCTGACTGTAATGTTACGCTCTTGTTAAGGTTTAGCCGTTATTGCTGCACCTGTTCATCTCCGGAACAAGCAGGCTTTAAGTGGAAAAGGCTGTTTTTACTCCTGGATTTTAAGTCTACTATGATGCACTGTGTTAGATCTGTGAATTATGCATGACCACTTTTCTGAATCCTAGCTGAAGGGCTGATTGTGGCCTTGGGATACATTTCTAGGAGGCTGTTTGCAGCTCCGGCTTCCCTAGAGCACCACCTTTTAAGGTGGTTGATGGGCAAATCTTTCTTATTATTCCCCTGAAGAGGGATCTGTGTTACTGCTAAACGTATGCGAGATGTGTGCCTTATGGTTTAAATAGTCTTGGAACTCCTTTGTGAATAAAAAAGATGATAATGTGGACATTTGGTGAAAATAAGTGTATATTGCTTTTGTAATGGTTACGTAGTTTTCCCAGCCATATAATTTTAATAGGTTAGTTTTTTTTATTTCATTATGCGGCTTTCATTAAACTCTAGAAAGGGGTGTCGTCGCCCCCCCCCCAGCTATCAAGTCCTTCCAGATCTAAGTAATTTTATTAGACGTTAAAGTGGTTGTAAAAACAGAATTTTTTTTTATCTTAATGCATTCTATGCAGTAAGATAAAAAGCCTTCTGTGTTCAGCACCCCCCCCCCCCCCCCCCCCAATACTTACCGGAGCCCATCTCGATCCAGCAATGTTGCACAATGGACTCGACTGTCCGGGACTCTCCCTCTTTGGCTGAGACAGCAGCAAAGCACCATTGGCTCCCGCTGCTGTCAATCAAAGTCAGTGAGCCAATGAGAGAGAGGGAGGGGGCTGGGCTGCAGCTCAGCTCAGGTGCCCCCATAGCAAGCTGCTTGCTGTGGGGGCACTCAACGGGAGGAAGGATCCAGGCTGCATAGAGCAGGTAAGTATAACATGTTTGTTATTTTTTTTAACAAAAAAAGGAGACTTTTTAGTATTGATTTAAAGTTGGGTAGATTGGTAACCTGTTCTGTAGGTACAAATGCTTCTGAGGAAACGTTAAGCGAGATTTCCCTGTATCCCAGGGAAAAAAGGTATACGTTCAGAGCTATTCAGTGTTTAGACTTCATATTGTCTTTAATGATCATTAAAGCGGAGCGCCGCCGAAAAATTTTTTTTTTAAAGTCAGCAGCTACAAATACTGCAGCTGCTGACTTTTAAAACATGGACACTTACCTGTCCAGGGCGCCCGCGATGTCGGCACCCGAGGCCGAAGCGTCTCTCCGTCCTCGGGTGCTGCCGCCTCCATCTTCGGTAAGGGAATCAGGAAGTGAAGCCGTGCGGCTTCACTTCCCGGTTCCCTACTGCGCATGCGCGAGTCGCGCAGCGCAATACGAATGGTCCCTGCTGTCTCTGGGACCCGTGTGTTTCCCAGCGGGGAGGGAGCAGGAAATGGCGTAAATAACCGCAGATTCTGCGGCTATCTATGCCGGAAGTGGGTACAGATACCTGTAATATACAGGTATCTGTACCCCCCTCCCCCCTGAAAGGTGCCAACTGTGTCACCGGAGGGGGGGAGGAATCTGATGAGTGGAAGTTCCACTTTTGGGTGGAACTCCACTTTAATGTTTTTGTTTTCTTTTTATTTATTTATTTTTTGTGTGTCAGTGGTTCAGAACAGCGCATATGCCAGGCAGATGGCATTTTCAGAAGAAAGTCAGAGCAACTTTGTTTTCTCTCTGTAGTTTCAAGCTGGTGAAAATTGTTTTTAGCCAGACTTTTTCTATTTTATTTTTTTCTGAGCTAAATAGAGGTAACTCCTGGATTCCCCATCGTATAGCAGTTGACAAGTTTGTCATGTTGTGTGACTTCTTCTGCAACTAATGCCAATTAACCTTATTTCACAAAAAAATATGCACAGTATATCTTGTGTGTTGTGATGTGTTTTTTTTTTTTTTTTTTTTTTTATTTTGTTTTGTTTTTTCATTCTCATGTAGAAGAGATCTGATTGATGCAAATTAGTTTACCAGTATGTGTTAATGTTTTAAAAGTCTTTTCTTTGTGTAGTTTTATAATTATATATGTATATTAGTGCTGTCAATTTTGTTGCATACAGTATGCATACTGGCGAGTCTTAAGTATTTTTTTTTCCCAGTACTTTATTTTTACAAGAAGAACATACGGTAAATACAGAGACCATACAATAGCGTAGGATTCTAAAAACTTAAAAGGACCTGTTCATATAAATTGGTACTCTTGTAATTTCATCAATTAACTATGTTGTAGACTGTGAACGGCCAGGTCTGAGGAGCCTCCGTATCCCGCATGTCAAATTTTCCACGGTAGAGACCGTGTAAGCGAGTGTAAGTATTGGTCACCTCATTGCCAACATGCTCTGCCTGTGTGGCTGAACCTAAAAAAAAAACGTAACCTGCACTATAGTGCACCTAAACACAAAAAACCCAGCGCAGGTGCCCATGTGTGGGTTGATGCATGTTGCGTGCCCATTAAAAGTGAATTGTGAATAGGCTGGATTCACATCTGTACGGTGCACTCCAGATGCATTGCGTTTCACGTGTTTTAGTTGAGTTACTGATAAAAGCTGTATCATTTGTGTTTTTCATGAGAGCACATCAAAGGCCCCTTTCACATGGGTGATCCGACCAGGTCCACCTGTTAGTTTTTCAGGTGTACATGATCGGAAGGTCCATACATTTCTATGGACAGGCGGGTGTCATCAGGTGTGTCTAGATCGTTAAAAAAAAAAAAAAAAAACAGAAGGGGAACCATTCTTTTCCGTTTAGTCGGATTAGATTGAAGGGTGATCTGTTGTAAACAGACAGCAGAGTCTGTTTACTCCTACCCACTTAGACCCCTTTCACACTGAGGCGCTTTGCAGGTGCTACAGCGCTAAAAATAGCGCCCTGAAAGAGCCGCTCCTGTCTCTTCTGTGTGAAAGCCCCGAGGGCTTTCATACTGGAGTGGTGCGCTGGCAGGATGGTAAAAAAAGTCCTGCTAGCAGCATCTTTGGAGTGGAGAAGGAGCGGTGTGTATACCGCTCCTGCCCATTGAAATTAGTGGGCAGCCCAGCTATACTGCCGGCAAAGCGCTGCTGCAGCAGCGCTTTGCGGGTGCTTTTAACCCTTTTCCCGCCGCTAGCGGAGGTTAAAAGCACCCCGCTAGCAGCCAAATACCTCTGCAAATACGACGGTAAAGCGCCGCTAAAAATTACCGCCGACGCCACCCCCGCCCCAGTGTGAAAGGGGCCTTATAGAGCAGAGTAGGCTCTGTCTGTTTCCGCTCTGCAGAAATTGAGTGGATACAGATGTGTCATCCGCCCGCTCTGCTCCAATCAGCGGGAGATCTGTGAGCCGATTCCCTGCTGATTGGAACATAACCCCCCCCCCCTTGTGAAAGGAGCCATAGATGCAGTAAGCCAGGTTTTAAAGGATAAGGTCACCTTTGGGGATATGTTGCAAGTTCCACCCGTTTTTAGTGTGCAACATGTAACCTGTTCTCACTCCTGCATTCTCTTGTCTATTCCCCCTCATTGTGACAGTGGGTCAGGCCTCCACCCACACAATCACATCATTCATTCACATCGTTCTGTGAAATGAATGAATTACAAGTACCAACATGTGGCTGACAGCTTGTAGTTTCAGTGAACTACCAGGGCGCTAGTGAGCTCTCTAGGTAGTTAATTGTGTCTTCCTGTCCATGTGTAACTGTCTGTCTGCCCATATGAGGTACAGGCAGACAGATACATTGACAGTCTGCAGGAGCCTGAGATTGCACCAGCGATCTGCTGATCACAGGTGCGATGCTTTACAGGCTCCTAAACAAAAAATAATAAATGCACAAATTGTTTTTTACCTGAAAAAAAAATGCATGCATTTATTTATTTTTATCCTTTAACACACCACATGTAAATGGACTTGCACTTTTGTAACTGCAGTAGTTGTTTTTTTTTTGTTTTTTTTTTTTTTCCTTTGCATCATCATGGAATCTTCTCAAGGTGCCCTCATGTAGTTCACTACTTTTAAGAACCCCTCATGTATGAATGGTATTTAACAAAAAAAAAAAACGGAATTGACGGTTATAAATTAAAGGATAAGTTCACCTTTCATAACATGTTACTCATATTCAGGGTGTAAGGTGTTATGAATGGACTGACCCTGCTCTCTGATCTTCTTCCTCACTAGCTGTCACAATGCGTCACTCATTCTGTTTCCTGTGAATGAAAAACGACAAGGTGTCTGGCTGCCTTTGCAGCTGTCAGCTTGTAGTTTTTTACTGACCTACCATGGTGCTGTGGTAGCTCATTCACTCTTTCTGTCAGCATGTATCGGCTTCCTCATACGAGCAAGCTGATACACTAACAGATCTGCAGGAGACCTGCATGGCATCAGAGATCTGCTGATTGCTAGTGTAATACTTTACATGCCCCTGCAACAAAAAATAATGCTTTTTTTTTTTTTTTCCTGCAAAAAAAATGTGCGATTTATTGTTTTTCAAAAAGTGAACTTATCCTTTTAATGCTGCTTAGCAGCTGTTGGGAGAAATTGTTGAAATGATATTCTGATGTATGAACAGTGCAGTGGCAATGTAGCACTAAAATTCGAGCCCACAACGTTTCTTGTGATAGTGAGATGGGGCTTGGCTACTGCCAGTGCCAGTTCCTCTTGAGATGTGACATAAGGCTGAGGACTAGGAGGGAGAGGACACAAAATATGATCTGTTTGGGTTGTCTGGCTCAGGAAAGTGCTCATTAAGGGAAATGTTGTTGGCACAAGACGTACTGCATGAAATGAAAGAAGGGGGTGATGGGAACTGCTGAAAGGCTGCCATTGAGGAAACGGCAAATGCTAACACCTTAACTAAATTTCCTAAGTCAACCATTTTGGTTAATGCAGAATTAAAAAAAAATAGAATAAAAAAAACTGACTGAAATCTAGATAGACAATGTTTGCCTCATTCAGATTTGACGACCAAGATTTCATGTGTTAGATTACATTTTGATCAGCACTAAATGCTTATATCTTTGCAATCTTTAAAAAGTCAAAATTTTACTTGTAATGTTTTTACTTTTTTTTATTTTTTTTTGGCGTCCTTTTTCTTTAAGTAGAGAATTCAGCACGAGTGGTCTGCAGTGACTTGTGAAAGTTACCAAAACTGCTCACATCCCCTGATTTCCACAATGCCGGGAGCAATCCTCCACTGTTATTATATATGACATTGTTGCTCCTCGGTGTCACTTTGAAGTAGAGATAAAGCACATGAATACGGTTTCTCCTTCCCCCTTTTTTCATCTTCCTGTGGCTCAAACGGCCTGATGAACTGGAGAAGGAGGTATCACCCGCGGCAGCACATCGCGTTCACAGTATGCTAGGCTAGTAGTGAAAGGATGCTTTGGCTGTGCCTAGCAGGGAAATAGATAAGGATTTTGTAAGGCAAGTGGGGTGGAACAGAAACCTCCAGAGATAGATAATGTAGCCTGCTGGGGAAGTGATACTGGACTATGCTGGAAGAGTAGACTGGTTTAATAGGTTTCAATCATTAGATTGCTTTAACTATTAGTGGTTCATAGCCATCAAAATGCACTTTTAGAAAAAAAAAAAAAAAGAATCTGGAATATTATTTTTTAGCACTGGATGTATTGCTTTTTTATTTATTTTTATTTATGTGAATGCCTTATTTCCAAAGTCTTGTCCTGTGATCTATGAACTGTGATGGAGGTTAACCTGTTTGTAATATAAACAAATCATAGTAACCAGACTCTGGAATTAAATTTTATAACATATACTGGTTAAAGCGGAGTGCTTATGTTTCCACATAGTAATTTAGAAGAAATTACCACGATATTTTTGTATTTTGTGCATTTTCTAATCAATTTTAATTGTCCTCTCTTGTGCATGCTGTGAGCCTTGCTCGAATATTGATGGCCATTTCCTGTCTGCATGGCGCCTATCAATGTAGCATTCTCCTGGACACTCCTCCTGCCTCTATCCTCATTTCCTATGTTCCCAGCATGGCCTGGGACCACTTTACATGCTTCAGCTGATGCATCCATTGAAAGTTTCAGCAGGATTTCTCTCTCCTATGGAGATGGAGGGCATTTGACAGTGCTCCCTTCTCAGCAGGCAGCAATCTTCTCCTGTCAGAAGGAGCCACCATGCAGAGCAGAATCAGAGAGATTAGTCCGGGCCTCTATTCTTTCATCTCGGAAGGAGTTTTTCTTCTGTCTCTGTAAATCTGCAGTTTCCTGTGGTCATAGCACAGAGATCCTGTCTTATTGATTGCTTGCGAATGTAGTTTGGGGAAAACATTGCAAAGACCACTGCAAAGGGTCTTGTACAGTTGCCAAAAGTGTGTGAATGAAATCTATATAAAATCCGACTGTGGTAAGTCTAAGTGCATTAATCTATGCTTTGCAAATCATCATTTGCGCTTACTTTATTTTAGTGTCATTCCCTCAAAAACAGTTCAATTATATGCATGGAAGGGGTCTTTGCCTGATAATTTCTTGGGTAACTTTAGGTTGCTACCTTTCCTATCTTCCTGCAGGGCTGTCTGTGCCATCTTGGAGATTTGGATGGTTTTTCACCCTTGGAGTGTTTGTAGTCTTCTTGTATTATCTATAATCCTCGATATATAAAAGAATTCAACAGATTTATTCTAGAATAAGGACCGGGGCTGTTATGCGGGTTTTTAAGAATTTCAAGTGGTATTTAACCCCAAAGCAAATATTATATTGCAGGTTACCAACCATTAAATATGGTTGTATGCATTTCTTTTTTTTTTTTTCACCTAGTGATCCGCAAATTAAACACACTTTAGACGGCATTGCACAGCCACTTTTATTGGACAGCTTGGTCTGTTAAGGAAGCTGAAAAATAAGATTTACAGCCAGATCACCAAGTGAAAATAAAAGTAAAACATCAAGCCACAACATCTAAGAATTGGTTAGCTGCAATATAATACTTTTTTTTTTTTTTTTTTCTTGTGTGGGGGGGGGGGGGGGGGGGTTTAATACTGCTTTTAACGGGAGTATTCTTGCCAAAGTAGGTGTTCAAGCAAAAAGGGAAGGGGCTGTTAGGTGGCTCTGCAGCTTCTATTAAAAACACAAGTTTTGGTTTCCATTTTGTATAGCGAGCTTTCAGTTGTGTTTTTTTTTGTTTGTTTTTTTTCACCATTTGTGGGTTGTGCTATCTATATATTGCTTGTGCATGCAGGTTTAGGAAAGAGCTAGAAAAGTATAGAGGGAAAATAGACGTGTTCTTTAGGCTAGGAGTATCCAGCACTCAGGCAGTTACATTATTTGAGATGTTTATCCTTTCTACTGAAGCTGAAAGAAAATTGAGAACCTCATTTTCTAGCCCAGTTGGATTCCGTGATATGATTTCCCTGCACACCACTCTCAGGTTTTCGATTCATAGTTTAACCCACTGAACACTGACAAAACGTGTACTACCATGCCAAGGCAGTACTTTCTTATGGTCTACAGTTGCATTCAGTGGTCATGTTTGAAGATCCTAGTTTAAATAACTTCTAGAAGAACAAAGCTGAATATTTTGAGTGGTTATCAAACATTTAGCTACCGGTAATTAAATGAAGCACCAAATCACAATTCTCCATCTAATGGCATCCGATTCTTTCATTTTATGTTTCTACAAATCTATTTTGGGTGACATGGAGAATTGGATTGGTTGTTAAACGTTACACAAGAAGTTCTTCCTTCAGGCTGTCTCTGTTTGCTGCTTTTTTTGAAAGTGCATCTTGACAATAAAACCAAATACAGTCTATGAAGAATCTTGCTTGCACTGTGAAGCAATGGGTTCCACATTAGAAATTTGCAGCAAAAGGCTCAGTGCATACAAAGTGTTTATGTATATGGTCTTTGAAGTTAATACTGGCCATAGATGGAGCAGTTTTCTTTCCTGCAACCATGGGTTGTAGGAAAGAAAATTGCTGTGATTTCCCCATCAACACTGAATGTGTCTTCCCGCAGAGCTGTTGTGTTCTCCCAGGGAAGGGGTGTGTGTGTGTGTGTGTGTGTGTGTGTGTGTGTGTGTGTGTGTGTGTGTGTGTGTGTGACTGTCCCAGGCCGGAAGAACAGACAGTGATTATTGTTAGTGACTAGAGCCACTGGCAGCAATCGCATGTAAAAAAAAAAAACAGCAGACCTGGGTACCATCAACCTGTCAATACATGGTTTGCATGTCAGCCGGTCCCTGCTGAACTAACCGAAATTCATACAGTCTGTGGCTGGCTTAAAGGCGCTGAAAGCAATAGAGCACAGAAACCAAACATTTTCTATGAGTTGCAAGCCTTTTATTGGCCCTCTTCTTTGAGCTCTTTTACATGGAATAAACTTACCTGCAATGCTGCCCTCCAGCTTTTTTTCACGGTGTCTCCTGCCTGGTACTTCCAGAATCTTCACCTCCCACCGCAGGTCCAACTCCATTCACAGCCACAGCAAACCACATGTTGACAAGCTGCGAACAGACATTTCATTGAAGTGAATAGAATTTGAACTGCAACTATGTGGAGGGCAGTTGAACGTTTTGTAAGAGTTTGTAAGCAGAGCCATAATGCTTGGAATACAAGCATTACAGGTTAATATGTGCTATTTTAAAAATGATCTGACATTGTAGAAGGGGGACAGTGGGTATAAGTGCACTTATCCTTTAAGCCCTGCAAACAGCTCTTAAATGTTTGACGAAAGCACTCTAAAGCTGGAACAAACATGATTCTGTGCTGTGTTGAGATGCATTGCTGTATACTGCTTGATTATTCAAAGTTGAGGTACAAAAAGCTCAAATAATATGGAATGTTAGGAGAAAGCTTCTATCGGCGCTTAGAAAATGTATTGCCATGGCGAGCACACACTTCTTATTCTCTGCAGATTTCATACAGGAGGCCCAATACAACTATTATCTCCTCCTTGTAGAATTTTCACCACTTCATAGTTCCAGTTGCAAAATTATATTTCATGATTTTTGTAAACTCCATGGCAAATGTGCTTTCAATGAAAGGCAGATTATTAAACTTTCAGCTTTTCTAACAAACTAGAGAAACAGGAATTTTATAATCCTTGGACATTCTGCTGCCTTCAGGAGGCTGGGATACCAGCAAACAAAAATGTCTAGCCAGCCTCTAACAACCATGTCTCGTTTTTTTTATTGCTAGGGACCTAATAGGTTGGACACGTTTTTTTCAGCTTTGTTGTGGAACACGCTTAACAACATTTTTGCTAATCTTATTATTTTTTAACTCCTTTCTTCTTCAATCAAGATACTCCATACACCACCATGTACTTGGACCCCACTGGACTAAAAAATTGCAAGATTAGCCTGGAATGTGACCTTTAGAAACTGAGCTCTATGCTGTGATGCTTTTCAGAGCTCCGTATACTGTGTTAGCCATTGGGCTCTTTAAAGGTCTGTTGGCAGCTATTTTAACATTTCTGCCTACTTACAGTAGTTAGTTATGTGCTGATGGTTTCTGCTAGGTCTGACACATATACCCTATGCTCCTTGTACCACTATTGAGCCTAGAGGAAGCAACTTCCTGCTTTTGTTTTTCATGCACTTCCTGAATCAAACGCTTTCCAGTCTCATTCCACTGACTGTATTACATCTCCTATGCCTACTTAAGAGTTTCTTTTCCCTCTCTCCTTTTAAATTAGGTGCCGAGAGAGCTCTTGCATACATATCTTGTCTGTTTGGTTGGGAGATCCTACTATTTATGAATCCTCTCCCTGATGTCAATGGTTTAAAGAGTTCTGTTTAGGCCTCTATAGTCTGTTGGTGTTTTTCTTGACATGCCTTGTCTATCAAAGCTTCCCTCCATGAAGTCAAGGGTTAGATGTTCTAGGCTTAAAGTATAACTAGAAGTAAACCCTTTTTTTTTTTTTTTTTTTTTTTTTTTTTCCTTTCTATGTCCCATTGAGGAGATTTATAATTTAACTTCACTTCCGGTCCAGTAGCCAAAACAAGAATTGGGAGGAAATCCCCTGAAAATTAAGGGAATCCATTGGGGACAACCCAAAATTGTGATTTTCTTTTTGCTTTCGCTTTTGATGAGAACAGTGAACAGGGCAAATTAGAGAGGGTCAGTCTCCTCCCTAACTGAGGCAAAAAAAAAAAATCATCTTCCTTTTTAAGTAAACTTCAAACCATTTACCCTAGTAGTTTTCCTTGTTGTGAACCGCCTTGCTGGTCCAAGTTTTCCTATTTTGCCCATGTAATTTGTTATAATTCTTTTATGGTGAATAAGTGTTTGCCCCCTCCATTGCTGAGTCCCATCATTCTTCAGGTAGCAGCTTGCTTCTACTGGCAACTACCTGTCCTGGTCTCAAGCACCAGGTTGATCCTTGGTTTCCTTTCTCTTGGTGGTGGCAATTTTCCCTATTTGCTAGACGTGACTTTGCCTTGCCTTTTTGTTAAAGTATGGATCCTTTCAGAAATTTTTGTAATATGAACGCCACATCAGTTGAATGGCTCAGTGGCTGTTGTTCACCTTATAGTGGCACTGCTTTTTTGAAATCCCAAATGTCCAGGAAATACTGAATGCCTGTATCCCTCAATGGACAATAAAGAAAGATTATTGTGCTTACCATAAAATCTTTTTCTGGGAGTCCGCACAGGGACACAGGTCCCGCGTTCCTGTGTTAGCCTTCTCTACTATTTGCTCACAAAACTGAATCATGACCATTGGAGGTGGGAGTTTTGGCCCATACACACGATCCGAAAATCATATGAAAAATACTGCTTTCAAATTGATCGTACGATCGGATCGTTGGTACACAGCTTTCGAGAGCCGATCACAACAGTTAATCCGCTGTTATGTGATTGGACAAGCACGAAAATTATTCTCCTACGATACCAGATCGTACGAGTTTCGTTTAATCAGTACAGTTGTCTGAAAATACAATAGAAATGCACTACAATACATTACATCACTTCCGATATTTTTTTTTTTCTTTACTGTCGTACGAGAATTTTCATAACTTTAGTAAACTCTTCATGTTCGATATGCGACTAGCATGCAAAAAAAAAAAGGACAATCTGTCATCTGATTTTCGAATCGTGTCTACAGGGCTTTTACGCCGGTGCTAGCTTATTTTGTGACTCAACCTTCCGAAGGAGGCAGTAAATGTTGAATGTTCAAGAATTGCATTTCTGTGCTCCTTGGTAGACTTCATATTTCCAGAATGTCTGCTAGGAATGTGACATGTATGGAACTTTTCGTGTTTCTAGAATATAGGCAAGAAATGTGAACATTTATGGAACATTCATACCCCAGTGCAGGTCTGTGAGATTTCGAATGCCTCTTCAAAAGGCATTGGTAACAATTACCCTGCTTTAGGGCTGCAACTATCGATTATTTTGATAATCGATTATTGTTTCGATTAATTAGATACTAACCTTTAAAGCGTGATGTATAATTTGGTTAATATGTAAAGTTTAAAAAAAAAGGCAATTTCTTTTTAAATATCTATATGTAGTGGTAAATACAAATAACCAGCTATATGGTTAGGGAGCAAAATCTGTCAGTTAAAACTAAATGTTAAAAGCAAGTGAAATTTTCAAATAACGTTCTTTCGTTCAGCAAATGTACAAAGATTTTTCGTAATGAATATTGTCCGAAAATTGATCGGTGTGGCCAGCATAAGGCTCAGTTCAACACCTATGCAGTCTGCTTTTGATCCGTTTCTGCACACGTGATTTGCGTTTTGCATTTTTTATGCTTTTTTTGCCCAGTTTCTTGTTGGGCAGATTAGAAAACTCAAATAACACACTACATGCTTTTTTGCACCTTCTCCATTTGAAGTCTATTGAACCAAAAAAGCACAGTTTTGCATTGAAAAAAGTCCTTAAACCCTTTCCAAATACACAGTGGCTGAAAAAAGCATAGATGTCAACGTATCCTATTGGAAGCCATGTGCAATGAACTGTAGTACGTTTCTGCAAAAAGCACTAAAAAAGTGCGTAGGTGTGAACAAGACGTTTAGATCCCTTTCACGCTGGAACGTTTTGCAGGCGCTATAGCGTTAAAAATAGCGCCTGCAAACCGCCCTAAAACGGCTGCTCCATTCACTCCAGTGTGAAAGCCCTAGGGCTTTCACACTGGAGCGGTGTGTCAGAAAAAGTCCTGCCAGCAGCTTCTTTGGAGCGGTGAACTCACCGCTGCTCCCCATTTTGTGGGCAGATTTAACCCCTTTTTGGCCGCTAGGGGGGTAAAACGGCCCCGCCAGCGGCCGAATAGCGACGGTAAAGCGGCGCTAAAAATAGCGCCGCTTTACCGCTGACAGCACAGTGTGAAAGGGGTCTTAGTAGTAGCAGCAGCATGCTTTTTTTTTTTTTTTTTTGTATCGCCTGTCATAGTGGGGTTAAAAAAACTAAAATGAGCTCTTTATAGTACAAAAAGAGCAGATAATCGCTACTATAAGGGGTTCATTTAATTCTGTATTTTCTATCAATATGGGGTGCTGTGTGTACATTAATGAGGAAAAAAAATGAACTTTAACGATTTTATCAAATGGCTGCAATATAACAAAGAGTGAAAAATTTAAGGGGGTCTGAATACTTTCCGTCCCCTGTGTGTGTGTGTGTGTGTGTGTGTATATGTGTGTGTGTGTGTGTGTGTGTATATATATATATATATATATATATTCATATTCTCTATATCCACTAGTAGGATATCTGGGCACTTTAACTAAGAGTCAAACATGAAGCTATATGAAGGGTGGAAGGGAGATAGTACTACTTTAATATAAAAGATTTCTAACTTTTTTTTTTTTTCATGGATATAATCATTTTAAATATAATGCACAATGCTGGTAAAAGTTTGTGTTACATATAATTGCAATGCCTTTTTATTTCCTCCATCAGCCTCCACCTTCTCTGGGCTCAGATGCTGATCTTCCCTGCACACAGTTTTTAAAGTGATTTGTTGCTTTTTTCTTTTTTTTTTTTTTATTTATTTAAAAAAAAAAAAACATGTTATACTTACCTGCTCTGTGTAATGGTTTTGCACAGAGAAGCCCTGATTCTCCTCTTCTGGGGTCCCCCACTGACACTTCTGGCTCCTCCTGCCTTCAGAGTGCCCCAATAGCAAGCTGCAGAGTATAGTATAGAGCGCCCCTATAGCAAGGTAAAAAAAAAACTTCTGCCTTTAGAACCACTCCCTTCCTGCTAGGACTACATGTCCCATGAGGCATTGCTCCTCACACAATCACAATTTCTCAGGCACTTACTGACATGTATGGAGGGTGCACTGAGCTGTATGTGTGCTGCACGGTATTTCCTGATATGTAAACAAATAATGCATTCTGTATGCAGGTCAACTAATTGACTGGCCGATTAATCGATTATGAAAATAGTTGACAACTATTTTCATAATTGATTAGTTGTTTCGGCCCTACCCTGCTTCATACTAGTGCACATGGAGTAACAATCCAGCATATGTCACTTATTCTGTCCTGCCACAGATTTTTTTTTTTTTTTTTTAGTTCGGCCAATTGTTCAATAATTTGGTCCAATAATTTGCTTGATACACTTGCTAATACTCATGGGTTTCCAATGGCCTTGTGGGAACTGGGCATTGTGATTGTGTGGTGCTGTTTGCTTTAAACACACATGCATTAATCAGGTTTATGTGATTAGCCAGCTTCAGCACTGTCACTCAGTCACTTGGGATACAGACAGCAGGTGTACAATTTAATACTGATGCAGCCTTGGGATTCTGCTTCCTGACCTGAATTTGGACTGCTTTAACCTTCTCATTGCCAATTAAAATCAAGCCACAAATATTTTCATTTTACAAAGGGATTTTGCAGTAGAGCAGTGCCTTTGCCTGGCTTAGTGAAGTTACATAACTATTGATTGTGATCCACATAGGGTTGTCCCGATACCACTTTTTTTTAGGACCGAGTACAAGTACCGATACTTTTTTTGCAAGTACTCGCCGATACCGATTAACGATACTTCTTTTTTTTTTTTTTTTTTTTTTTTTTTATGTCATGTGACAGTGTTTTGTTTTTGTTTTTTTAACAATGCTTTTTTTTTTTTTCCGGGGGGGGGGGGGTGAACGGTGTCTGTGTGTTTTTTGTTTTGTTTTGTTTGTTTTTTTTTTGTTTTTTTTTTTTATTTACAATTTTTATTTTTTACAATAATATTTTTTTTATTCTTTATTGCAATATGTGTTTTTTGTTTTTTTTTTTTTTTGTTTTTTTTTTGTTTTGTTTTTTTAATCAGCCCTGTTGGGGGGCTTTGTGAGATATCAGGGGTCTTAACAGACCTCTGATATCTCCCCCTTGAGACAGAGAAAGAGACAGAGGATAGAGATTCCCCAGTCCCTTTCTCTGCAGCCTCAGCTGCACTGAAAATGAATGGAGAGAAGACAGCGGCTCCTCTCCATTCATAAACTGACACATCTTAATCACAAGAGATTACAATGTTTCAGTTGTGTGAATGGACAAAGGAAGGAGGAGGACATGGAGAGAGACAGCACAAAGGAGGAGGACAGCAGAACGGAGGGGACAGTGGAGAGGCACAGCAAAACGGAGGGGACAGAGAAGGAGAGGGGAACGGAGGGGGACAGCGGAGAGGCACAGCAGAACGGAGGGGGACAGCAGAGAGGCACAGCAGAACGGAGGGGGGCAGAGGAACGGAGGGGGCATGGAGGAGGATGCGGTGACAGTCAGCGGTGATTGGTGGAGGAGTTACAAGCAACAATCACCGCTGTATGTCACTAAAGCAGCTGAAAGCCGCGGGGGGAGAAGCTTGTAACTCCCCCACGCGCTGATCACCGCTGACAGTGCAGGTATCGGGAGCATTTGCCCGAGTACAAGTACTTGGGCAAATGCTCGATATCGGTGCCGATACTAGTATCGGTATTGGGACAACCCTGGATCCACATCTATAGCAGTCCTAGAATGTAGGTGTGTTTTTATGGGTTGACTGAAATGCGGCTTTCCCATGCATTCTGGGAATAGTCGCATGGCTTGCCATCATGGAAACCTCTTGTATATTCATTAAAGGTTAACTGAGCACAGATTGTATAGCAGGCACCCCCAAATGATCCCTGATTTACCCCAAACCCACCCTGCCCTATTATACAGTTAAAAAAAAAATGTTGGAGTTTAAAATAAAAATGCAAGGCATTGATAAGCAATATGTCCAGGATAGCACTTTGTTCCATCGCTGATATACAATATGCATGTTATGGAATATCACAAATTTATAGAGAAGTTAGGAAATCACGAGTGATAGGTCAAACTGCTGTGGGCCATAGATAACCCAGGAAGTCCGTAACTAATTGGACGTGTGTTTTCCATGACTTCACAATAGTTCTCTTAATAAGATGTATAATTATCATTTGCTGGTGTTTGGTTATGTGTTGTATAGGTTAGTAGAGTAGTAGAGCTTTCCATTGGTTTTTGGTTAAATGACAAAAGAGCACAGTATTGATTAGACCCCTTTCACACTGAGCCGCCCCGGGTGTCGGTGGTAAATCGGTGCTATTATTAGCGCAGCTTTAGCGTAGTATTAGCGGCAGTATTCGGCTCCCCCGCTAGCGACTGAAAAGGGGTTAAATCCGCCCACAAAACGCCGCTTTGCTGGCGTTATGGCGGAGCTGCTCCATTGTTTTTTAATGGGCAGGAGCGATGTATTCACTGCTCCTCCACAGCTGCAATGAAGCTGTTAGCAGGATTTTTTGTGATGCCCTGCCAGCGCAGTGCCCCGAGTGCTTTCACTCTGGGTTTGCAGCTGAGGCTCTTTTCAGGCGCTATGCAGGTGCTATTTTTAGTGCTGTAGCGCCTGAAAAATGCCTCCAGTGTGAAAGGGGTCTTACTGTTTATACTCCGATCCAAAATCTTTTAGCTCTAGGGCAGGTCCACCATATGTGTGTCATGGTGTCCAACTGGGGGCAGGGGGGCAGCCTTTAAAACAATTGGGGGGTGGGGGGGAGGGGGCTTGGTATGGATTTGAGACTAGCTGGGGTATAGTACTAGTGTAGAAGTATTTTATTTTCTAGAGCAAGTACATTGTTTGAGCTTTTTGTCATCAAAAATGATTTATCCATACAGTCCCCTTCAAGCAAGGTTTCTGGTTCTTCAGCCTACTTATTTTAGTATGTAATGGTGGAAGGAAGAGGGAAAAGTTGAACATCAGGGCTTCAATCAGAATTTGCTTAAAGCAGAACTACATTGCATCTGAGCACCACAAACCAAACACCTGGCTAGCATTTCTGGGCATGACAATCTTGCGTAAGGGCAAATGATTCATGAAGCATTTACTTCCTGGAATCAATCTGCCCTTAGCTCAGGCGTACAGGCAGGAGGTTTTGCTTAGTTGAGAAAACCCCTCCAGAAGACTCCCAGGACATCATTTGCCTAGGCCTGTAATCCAGGAAGTTGCTGAAGAAAAAAAAAAGTTTAAGCCAGTAGATTTGATTTACTAATGCTAGCAGCATAAGGAATCAAACAGTCCAATTTTGGTTGAGAAAATGAAGTTCAGTTTTGAGAGAGGTTCTGCAGGGACCGGCCAAGATTCAAACCATGTATGGGCAGGTTGATTGTGCCCAGGTGGATTGATTGACTTGGGTACAACCAGCCTGTCTGATTTTTCATGCAATTACTGTCAGCTGCTATAGCTGCTAGCGATAATCGCTGTGTATTCTCCTGGCCAGGACAGCCCTCCCATCAGGAGAACACAATAGCTCCTCAGGAGGTGTTCCCCCAGAAACACTGACACTGTTGATGAGAAAATCAAGCACTTTTGGGTTTCAGGAAAGAAAATCGCACTGTCTATGGTCATCTGTTAGATGATTCACAGGTAATTCTGCTATTAGTAACAAATTGCCAGTGGCAGGATCACCAAAAAGGCTATGTGTGTTCTTAGTGATGGGAGTGACATTATGCTGCCTCTACTACAGGCAGAGCAACTCTATCGGGACAGATTTGTTGATTTTTGACAAATTGTCAGTGACAGGACTACTAGGGGTAGAGTGACTCTTGTGTCCTAAGCCTTACTTTGTCCCAGGTAACCTTTTTAATGCTTGCTGGAGTAACATGGGAAACTGTCTACTTTTTTCACTAAGCTTTTGTGCATGGGGTCATGTAGTGCATTATACTGTTACCAGAAGATAGTGCTTTGAAAATGTGAGCATCAATCCATTTGAATACACAGGTAGAATCCCAGACTGAAGAATGGAGATCCCTCAGATGCCATTAATGTACATCATTGCTGCCCTATGTGCATGGGAAGTGCTGTGTGATTAGGGCAAATAATGCACTGTGATATAGGCTCAATGAAATGAACCCATGTGCCAGTCCCAAAGGTCACCAATGAGCATACTGTTCTAGAAATGAAAGGTTCATTTGATATGTTCTGGAAACCCCTTGTTCAATACACTAATATTTTCTATAAATGCAAGTAAACTTTTTATATTTTGTTTCTTCTGTCTTAATAAAGAATGTAATTGTATAATTTGGTTCTAATAAAGACAAACTATATACTGTAAAGCTATATACACACTATACAATTTTAGATGTTTTCCTTTAGATTTACCAGAACCATATACTGAGGACAAACCTAATCAATTTGTATGCAATCAGGTAGGCCCTTGCACTACATATTTGAAAGTAAATCTAAAGGAAATTGAACAAAAGTTGTATAGTGTGTATCCAGCTTAAGTGGCTGTAGTAAAACTCCTGAGCCTTGTCTGAACTTTACTACAACCCTTCAAAACTAGTAAAGCATGGAGTTTGGCAGCCTGTGTAGGCCAGGGGCTGTCCATGGCTCTATTGTCACAGGTGCATTGGCACAGACGCACACATTGATGTGAATTCACTTCTGCAAGAGATTGGAGCAAACACAACAAGTGGGAACTGAGCCATATGTATTAAATGAGTCTCTATGTACAGCCTGTAAAAATACCAACAGCTTCTCAGCAAACTGCGTGCTTTGTACATCTAGTCTCCAGTGTGTAATGAATTTTATATTTCTATGTACAGCTAAGCCCTGTGTGAGGACCTTCCAGCTCTGGTCTACTGAATGTATAGTTAGCATTTTGAACAATCTAGATACTCCGTGTGATATGGGGACACAGGAAATATTTTTATATACACATTGAAATTAGTGGTATTCATTTGGTAACTTCACATACTTCCTAGCTAGTCTTAAAGTAACTTTGATTTATGATGCCCTATTATAGAAAATGACCAGCACAAACCAATCAGATTCTAGTTGTCGTTTTCTGCTGTACTTTAGAAAATGAAAGCAGAATCCTGATTAATTGCTATTGACCATTTCACTTTTCCCTTGTTTTTTTGTTTTTTGTTTTTTTTTTTTGATTTTTTTTATATATATTTAACGGTGCTCAGTTTAAAGTGACCCTAAGCTCGTAGTTAAGTATTTATACTTGAATGGAATTCTTTTTTTTTTTTTTTTTTTTTTTAAGTTTTATTTAAGTACCATCTATTGCTCTTTGCCATCTCCAGATTCCTTTTTTTTTTTGGCTTCTGCGATCCAACTTCCTGTTAGAGCACTGGTCTCCAAACTGTGGCCCTTTGCTTGACTTTATCTGGCCCTTGGGACACTATTCCTCCCACTGATAAGAGAAATCATTCCTTCCATGGATATGGAGACTGAGACGCCATTCCTTTCAATGAGCTCAATAGTGGGGCTTTATTCCTCCCATTGGTACCAACAATTAGGCTGGGTTCACACTGGTGCGACACGACAGCCGTCCTACTTTGGATCCGACTTTGCCCTGCGACATGAAGCCGGCATGTGTCCGACTTTCAATGAACGGGGATCCGACTTGGATCCCCGCCAATGCCGGCACTGTGTTTGGTATGAATCTTTAGGGGGGAACTCCGCGCCAAATTTTAAATAAAAAACCGGCATGGGTTCCCCCTCCAGAGGCATACCAGGCCCTTGGGTCTGGTATGGACCTTGAGGGGAACCCCCTACGCCGAAAAAACGGCGTGGGGGGTCGCCCCCAATCCATACCAGACCCTTATCCGAGCACGCAGCCCGGCCGGACAGGAATGGGGGTGGGGACGAGCGAGCGCCCCCCCCCTCCTGAACCGTACCAGGCCGCATGCCCTCAACATGGGGGGTGGTGCCTTGGGGGAGGGGGGCGCGCTGCGGCCCCCCCACCCCAAAGCACCTTGTCCCCATGTCGATGAGGACAAGGGCCTCTTCCCGACAACCCTGGCCGTTGGTTGTCGGGGTCTGCGGGCGGGGGGCTTATCGGAATCCGGGAGCCCCCTTTAATAAGGGAGCCCCCAGATCCCGGCCCCCCACCCTATGTGAATGAGTATGGGGTACAGCGTACCCCTACCCATTCACCTAGGAAAAAAGTGTCAATTTAAAAAAAAACACTAAACAGATTTTTAAAGCATTTTATTAGACAGCTCCGGGGGTCTTCTTCCGACTTCGGGGGTCTCTCCGGTTCTTCTCCACGCTCTCCGGATCTTCTGCCGGGCTCCTCCGCTCTCTTCTGCTCTTTTGCCGCTCTTTTGCTAAAGCGGAGGAGCCCGGTCTTCAATCTTCTGCCTTCTGCCTTCTGCCTTCTGCCTTCTGCCTTCTGCCTTCTGCCCTCTTCTCCTGATGTTGACACGACGCTCTCCGGGGCTAGAATGCTCTCTGTGCGCTCTGCTCTGACTTATATAGGCGGTGACCCCGCCCCCTTATGCCGTCACAGTCCCTGGGCATGCTGGGACTGTGACGTTTTAGGGGGCGTGGTCATCGGGTGATGACCACGCCCCCTAAAACGTCACAGTCCCAGCATGCCCAGGGACTGTGACGGCATAAGGGGGCGGGGTCACCGCCTATATAAGTCAGAGCAGAGCGCACAGAGAGCATTCTAGCCCCGGAGAGCGTCGTGTCAACATCAGGAGAAGAGGGCAGAAGGCAGAAGGCAGAAGGCAGAAGATTGAAGACCGGGCTCCTCCGCTTTAGCAAAAGAGCGGCAAAAGAGCAGAAGAGAGCGGAGGAGCCCGGCAGAAGATCCGGAGAGCGTGGAGAAGAACCGGAGAGACCCCCGAAGTCGGAAGAAGACCCCCGGAGCTGTCTAATAAAATGCTTTAAAAATCTGTGTAGTGTTTTTTTTTTAAATTGACACTTTTTTCCTAGGTGAATGGGTAGGGGTACGCTGTACCCCATACTCATTCACATAGGGTGGGGGGCCGGGATCTGGGGGCTCCCTTATTAAAGGGGGCTCCCGGATTCCGATAAGCCCCCCGCCCGCAGACCCCGACAACCAACGGCCAGGGTTGTCGGGAAGAGGCCCTTGTCCTCATCAACATGGGGACAAGGTGCTTTGGGGTGGGGGGCCGCAGCGCGCCCCCTCCCCCAAAGCACCAACCCCCCATGTTGAGGGCATGCGGCCTGGTACGGCTCAGGAGGGGGGGGGGGCGCTCGCTCGTCCCCACCCCCATTCCTGTCCGGCCGGGCTGCGTGCTCGGATAAGGGTCTGGTATGGATTGGGGGGGACCCCCACGCCGTTTTTATCGGCGTAGGGGGTTCCCCTCAAGGTCCATACCAGACCCAAGGGCCTGGTATGCTCTTGGAGGGGGAACCCATGCCGGTTTTTTATTTAAAATTTGGCGCGGAGTTCCCCCTCAAGAACATCTGAGCACAAGTCGCGTGCCAAAGTCGGATCATGCAAGACGGCAATCCGACTTTGATCCGACTTCAATGATAGTCAATAGACTGAAGTAGGATCAAAGTCGGACCAAAGTAGTACAGGGAGCATTTCTAAAGTCGGAACGACTTGTGTCGGACCAGTTAGGACGGCTCCCATAGGGAAACATTAAATTTCACACGTCATGCGACATGAGCTCCCAATGTCGGAGCGTTTGTCGGACCAGTGTGAACCCAGCCTTAGACATTATTTCTCCAGCTGATAGCAACGATGAGGCAATATTATGCCCACTGATCCTCCCACTGACACCAACAATGTGGGGCACTGTTCACACGAATGCTGGGCCACCATTCCTCCCACTGACAATGGTGCACCCCACTAATAGCAACAATGGGGTATTATTCCTCCCACTAATACCAATGATTATCTATAAAAAATTTATTTATTTATCTTTACTCCTGTTGACAACCAAGCCTGAGACATTCCTTACTTTCACTGACAATAGGTTATTTTCTTTTCCCTCTGGCCATAGTCCTGCCCCTCTAAATTCCGAAGGACAGTAAATTGTCCCTTTGTTCATAAAGTTTGGAGACCCCTGTGTTAGAAGGTGGCTACATTAATTCTCTGTGTTCATGTTGTATGGAGAAATATAGCCACCCTCTCTTGTTCTCTCCCAAGATTGAGTAGGGCCTATGGGATGTGTAGAGCACTCCACGTGACCACACTAAGATGCACTGTTCACGTTGGAATGGAAGTGAGGAGGAGCGCTTCAGGAGCTCACGGAGGACAATACAAGGAGGTAGAAAAACAAAGTTAGCAATGATTTCATGAAAAATAGATTGCATGGCCATTGCATAGTGGATGTGTATGGAATATTTCTGGAAAATAAAAATCTCGTTCACTTTAAAATTCATTTTTCATAGCATTAAAATAGAAGATTGGTTACAGATTTTTTTCTTCTTCGGTTTGTCACTGCTGTTTTCCTTTCTGCAATTAAATCGTCTCTTCACTTCATCTTCCTGAACACAAACAAACGTGCACACACAGCATGCAAGAATGGAAGTGTCTCTTGGGGCTGAGTCCTTGGAGGACTCGGAATGAGAGCATTAGACATATTTTATCTGGTAAATGATTCTTCAGGGTAGGACTTAATAGAAAATACAGGCATGTCAGAGAATTTTAACAAACGTCAGGCTGTATCTTTTAACAGAATCCCAAAGCTACATGGTTGGAAATCTGCTAAACCCATTGCATTCAAGGCCAAAAGAGCTGCTGCACTGAATAATCATGTTTTGATGTACACTTAGCTATGCCTGTTAATGCTTTAAACAGTGTTCTATATTTCCCAGTTATTTGTCTAAGCCTAGTTCTTAGGCAGCCTTGGAACAAGGCCTTACTGTGACAGGGCAGGGGGAGGAGGGGAGAGGAGCGGAGACAAGGCCCCATCCTTATGGAGCTGGCATAGATTCATCCGTGGGCATCCATCACAAACACGGCACCTCGGCCCACAGTGCCAAGAATTTCTCACACCTGGTATTAAATCAGCTGGTGCCTTCCACCTCCTGCTGCCTGCAGTTATGCTCCACGCAGCACAGTTCGACGCTTGTTATTGCAATTTTGTGGAGCTCTTTTGATTTACAGCTGTTTTTACGACTGTTGAGACAGCCACAAATTGAGGAAATCTCATAAAACAGAGAGCAAACGTCTCCTTCACAGCTCAGGCAGAGTTCTGGCAACACTGCCTTTATTCCACTGAGCAGGATGTGTAAACAATATTGAGTCTCCCAAGCGACTGGATCGGTACAGTTAAGTGGTAACAGCTTGAAAAATGTCTTTCCCCTGAATTAAAGGTAAAACTTTGAACGGGCCCCCAGGCTAAGCTAAATTGGTGACATTTTGTAGATGGAAAAAAGGGATAATCGTGTGCATATAACTACAGAGGGTAAGAGCTGGAAGGAAGCCAAGGCTTAAGCTGAACTTAGGATAAGCCCTGGGAAAATGGCCAGAGCTTGGATAGGTCTCATTCTGTAATAGATCCCACACACTTCCGTCAAAATCGTATGCTCTGCGCTTCCAGAATGCCTTTTTATTGAGTCTCCAGGGGCCAAACGCTCCAAAAAGGCATCCCCCTACAATAAAGCTTGTGTTTTTATTGGGAAACTTTCTGTTATATTAAATAAAAAGAGAAGATCTACATACTTTTTGAAATGTTTTCCTATTTGTTGGGAAGCCCTTAGCTGATTGGTTAATTGCTTTTGACTATTGTAGGCAATGCCTCTACAATCTTGTCTCCGATCTTTAACGTATATGTGAACCCTCACCTTGTAACACAACCCTTTAGTTTAAAAGTAAAAAAAAAAACGAAAGGCAAAACATTTGTGTAAAAATTTGTATCCATTGTGATCGCATGACTTTTATTATCAATTTTCTGTAAGGGTTTTAAAGAGGTGGGGGCGGAGCCTGAAAGGGGGTGGTGTCAGTAGGAGGCAGAGAAACAGCAACACACTGATCTTTCCAGCCATTAGCTATGCAAGGCACTGTGTCAGCACAAGTCTGACCGTTGGATTACAGACATGCTGTGCTCTCAAGTAGAATCCAAAGAAGAAAACTGTCCACACTGAAATGGATGTGTTTCCATGCCCTGGCATTGTTCGTTTGAAATATAAAGATCACCTGGTATTTCACACAAATGAAGCAATACAAGAGAAAAGGATACTTTTTTTCAGATAAGTACATGTTACAACAGGCACATATCAGGAATATAAAATGTTAGGGTAACGCACTTTAAAGAATAAGTGCACATTTTGTTTAATATATACTAGAACGTGGAACCTATTTTTAAACGTCAAGCCCTTTTAAAAGTTTAACACACCCCCTGTCCCCCTTTTTTTTTTTTTTTTTTTTTTTTTATCAGCATGCTTCTGACCAGTCACACAACTTTTCTGGTCCTTCCTTTTTATATCCAATGGTTCTTTTACTGCCATTGGTCTACACTGTCTCGTGTAATACCATGTGAGCACTAAAGATGAGCTCTGGCGTGTTTATTTATTTCAGGTACTTATAAGTGCTACCCACTACACCACTGTGCCGCCCTATTATGCTCGGCTGCAGAGCTCGGGGAAATGTCTCACTGCCTGTGATTAGCGCTGTGCCGTGCCGACTTCCTGGCGGGATCGGCACGTGCAGCAACAACGCGTTGGAGCTCATCCTTAGTGAGCACCAGTCGGTGCACTTGTGATCTAGCGTGCTGTACTCCAGGGGGTGTGGCCTTGGCTAACAGGAAGTTGGTTGAATGATGGTGGTCATCATTCAACTTGAAAGAGGAGCACCATCTAGTGGACAAATTGACTTTCTGCAGGCAGCAGTGCCAGATTTTGTTTTATTTTATTTATTTTTTTTAACCTGTAATTTTGCTTTTTAGTTTTCAATAGAGCGAGGAGGCTTTATTTCTGTCTTTTGTCCCTGTTGGGAATGCAAAATATTATGGTCGTCACTGAACCACTAGTGGATTCTTCCATATTTGAGGAGATTTCCACTTTGTCTTGTGATTGGTGACAGGAAGTGCTTAGGATCTCACTCGGCTGTGCTGCAAGTTTAGATTTTGTGACTGATTAGCTGATTAAAATCTGTACAGTCTTCAGATGTGAATGACGTAATCTGGTGTGACTAGAATTTTGTCATTTGTAATCATGAAGGTGCCTTTTATTCTTAAACAAGGAGTACTACTGCAGCCATTAAGTACAGTTATATTATTCACTATTATTGCATTCTCTCAACCTACAATATTTCAGAATCCAAAAAAAATGTAAAACTTTCTAAAATCATGCATCCTTGTATATTCAACCTTTCTCATATGTGTTTTTGCTTGAGCGTTACAGATTTCAGCCTTGACTTTGTACATCTGGTGTGGTTTTTGTATGGAATGGGATTGAAAGTTTCTCAGCTGAGTGACTGCTCTTTATACAAAGCAGTGCATGTTGAGGTGCACCCTATTAATCAGCTCTCCTGGGACATGCATAGGCTGTTCATTTGTAGAAACTATGTGCAGGAAGGCATTTCTAAAACAGATGGTGTATGTCTGTAAAGGCTAGTATAATGAACAGTAGTGGTGGTGATTTGATAGTACAGCCAGGAGATTACCTAAACCTAGATACTAGAAGCCCAAGAAATCTATTATCTTTTAATAGAAGATGGCAACTCTACCATTTTTAGATGAAAGACAGCTGCCTGTGTCTGGTGCATTAACTTCTGCTACTATTCTACACAATTTAGAGTATGAAACCGAATGGAGTAATTGTTTTTGCTTCATCTTTTGTTCCAGTAGATCAGTCTACTACTGACATAGATAAAGTGTGCATTAGGCCACTTGCGTGTGTAATTACAGGTTTATCAAATATGTTCATACATTAATTTAAAATAGGTGTCCGCAACCTGTACATCGGGATCTCCCAGTATAGATCGTGGCCAGGTGACTGGTAGATCGCGGTCTCGGCTTTCTGACCCGCCAATCCAGAGCATCAGAGTGCAATGCAGAGGGACTACTTGTAAAGTTGGAGCTATAGTAGGGAGCAAGAGCTGCATATGCCGATACCTCCTCTGTAGTGCTGGCTCCTGTCCCATGCGGTGTGATGCCAACTGCATTACACCTCTTATCCTGGCTAGCGGTCTCCAGAGTGGTGCCAGCAGCAGCAAAGAAGAGTTTTTCAGGTTAGTGTGAAGCAATACACTGAGCATAATAGTATAGTGCTTCTTTTACACTGATGTGCTGTGGTTTACCCACACCGCGAGTTCAGTGCAGTGTACCTGCAGGTTTCCTGCACTTAGCCATAGACTTCTATTGTACCCTGTGGGTTTGGTACACTTTCTGAAAGGGTTTTACACCCCCCCGCCCCCAACTTTGCGTGTAAATGAGCCACTGCTGCTCCTCAAAGTGATCTGAGTCTGTTTGACAGGTGGTGAGAAGGCGATATGTTGGCGCCTCCACCACCTGATTCAAACCAATGATTGCTGTGCAATGCATGCGATTACGACACAGTAGTAAGGCAATTAGAGGTTTAAATCAGGTGTGAGGTGGCGACACTGGATGACACTGTG
Source organism: Aquarana catesbeiana (assembly GCF_042186555.1). Lineage (NCBI taxonomy): Eukaryota > Metazoa > Chordata > Amphibia > Anura > Ranidae > Aquarana > Aquarana catesbeiana. The sequence continues at coordinate 270,344,977 of NC_133324.1, forward strand.
CCTGGTGATCTTTGATTTCTCCCATGTTGTTCAGGTAGATCTCCACCTCTTTAAGGTTGTCTACCCCTGATTTAAAAGGCGCAGGATGTCATCAGGTTAATTACCTGTATTGTTAACTATATCCACTGTAGATAGATGAAGCTGGACAATGCAGGGACTGGTCAAGATTCAAACCATATATGGGCAAGGTTGATCAATCAACTTGGGTACCACCAGCATGTCTTATTTCTAGCATGCCAATTTTGCCAGCTGCTATAGCCCCTGGCAAAAATCATTGTGTTCTCCCAGCAGGGTCGGCTTACTGTGCTCCCCTTCCCCCAAATAATGGTTGCAGGAAAGAAAATCACATGATCTATGGCCTGCTTTAGAACAATGGACAGTGAGATATTTGCCTATCCTCCAACAAGTCTAGCTCCACCATAATCATTTGTGATTTTGTGCCTGATTTGACCATTGGAAGTGAACTCTGTTCCTTTTTCTTCGTTGCCTAGGGATGCGCTTGCATCAATCAAAACTGCTTTTTACTTTTAACTGCACCTCTACATACACAAGCATCACTTGATAGCGAAGCATTTTTTTGTTTTTATAAAGCCACGTAGGGCCAACCTTTTTAATGTTTCTCCATTCACAGTAAAGGGCTGCAACCATGCATGTCAGAATGATCTGACCCAAATGCCTTCACTTCCAGATCTGTTTGTGAAGAATGCAACTTTTTCAAGAATTGAAAGCAAACCTTTCCTGGTACTTACTGGTGCATCGCCCTAACCAGACCAAATCTGGTGAACACACGAATCATATATTCTATGATTGGGTAGAAGGCAAGAGAACATAGTGTTGTTTTTGGTAATTGTAATGGTAGTTTTGACCGAAAACCCATCCTAATATGTTTAATGCATGTCTCGTGCTTTATGGTCTGAAGTGCCATATATCTGCTTGTGAAGCATGAATTTTGGCAAGTTATACTGTATTAAAATGCACAACTTTTGGTATGGCGCACGGTCATACAGGGTAAAATTTGCTGGATTTGGCGCCAAGGAGCACCAGCCGCAGTGTATTTTGTGTACATTGAGATGCATTACAGAAAACTACACACACAAATGCCAGCACTTGCCTTTGTACAATCATATTTTTCAAAATCTTAAATTTTAGTGCCAACAATTAGGCACCTATAGACTAGAGCTGTGGCTCCTGGTAACTACAGCAAGCGTATTTTACTCTGTATGGTCGTTCTTCAAATGTAGCGCCATGTGGAGGAACCCTTAAAGTCTAACGAACAGTTAGACTTGGCAACAGCAGTACTTCATCCCTACAAGCAGAATACTATTGGGCAGATTTCTCTAATGTATTTTAATATTACTTTTGTTCCACACCGTTTTTAAAGTATGTTGGTAGGTGGTTTGAATAAAGCAGCTCTAACACTAGGTTCATACCCTAGCATTTTTGCGTGCCGTGTTTGCGTGGGAATGGCAGCCCATTCAAGTGAATGAGCTGCCATGCCTGCATTTCTGCAAAAAAAAAAGTGCCTGCATCTGTGGAAAAATGCACCCAAAAAATCAGAATGAATGGCAGCCCCACACGATTCTGCAGAGCAGTGCATTTTCTCTGCAGGTGCAGGAATCGCTGCAATACCCGCAGCCACACACTCCGATATGATATCAGAGTAACGCAGCATTTACCAAGTATGCTCTGTGAAGGATTTTACAATAGCTCAATAGAACTTTTTGTTTAAATTGACTAAAGGCATCCGGACATACACACGTGATGCGATGCTTTGCAGCTGTGGCACAAATGATACTCCCTGTCAGCAGTACCACCACCGAACAAAACCACCTCAAGCTGGGGAAGCGGTGCAGGCACCCTGCAGTGCATTGGAGCGCAATTTACAGGGTTAAAACTGTTGGCGAGGAGGTGTCATCACCTCCTCTCTGCCTGTCAAACGCTTCTGAGCTTCAGTTCACCCACACATATAAACCTTCTTGTACCATGTTTGTGGTAATAGTCAAGACTGTTGGGTTGTCAAGACAACCCACCCATCCAAAGCGAGTTATAAAATTGCCCTCATGCTTCCTTGAGATAAGTGATGCTTGCTGTGTCTACTAGTGCTCGTCTAGTTTAAAGAGCAGTCGGGCGATATCTAAAGTAATACAACATCCTGTGAAGGGTTACAATTTTTTCCAAATGTAGCCTTCTGCATGGTATAGAAGGTGTTGAATTAAAACAAGGCTGGTTCACATCTGGGCAGTGCATTTTTGCGCTGCGCAATATAGGTGCACTACCATTGAAATTGCATGCAATTTCATGAAAACACATAAAAAAAACAGCACCCAAAATGCACAGATGTGAATAGGGCCTAAGTTGAAAATGGCTATTCTTTGACAGCAGTGTTATATAGCTGTTGTCCACATCTATAGTTACATTGAAGTGACTTAAATCCCTCTCAGAAGTGAATTAGTGTCAGAGTCGTAAAACTGTCTTTCCATGTAGTAAAGGCTCCCCTTGTAAATCTTTCACTTTGTGTCTGAGCAATGGGTTGCTTAGCTGCTGACGGAGTTTGTTTTTCAATGGTTTTAATATGGATCCTGACTTGAATTTCCACAAGTTTAAGGTTTTAATTGAAAAACTTTGTGGATAGGAGTATTTTAGTTTTTTGTTGCAGACCTCTCACTGGACATGCATATTGCCTGGCGGTCTTACTGGGCCTGTCTTCAACAAATTTAGTAGCTAATCTATAAAAATGCAGAGATCAGAACTCCTTTATATGGTTGCTTTTCCTGGGTTAGCGAATATAAAGTCATATATATATATATATATATATATATATATATATATATATATATATATATATATATATATATATATATATATATATTGTATATACAAAGAAAATTTGCGCCAACTCTTATGAGGCATCATCACTAGCGCCACACTTATATATATATATATATATATATATATATATATATATATATATATATATATATATATATATATATATATATATATATATATAATTTTTTTTTTTTTTTTTTTTTTTTATTAAAATAACAAACGTTATACTTACCTGTTCTGTGCAGTGGTATTGCACAGAGTGGCCCCGATCCTCTTCTGGGGTCCCCAGCAGCGATCTTGGCTCCTCTTCTTCTTCTTCTTGCGTCTACCATAGCCAGCAGCTTGCTATGGGGAAAAGTGTGGTCTGCCCGCTCCCGACCTGTCTCTATGGAGCTGCGCTTCATAGACTTACACAGCGGGACTTAGTCAACCCAACTTCCTCTTCACTGCATCTGATTGGCAGCAACATGAGCCAATGGCTCCTGCTGCTTCTCGAATGCTGTGTGAAGAGGAAGTAGGGGGGGAATAGATGCAGTCGTGCACATCTCGGATCTCTTCTCCCCTCTCTTACTCTTCACACAAGGGAAGGGGGCACAGGGAAATTGAAAACGTTTTTTACCTTTAATGCAAACAATGCATTAAAGGGGTTGTAAACCTTCTTGTATAAATTATTTTTATAGGTTTACTTATTCTAGGCTTACCTATAGGTACTACAAATATCTCCTAAACGTGCGCCGTGTAGGAGATATTAACTGTGTACTGCGCTGATTATGTCATCGGCGCATGCGCTCCGAAGCAATTGCAACCCATGATTGGCGGCTCCTGCACGCATGCCCAGGAGTGACATCACGCGGCTCCAGCCAGTCACACAGCCGGAGTCTGCGGCCTCGGAAGGAAGACAGGTGAAGATGGATGCAGCCTCCAGCGGGGATGACGCAGGCTTTGTTTTGCAGTTAAGTGTCCCATAATGTGCTAGTATGTGATGCATACTAGCACATTATGCCTTTACTTTGCAGGGAAGGGGGGAAAAGATATATATTTGAGAGTTTATTTCTTCTTTAAGGTAAAAAATATATTTAGGTTTAGTAACACTTTAAGCTTTCAATTGGTGTAATAGGCAGCTATCCTTTTCAGGACATGACAGTGGTGGCAAGTTATGTATTTATCAGCTCAGGCTTCCTTTAAATCTACTTCCTATTGTCCTCCCCATTGTAGATAGTGGTTCAATAAAATACTTGACAAATGTATTCAAGTGGTTATAAAGGCTACAGTAAGGTAAAAATGTCCCGCTAGTGGTTTCGCCCCCCTCTCCTCCCTTTTTTCCTTGAGTCTTCTCTCGATCCAGCACTTTGCCCATCAGCAGCAGTGCTGCTCTGTTTCTCTCCCCCCTTTTAGAGACAGCAGTGGAAGCAATTTTGCTCTTGCTGTTATCAAATCCTGTGATTAGTGAGTGTGGCTGAGCCGTGCTGTGTGTGTCAGTGGATGCACATGGCCCGACTCAGGAGCGAGCCCTCAACGAGTGTCCCCATAGCAAGCAGCTTCCTATGGTGGCACACAGGAGGAGCCAAGAGCACCGGCAGAGGACCCCAGAAGAGGAGGTTCAGGTGCGCTCTGTGAAAAAGCATTGCAGAAAGCAGGTAAGTATAACATGTTTATTAATTTAATTTAAAAAATAGCCTAAACAGCCACTTTAAGTATGGAATTTTGGAGACATCTCCCTCCCACTGTGTTCACACCCTACTCTCTAGCCTAGATTCTATGTCTGTTCTGATAAACCTTGTGGTCTGGCCAAGACTGTAATTGGAAGTTTCTTGTACTATGCCAAAGCCTTTCTGGCACTTGTTATGGTGCCTGTGTTTGCTTACTACAGCTGATGGAAAGCAAGCCCTGAAGTGCAACTTAACGTCCATAGCCGCCAGAGAGAAATGAAGTAATGTGTGCTAGGCTGAGCACAATAATTGGATTGTTCTAAAGGCTCATGGGTCTCATGTGTACAGTATTGTCTGTGTTATAGCAGGCATCCATTGGGTTCTCTATTTTATTTTCAAATCTATACAAATAGAGAGTCAGGTGGAATATAATTGCTATAGGCGAGGAGTTTTTTTACATCCCTTTTTATACTTATGTATATCCTCTCGTGCATGTCTCGTCTAGTCTTGTACACATCTCATGTATTTTGACCAAACTTTGTTTCAATTATTTCCTTGGAAAGGAATGTGTGTGTACATGAGTATTGTGCATGCAGGGCAAAGCAACAGGTTCACTTTAAAGCTGAACCGCATGTTCAACTTTAAAAATTACAAGGCATTATGTGAATAATTGCAGCGCTGGCCTAGCAATCCCCTGTAGTAATTATGTAGAAGGGCAGCTGTGTGCCACAGGACCTGGAAGACTCTGACAATCGCTGAAGTAGCTCCAACTACTACAGTGATTTCTCTGCTTCCACAGCAGCCCCACAGGCATGGAATATGTATGTTTGCATTAGTCCAAACTGGACCAAATGTAAGCAGTTCAGCCTTAAAGTGTAACTAAAGGCCAAACTTTTATTTTAGATAGAGTGGAGATGGAGTAGAACACCTGTGAGGGGTTTTTCGCTGTCTGTGTCCCTGTTGGGGAGATTCACCCTCTCTAATTTGTCCTGTTTACCATTATCATTTCAAGTAGAAGAAAACCCCAAATGATAGGTTGTCCCCAGAAAAAGTAATAGAGGGAAAATCTTCCAATGGGGACACTAGTTCTGGTGACCTGGGAGATCCCAAGGGATTTTTCTCACTTCCTGTTTTGGCTATGGGACAGGAAGTATAGGTAAATCTCCGCAATGGGATACAGATGGCAGAAAACTGATAAGGGTTATTATAACCCTTCCTTACTCTATCCAAAATTGGGGGGGGGGGGGGGGTTTTGTTTATAATTTTACGATCTAGTCCCCTGGCAGTACATACCCTGTTTCCCCGAAAATAAGACCTAGCGTCATTGTCGTGATGGCTGCAATATAAGCCCTACCCCCCAAATAAGCCCTAGTTAAAGTCCTTGTAGGTCGGTGTAGGCAGGGTAGGGCTTATTTTCAGGGAAACAGGGTAGGGCTTATTTGGGAGGTAGGGCTTATATTGCAGCCATCACCGACAATTACACTAGGTCTTATTTTCGGGGAAACAGGGTAGTCCTTGCATTCTTCTTTTCAATTCATCAGCTAGGAGGGAAGAAACTGTATCTGTTACAGCGGCGTATGTTGGACATGTCACTCGCTCCTCATACTCTGCTGTCACAGTGCTGCTTGGTGATTGGTTCAGTGCACACCATAGGTTTCCTTACTTGGGGCTTCCCTTCCTAGCTCCCAGGGAGTTGGAGAAAAGCTGAAAGGCTGGTCTTGCTCGGGGACCAGGCTTTTTAGCGAACCCATTGCGTTGTCTGTGATGGGGGGGAGGGGAGCTTAGGATCACTTAATGTTAAAAATCCATAAACCATTTGCATGAAAGGTATTCATAGAAACACTTCCTTGGGGAGGCCTAGTTTACCAAGGTTCCATTTTATTTCTCTTACACCGAATACAATGTTTAAAGTGAAAATGTGTTACTTTCTTTTCAGTGCATTTAGCTTGGCTGGATGAAGCCCAGGATTGTAGTAGAGAGCTGGCTTCCATAATCGCCTGTTTTCTCACCATTTAGCACTATCCGTTAGCAGGCCTGTTCAAAGGAAAGTGAAGCTGTTGGCTTAAAAAAATGCCGTGATATTAGATGTCAGCCATTTAAACTTCTAAAAGTATGAGCCCTGCCTGTGTGCAGTCACCATGGGGGAAATGTCTGTATTAGGCATACAAACCTATTGTTTGCATTCCTCCTTTTTCTTGGCTTTGCTTTTACTACCAACTCCTCAGACTTCCGGGCAGAGCCCTTACCCCTGGAGTGATGCAATTTGGAAACCTGAGCATAATGATAGACTAACTCGATCAGACCTTGTGATTCAGTTGCACACACAATGTGCAGGTTATAATTGACTGGTGTGTTCTGTCTTGATGCTTTTGAACAATAGCTTATAATTAGAACAAGGTCAGTCTGCCAACATTCATAAGGCAGATTAAAGTGATCACCCTATTGGAACTGAATCTATCTACCTATTTTTTTATGACCTGCTATCTTTGGTAAAAAAAATAAAAAAAAAGATTATACAAATGCAAAATTCTTTTGGTTTAACTTGTTAGCATTAAGAATGCTTAGTAGACAATTGAAGTTTTAAGAGCTGCCCTCAGCCTTGACAAAGGAATAATGACACAATGACTGTATTCATCTGGATCTGTTTGTCTTTTGTGTCCAGATAACCGCATGGTATTCTACCCTGTGCTGTACAAATCCCATCACTTCTCGAGTTTGGTAGCTCAATGTCGCACCCTTGAGGCTTACTGGGAAACTGCTACTGAAACAGTGAACATTGCCGTTTTCCCCTGCAGTAACAATACAAAGCTTGATTATTAGATGAGATGTGCAAAAGGCACTCCATCAGGAGTAAAACGGTTTTAAAAAGATTAAAGGCTCTTGTAAAATGACTGTGCCATTCATTTTAATTGACACCCCAGCACTAAGATAATACTTGTGTTTGTATAGTGCATTTTGTTATACTATTTTTGGATGTCCTCTTTTTTTTGGAACATTTTGGTGTGCTGGTAGCCCATTACTTTCAATCCATTACATATTAACAGGCAACAGCACCACAAAAATGTCAGTGGGCCCTTGTAAATTAGGATTACTGTATTGCATTTTTGTGTGGTTTAAATGGTTAAAAATAACCTTTTTCTTTTCTTTTCTCCCTCTCTTTGCAGTGCTCCAATGTTGGCTCTGAGATCCTCTTTTCTCCAGCAGCCTCCACAGGTAAGAGGTACTCCTAAGTACATCAGTGTGTATACATTCTTCAAAAAGAAACCAGAGCGAAACCATCAACTATTGTGTTGTGTAATTGAATGATTTTCTTAGTATTTCATATACCTGTAAGGAAATATTACAGAAGTACTGAACACAGCTTTTTATGCTATGGCCCTTGTTTTATTTTAGACTTACTGAACCTTATAGCTGAACTCTTGGTAATCTAATTCTGTACTTGTGAAAGAATTAAGTTTTTTAGTTTTAAATACAACTGTCATAGGTACCTGAATCTGCCTCTTGTGCTCTTTGGCAGAGCAGCATTCATGGAAGGCTTTGCACAGAGTGATGCGTGTTCTGCTCCCTTCATTCAGTCAGCAGTGGCGGTCACTGACCTAGCAGCACTCTATTTGTTTTACCTGCAGATTGTTTTGAATCTGTATTGCTACAGACACTACAATCTGCATATTTCATCTGTTTATTTGGCTGTTAGGTGAAATTCAGCTATACTCTATGCCCATAGCATCCATTTATGTTCTTTTCATTATTTCTCATCAGGCATTGGTAAATAAAGTCCATTGCTGGTAAAACCAACATGTATGCTTTGGAGCAGGTTTTTGCATTGCTGCTGGAAAGGTTTTTTTTTTGTTTTTTTGTTTTTTTCTTGTTCGTAAATGCATGCTGCATTTTATCAGGGTCATTCCTGAATCTACTTCCATTCAAAACACTTAATACCTGCAAAGGACTTTAAGGATAAGTTCACCTTTTGAACATGTTTCATAATACACCCGTATTTAGGGTACAGCATGTACCTATTCCGAGAGATCCCCCTCACTTGGGCTCACCCCCTTTCCCTGTGACAGCAGGCATAGGTTCTTATTGTCCACAGCCTCTGTCACGTTTAAAATCAACAGGGCTTCGAATGCACAGCTGCGTCATTCATTTAGAGAGATCTGTAATGAATGAGTATTCACTCTTCCTTCAGCTTCCTTCAGCTTCTTTCAACTAAAGGGCCATACAGGGGTACAGGAAGAAAGCTGGAGGAATAGTGTGCAGGAGCCTGACATTGCAATACATTGCAGGCTCTTGTGTGAAAAAAAAAATTATATGCACTTTTTTTTTTTTTTTTACTTCAAAAATATTGCATTTTATTATTTTTTTTAGTTGAAGATTAACCTGACCTTTTTAAAGGGTAAGTTCACCTTTTTTTTTTTTTTCCTCTAAATTCTAGCTCCCCTATGCACCAATATAGTATTCATGTACTTTTTTTGCAAAAATATCAAAGCTTTCCATTAAATCTAGAGTCACTTTCTTTTCGTGACAGACCCCCTGTACTCAAGATGAGTCTGTCCGCCGTATCGCTCCTCTGTCTGGTACCACACAATCCAAGACCTCTTAGCTTTCCCATTCATTAGTTGTAGCTCAGTGTAGGGTAAAACATCAGACAGTTTATTAGAACAAGAATACAAGTCTTATATACAGTTGAAGAGGAGGTTCCCCCCTCCTGCTCATATTACTCTAACAATACACCTGTAACCAGAAACATAAATTAACATGAGCTAATTAACTAATCCCTTAAAGCAGCTGATGTGACTCCCTAACTACAATACACATTATCATACATCTCAACACAGAACTTCTTCATACAATTGCAGGGTTAATTAGCACAAACAACAATGGGTGAAAGACTCTTAGAAGCGGTGACAAGTCATACTAGACTAATTTACATTATAGCAGACAACAGACAGACAGGTGGCTGGAGTTGACATCAGCATCTCCTAACAGTTGTCCCAACATTATGAATCAGTCACTATTTCTAATATAGCATATAGACAGGGTTCCCAGAGTCTGTGTCTTGGGGGGGCATGGACCTGAATCCAAAGTAACACCACCTCAAGGCTCCCCAGGCATACAGCTCACAATGAGCACCATTCCCCCAAATGCCAGGGCCCATAATCGCAAGGCAAGACGCTAGCATTCAGTCCTCTCCAAAAGTCTCTGTCCTGGCTAGGTCTGTCACACTTTTCTTGTCTAAATCCACATTTCCAGATGATTCCATTAGTAATGTGTTCTTGATCAGACTTTAGGTCATGACACAGGAAGGAGTTGACCAGCTGGCCTCATTAGCACACACCCTGTATCATCTACCCTCCCACTCCCAGCTGCATGTTTTTTAAATGAAATGCCACCAATCGGTGATCACCCTTCTCACTGAATACTCAATCAGATTACATAGTGTATGGCCAAACACAGAAGCAAAATGTGTGTTTGCTTCTGTGTTTGGTGTGCTGATAACAATTAATGGCATTGAAAGCGCAACTAGTAGTTTTAGGTGTATAAACATAGCCATACACTGTGCAGTCTGATTGTTTATTGTGTATTTAGTGAGAAGGATGATCACTGATTGAATTTCATTTAAAAAATAAGTGCACCTGTGAATGGAAGAGTGGATATGATGCAGGGTGTGTGCTAATGAGGTCAACTCCTTCCTGTGTCATGACCTCTAGTCTGAGCAGGAAGAGGACATTACTAATGGAAATGTGGATTTAGACAAGAAATGTAAGTGACTCTAGATTTAATAGAAAGCTTTGATATTTTTGTAAAAAAAGTACATGAATGCTATATTGGTGCATAGGGGAGCTGGAATTTAGGAAAAAAGTGTACAAATGTGAACTTGCCCTTTTAAAAATGCTAAAATGATTTCAAATCTTCTTTTGTGTGAGGCTCTATTTTTCACCAGGACTAGTGTTTCTTCATATGACCAACTTTATTACAGCTTATGTAATTTATTCCCCGAAAAATATCAGTACATTGATTTTCTGCACTGTTTGTTCTTTATAAAAATCACATGACCAGCAATAAGAAGTAAAAACCTTGCTGGAACCCATTGGCCGTTGCTCACACTCTGTTTTACAAGGCTGGAGCTATGAAGTACAACACCGAGCTGCACAGGATTTGGGGTCCATTCATATTTTTGCAAATTTTTTGCTGCAATAGGCCCTTAATGAATATCCATGGACCAAAATAATCACTTACTACGCTGACAGGTGTGTGCGTTTGGAATGTGTATGTGATTGAGGGTGCCAGTAAAAATAGATATGCATTCTATAATGCAGAGCGTGGTCCTAAAGGGAGCTTTATCTCAGATATAAATGATGTTTTGGATAGAGTTTGGAATGGTTTGAATCTGCCAGGCTTTCACGGCTGTCTGTGTAACCTTTGGGGAAATTCCTCCTTGCTTTCATAATAAACTTTGTTTATCATCGTATCAGAAAGGCTTAGAACTATTGCCAAGGTTACTGGGACAGGAGGTGAGAGTAACCCACCCAATGGGGACAGATGGTAATAGAAACCTTGCAGGGGTCCCAAACCTTCCCCATTGCATTGGTATTAATCTGCAATGAGGGGTCACAAGGAAATTTTAACATCACTCCCCCTTACCTCTTTTCTTTTTTATCAGTTACTTTGATGCATAACCTTGATTACAGATTAAATAGTATACACCTCTATGGTTTATGATGAGAAAGGCTGCCATTCCTAGCTATTCATCTAAAAATACTACTTCCCTTTCTAATACTAGTCCAGTGACTTCAGTGCTTTGGGTACAGGCAGTGCACCACACAGCCGTGCTGATTTCAAAAGTCGCAGTAGCAAACTACATATTTCTTAGTACAGATTTCCTTTAACCATGTAATATAGACCCTAATCTGATGAGGCGGCACGTCAGATTCAATGTAAGTTGACACTTTTTTGGTGTTTTTTGCTATGATTTTGGACTGTCCTGCATTGTCCCCTTTTAATGATGAAAGATTTGCAATTTGTATTCTACCAGTCAGTCTCCCCATCCCCCTCAGACCAAAATCCTGGCCTTTGCCATCTCCATAATGGGTCAATAAGAGATTGATGAGCACTGCTAATTTTCTCTCCGCTGTATCCCAGGCAGCAGAGACCTTATTGATTTCCAGATTAGTGTTTTCAGAAGTGCCAAACCCTGCTCTGTTTATTAAAGAACATTTCGTTTAATAGGACGGAGATGGCGGGCGCGACATTTCAGTGTGTTACAACTGTTAAACATTAAGATGTTTGCTTCAAGCAGTGCTCCCTTTCAGTATTATACACTATAATACAGTTTTAGTGTTGGGCCTAGTTGCCATGGCAACTGAAATTACATCTCTGATGACCCATTTGAGACAGGGAGAGAAAGGTAAGGGCCGTCTTGGCCACTTGGTGATGCTGGGGGTGAAGAAAGTCAGAGGAGCGGTCAGGCGGATGAGAGGGGGAGGGTGGTGTGCACTTGCTGGGTTCTCAGTGTGCATGCTACTTCTAGACCTAACTTGGGGGGCGTTGACGGGCCTCTAAAGATAGATTTACTAATACTGGTGCACTTTGAATCTGTTGCAGCTGTGCATGGTAATCAGTCGGCTTCTGTACGTGATGGTGATCAGGGTGTGTAGTGTCTGTACAGGGAGATGATCAAGGGGGTCATTGTGTGGAGGTGATGAAGATGGTGCAGTGTCTCCCTCTCTCAGATGTCCACAACATAAAGGCTAATAAATCTGTAGGCCAGGATACAAACTAGGAGGGCTGTTTTGAAATAACCCAGGAAACGTGCAGGGACACTGGATATCTCTGCCTTAAAGAGGAAGTAAACCCTGATGGGTTCTACTTCCTCTTTATTCCCCTGCAAAGTAAAGGCATAATGGGCTAGTATTCCACCCGCGATGTCCCCGCTGGTGGAAGCATCCATCTTTGCCCCTCTTCCTTCCTGGGCCGAGGACTCCGGCTCTGTGACTTGCCGGAGCCTCGTGACGTCACTCCCAGGTAAGGATGAGCTCCGGCGTGTTCGCACAGCCCATGTGCAGAGCCCGCCAGTAAGTCAGCACTGCACTGAGCTAATCACAAGCAGTGAGACAATATCCCGATGCATGGCTGCAGAGATCAGGAAATTTCTCAATGCCTGTGATGAGCGCAGTGCTGACTTCCTGGCGGGCTCTGCACAGGGGCTGTGCAAACACGAGGGAGCTGCCAGTCATGGCACACGCTGGGGAAGAAACTGCACAGAGGGCGTTCCTTTACTGCGCATGTGCCATTGACATCATCGGTGCACTACAAGGTCACTATCTCCTAAACTGCGCACGTTTAGGAGATATTTTTAGTACATATAGGTAAGCCTTATTATAGACTTATATGTAAAAATGTCTCGGGAGGTTTACAACCACTTTAACCTATCTCTGGTCACTCAATTGTTCTCTTTAGTGCCGGGGTGGGGAGTTATATGCAGACAGTCCCAATGCCAAATTGGCCCAGCAGAAACAATGGTGATTAGTCATGGTTTCTCACCTGTTTGCAAGAATGCCAATTCTGGCATGTTGTATGCTACACTATTTGCATGTTAGTATGATTCAAGCAAGAAAAAAAGGTTGCGGACACCTACACCTTCACACTACAGCATTTTGAATCACGGGCAGATTTGCCACGAATCTGCCAGCGATTTGACAGCGCCGATGTGTGAATGACAAATTGCGGGTGTGGGTCTGCCGCGATTGTCGTGCGATAATTTGCACTTCAGTCGTGGCAATTTGCATCGCGGGAAGCATGTTGCCCAAAAAAAAGTTCAGGAGCTACTTTGGGGTGACATGCTTTCCGCGATTGCAGCGCAAATGATCAAATCGCAGCAAATCTGGCCACGATTCAAAACGCTGTAGTGTGAATGCAGCCTTAAAGAGGAAGTCCATGCTAAAACTAAAATCCCTGCATCTATAGCCACCAACATTCTAACATTAACCTATTTAGCCCTAAAAAGAAGAAAAATCAGTATACATACCTTTTCTGCAGGCGATCCGACCTGATCTCCAGCGGCAGAAGCTCTGATCCCACACTGAGCTGTCAGCTGTGGCTTCGCTGTGTAGGTGGGTGTAAAGGACACATCTGTCAACGGAAGCCCCATAGTAAGTCTGTGGGTGATGTCACATTCCATTCATTTCACAGCTGTTGTCGGCTGTGTCCGCTGCAGAGCTTCTGCCCCTGGAGATCGGGTCGGAACGCTTGTAGAAAAGGTATGTATACTGATTTTTTATTTTTTTTTTTTTTCAGAGCTAGATAGGTTAGTTTTAGAATGTTGGTGGCTATCGATGCAGGGATTTTACTTTTAGCCCAGACTTGTACTTTAAATGTAACTTGAGCTAAATATTTCTAGTACAAGCATTCTTCCTATTATTTGTCTTAAACGTATGTTCAGCTCAACATGACAGTTTTTTTCTGATTGCTACTGTGAACAGTTTACACAAAATCACTCTTAGGGGTCTCCCTAGAATCCACAGAACACCATTTACTGCTAGATTTCAGTAAAGTTTCGCCAGAATTGGGGGAGCCCTTTCATGAATAACTGGAAAGTCATATTGCTCAGTCAGCCATAACGTTATCACCACTTTACAGGTAAAGTGAGTAACATTGATTATCTCGATACAGTGGCATCTGAAAGTGGTGTAATATATTAGGCAGCAAGTGAACATGTGGTCCCTGATGATTTGAAAGCAGAAAAAAAATGGGCAAGCGTAAGGATTTGTGCAAATTTGACAGGGGCCAAATTGTAATGGATAGATCACTGGGCCAGAACAAAACTTCAGTTAACCACTGCAAGACCATTCACGATCTGCAGTGGTCAGGGACCTACCAAAAGTGGTCCAAGGAAGGAAAACCGGTGACAGAATCATGGGCTGCCAAGGCTCATTGATGGATGCGGGGAGTAAAGGCTGCCCCATGTAGTCCAAACCACTAGAAAAGCTACTGTAACTCGAATTGCTAATAAAGTTAACTCTGTTTCCAATAGAAAGGTTTCAGAACACACCGTGCATCACAGTTTGTTGTGTGTGGAGCTGCGTAGTTGCAGACCGGTCATGGTGCCCATGATGACCCGTGACCACAGCCAAAAGTGCCTACAGGTCCGGCAGCCTTTGTGGCTGTCAGCTTGTAGTTTTCAATGAACTGGTAGTTCATTCATTCTTCTGTCAGCATGTATTGGAAGCAGATACACTGACAGGTCTGCAGGAGACCTGCATGGCCCCAGCAATCTGCTGATCACTGGTGCAATGCTTGACAGGCTCCTGCAAAAAAATAATTGCGCATTTTTTTGCAGGTTTCGGTGGGTGGTCCTAATGTTATGGCTGATCTGTGTACATGTTGGTTTTGGTGCATATGCAAGGCTGCAGTTTCACAGTAAAATTAACTAAGCAAGCTGTTCGTGTAGGTATATAAAGGGCAATGAAGGGTTAACCATTCTTGACTCTGCTGTGCAAGTCTAGGTTGCCATGGTTGCAGGATGTATGGGACACTTGCCATACAATTCAAGGGTCTTAATTAGCAACTGGTAGCTCATCTTGTCTTGATTTTCAAGTTGAAGACCTTTGCCTGTAGACATATTTGTCAGGTGCTTCCTTATACACTGTGCCAGAAAACACAATCTTTCACAGTGGGGTTATGAACAGTTTAACCCTTTCATGACTAAGCCTATTTTGACATTTGGTGTTTACAAGTTAAAATCCATATTTTTTGCTAGAAAATTACTTACTATTACTATTTTTTAGCACAGAATCTAGAGCATAAAATGGCGATTGTTGCAATATTTTATGTCACACGGTATTTGTGTAGCGCTGTTTAAACGCAACTTTTTGGGAGAAGGGACACTTTCATGAATTTAAAAAAAAAAGACAGTAAAGTTAGCCCAATTTTTTTGTATAATGTGAAAGACAATGTTACGCCGAGTAAATAGATACCAAACATGTCACGCTTTAGAATTGCACGCACTCGTGGAATGGCGACAAACTATGGTACCTAAAAATCTCTATAGGCGATACTTTAAATTTTTTTTACGGTTACCAGGTTAGAGTTACAGAGGAGGTCTAGTGCTAGAATTATTGCTCTCGCTCTGACGTTCGCGGCGATACCTCACATGTGTGATTTGAACACCGTTTACATATGCGGGTGCGACTTTCGTATGCGTTTTCTTTGCTGCGCGAGCTCGCGGCAAAGGGGGGCGTCCCCTCCCGCTCCTCCGGTATAACAGCCAAGCGGCTTTTAGCCGCATCGACTGTTATCCCTGGAAAGCCGATCGCCGGCTCTAAAAACCGGTACTGGGATGATGCCTGCAGCTGCGGGCATCATCCCGGTATAACCCCCGAAAGCAGAGTACGCACATCTGTGTACGCTCGGCGGGAAGGGGTTCATCTGAACTGGTGATCCAGATTTTATATATCTATCTAATTTGTCCTTTACCCCACCATCTGCTTTTTAGTGTTGTGTTGCCCTAAGTGTCTCTATTTAAACCTCTATTATGTCCTGTGCTGAAAGACGTTTAAAGCATTTTAGTAGGATGATGGAATTCATGTTGTGCCATAACATACAATTGCCGGCCTTTGGTCTTACTAAATGCCTCCCTTCTAAGAGGTACTGATACAAATATTGGTTAAGGCTTTGAGAAACTGTTGCCTTTAATCATACGAGTGACATTGCAGTGCATTGGGAACACAAGCCCCTTCCTGCTGTATTTTTGTTCTTTTGGTCTGCCTATTTTTTTTTTTTTTTTTCACCCAAGTCACTTCAATTAAAGTTTTTCACAAATGCAACATCACACCACATCCTACATCTTCAAAATGAACTCCACATTTGGCACCATGTTTCATGTTATAGCCTTGTTAAGTGGGGTACACATTCTGAGAAAATCGGAAGAAAAGTTCTGATTGACCATTCGTTTTTCCTATAGTATACAACTTTCGACATCTGATTAAGACTTTCCAAATGAAAATTTCCAAAGAGACAAACGCCAACATTTTTCTCGTCCTAGAACAGAACCGATTTTTGTTTTTAATGTGTACTGTTTTCGTATACTAAAAATCGGATATGAAAGGCTGCACATGATGAGAAACAATAGATCACAATAGTCAAAACCAAAAAAAGCCTTCATCGTTTAAGAATTTTCGTACAATAGGTACCATCCTCGGTTCTGACCTGCTGTGAAACAATGGGGAAAACCGGATGATCATTTGTCCGATTTTCTGATTGTGTACTGGGTCTTTAGGATGTATCGTAAAACATAGTCCACCACTCCCCACTTTCACAATCTGGAGGTTCTTCTCTCACTGGCTCCTGTCAGATTTGAATTTGGTTTGGCTGTGCATAGCTCCACCTACATAGCTGCATCATTCATTCAGAGAGTTGTGGGGGAAAAGAAAATCACATCTGCCACTGCAGCAGAGGCACTCTTAGTTCTCAATGGAGCACAAGTGTTGTGACATTGCCGTACTTGTAGTTCCTCCAGCTCCGTAACTGAATGTCTATAGCTCAGTATGGACTTGAGCCAGACTGTGTCTAGAGGAGCTAGAGCAATGCTCCCACAATTCACTGGTTCTAAATGAAGTGCTTTGCGGGGTCAAATGCAAGAAAAATTGTTTGTTTGTTTTTTTCGCAAGACAGTGTTCTCTTTTAAATGCATGGTAATGCACGTCAGCAAATGTATGTTGGTAAGGACCCTCATGAGGTGACCAAGCATCCAGTCTACTATGCTTAAAGTGGAGGTCCACCCAAAAGTGGAACTTCCACTCATCAGATTCCTCCCCCCTCCGGTAACACAGTTGGCACCTTTCAGGGGGGAGGGGGGTACAGATACCTGTATATTACAGGTATCTGTACCCACTTCCGCCATAGATAGCCGCAGAATCTGCGGTTATTTACGCCACTTTCTGCTCCCTCCCCGCTGCCTGCTGGGAAACACACGGGTCCCAGAGGCAGCAGGGACCATCCGTATTGCACCGGGAAGTGAAGCCGTACGGCTTCACTTCCTGATTCCATTACTGAAGATGGAGGCGGCAGCACCCGAGGACGGAGAGACGGTTCGGCCTCGGGTGCCTACATCGCGGGCACCCAGGACAGGTAAGTGTCCATGTTTTAAAAGTCAGCAGCTGCAGTATTTGTAGCTGCTGACTTTTAAAAAAAAATTTTCTGCGGCGCTCCGCTTTAATGAAAACACTACTATTCAGATTTGTGTCTGACCCATAGCTACACACCTACTTGCATAATCCTTAAAGTGGTTCTTCCGGGTCTCTCTCTCCCCATTGGTCCACACAGCAGTGGGAGCCATTGGCTCTTGTTGCTGTCAATCACAGCCAGTGTGAATGGACGCACAGAGCGCAGCTCGGGAGCAAACCTGCCCAAGTGCCCCCATAGCAAGAGGCTTGCTATGGGAGCACTTGGCAGGGGCAAAGAGCCAGAACCAGCAGGGGACCCAAAAAGAAGAGGATCAGCGGATCGGGGCTGCTCTGTGCCATTACCATTACACAGAGCAAGTAAGTAGAACATGTTTGTTATTTAAAAAAATAAATACTTTCACTTTTGAATAGAGCTGCACGATTGATCATCGAGATCTTAAAGCAGCATTTTCCCAATTCAGTGCAGAGTTCTCTGCTGACAGCTGTCAAAAAAAAAAAAAAAAAGTTTCTCACAACATGCTAAAGAGAAACATTGTAAAACACTTTCTTTTAGATCAAAGAGATGAACTTCGGTCTGTAAATTAAGTCCATTTAACCTTTTAAAGACTAAACCTTTTTCTGGCATGTGTTGCCTACAAGTTAAAATCAGTATTTTTTTGCTAGAAAATCACTTGGAACCCCCAAACATTATATATATATATATATATATATATATATATATATATATATATATATATATATATATATATATATATATATATATATATATAATATTTTTTTTTTTTTTTTTAGCAGAAACCCTAGAGAATAAAATGGTGGTTGTTGCATTATTATTTTATGTCACACTGTATTTGTGCAGCGGTCTTTCAAATGCAATTTTTTTGGGAAAACTACACTTTAATGAATGAATAAAAAAACTAAACAGTAAAGTTAGCCCAATTTTTTTTTTTTTTTTTTTGCATAATGTGAAAGATGATCTGCCATGAGAATCGTGATCTTCTAAGCAAAAAAATTGTGATTCTCATTTTGGCCAGAATCATGCAGCTCTACTTTCGAATCACTTTAAAGTAGAACTGTAGATGCAGACAGTGGTACAATTCACAAGAGAAACAATAAAGTCCTTTAAGTCAGCACTTTGCTTTCTCCCCTCTTCAGACCAGTTCATCTGCCTAGTGCATTTTAGGTCTGTTTTCTAAATGCGTTTTAGGCACATTACCATTGAACTCTATAAAGCGTGAGTTTTCATGAAAGTGCATTAAAGATACAGCAAGCAGGATTTTTTGGAACGCACTGCAGCTAAAAGGCAAATAAAACACCGGTGTGAATGAGGCCTTTTTGTGCACCTGCTCTGTGTTTCTATTGGAGGCTGGCAATCTGCCACGTCACTATTGGCAGATAAGTGAGAAAGTGAGGGGATGAATGACTCCAGCTATAGGGGTCAGTGAGGTTTTTTTTAATGCTCATTCACTGCTTGCTTAGAATTTGCAAATATGTGACTACTCATAGCCAGTAAACAGTTCTACTTTCTGTTTTTAATCAAACTGTGAAAAAAACATTGTTAGGCTATGTCAGACTATTGTTGTTGGTATACAGGATTTATATAGCGATAACAGTTTATGCTGCGCTTTACTTTTAAGATTGAACAACAAAGCAGAAGCAATGCATTCCCCCAGAGAGCAACATGCACAGCATAACATTCATGCAGCTATCCAAGGCCAAAGGCAGGATTGGGTCAGAAATTGGAACAATTATATAGTACCTATCCTGAGGTCCATAGAGTATAGCAGAGAGCAAGTACAAGGGCCTTGTTCAGTATTGTACATAACATGGTTAGTACAACCAGCTCCTCATCATGCTGTAAATAATAGGCAGCTGCATTACACTGAACAGAAATTGCCTCTGGAGATTTGCTTTCATCGATCTGTTGGTAGGGGCTCAATATGTGCACCAGGGCCGTGTTCATGATTTAATTGCTGTGATTAATAACTCAGTCAGGGGGCTGGATGACAGTTAATGTGAATAGCTAGTGACGGCCGGCAAGCTATGCTACTTCTTTACATCAGTTTGCGGTTTGTTTTGATCGCTATTTTCCACATTAGCTACCAACTCTTATATTACCAAATGGACCATCAAAGAATGGTGTGTAGAAATTGGATACATAAGGATACGACACCAATTGTAAATAGCTGGAAAAAGATTTAACCTCTGTTAATGGCTGTGCTCAGTTGTTCACTGGGTGTATTTGGCTCTTGCTCACTGTAGATGCACAACAAGTGCATGAATTATATATGTCTAGATCTGTTCTTGTTGAAGGAGCCTGCTTTTCTCAATACAATTAATAAGATGTGTGCCTCCCTGTAAGGAATAATTCCCCTGTATGTATCTGTCAGATCGGTCCCCCTGTGCCTGTGACAGGTTTTCACAATGTGTAGCTATATATATATACACATGCTGAGATGTTCCCTCTTCCCCAGAGCATCTCCTCTCTGTCCCCTGTTGTGCTGTTTAGCTGCCTCCATGAATTTATCTCTGTCTGCAGTTGCCCTGGCCGTCAGGCTCTCACTGCAGCCTCTGAATCTCCAATGTCTGCGAGTGTAAAAAGAGCCCTGGGAGAAAGGTGGTGGGGAGAGGGCTTCTGTAGGCTTCACAGGAGAATGCAAGGTAGGGAAGCCAGACTGGAGGATTTGGCTTTAACTGATTAGTGTACAATCAATTAAGAACCCAGAGGACTAGCACCATTGTATGTGTATATGACATTGTGAAGGCTAGTACCAGGGGCTCTGTAGATGTTGATGCCAAAAGAACATCACGTTTATCACATAGCTCCTATATCATATTAAATATACCCTGTTTAGTGTCAAAACCTAAAACCGGGTGTACAGCTGCATTTGTGATTGATCTACATACAATATATTACAAAAAGTATTGGTACGCCTGCCTTTACATGCACATGAACTTTAATAGCATCCCCGTCTTCATCTGTAGAGATAATTATTGAGTTGGCCCACTCTTTGCAGCTATAACCGCTTCATCTCTTTTGGGAAGGCTGCCCACAAGGTTTAGGAGTGTTTCTATGGGAATGTTTAATCATTCTTCCAGAAGCGCATATGTGAGGTCAGGTACTGATGTTGGACAAGAAGGCCTGGCTCGCAGTTTCTACTCTAATTCATCCCAAAGGTGTTCTATCAGGTTGAGGTCAGGACTGTGCAGGCCAGTCAAGTTCCTCCACCCCAAACTCACTCATCCATGTTTTTTATGGCACCTTCCTTTTGTGCACTGGTAAGCAGTCATGTTGGAACAGGAAGGGGCCATCCCCAAACTGGAGCATGAAATTGTCCAGAATGTCTTGGTATGCTCCTGCCTTAAGAGTTCCTTTACTGGAATGAAGGGACCAAGCCCAACCCCTGAAAAGCAACCCCACACCATAATCTCCCCCTCCACCACATGATTAGGACCAGTGCACAAAGCAAGGTCCATAAAGATATGGATGAGCAAGTTTGGGGTGGGGGAACCTGACTGGCCTGCATAGAGTCCTGACGTCAACCCGATAGAACACCTTTGGGATGAATTAGAGCGGAGACTTTGAGCCAGGTCTTCTCGTCAAAAATCGATTGCTGACCTCACAAATGCTCTTCTGGAAGAATGGTCAAACATTCCCATAGACACACTCCTAAACCTTGTGGACAGCCCTCCCAGAAGAGTTGAAGCTGTTTGAGCTACAAAGGGTGGGCCAACTCAATATTGAACCCTTCAGACTCAGGCTCGATTCACACCTATGCATGTTGCTTTTGAGCATTTTTGGAGTTTTTTTTTTCATGCTTGCCACGTTTTTGAGCAGCGTTTTTGTAGCGTTTTTGCCGCGTTTTGCGTTTTTTTTTTTTTTTTTTTTTTTTTTTTTTTTTTTTACAGTCCAAAAAAAAATGTAAAAGAAAAAAAAAAAAAAAAACGGCAAAAACGCTGCAAAAACGGTGCACTTTCGTTTTTGATGCTTGTCCATTGAATTCTATTACATGCAAAACGCTGCATTTTGCATGAAAAAAAGTCCCTGACCCTTTCCAAAAATGCAGAGATACAAAAAGGCATCGATGTGAACATGTTCTATAGGAACCCATGTTAAAAAATTCCCATGCATTTCTGCAAAATGCATCAAAAAACGCGCTAGTGTGAATGGAGCCTAAGACTGGGATGTCATTAAAGTTCATGTGCATGTAAAGGCAGACGGCCTAATACTTTTGGTAATATAGTGTATTTGTGAAAGTTTGTTACCTAATCAAGGATTTGTAATTCTGTTAAAGTAAATTTTACAGGATGCGTTCACTTTTACAAAAAAAAAAAAATTGTTTTGCAGGTAAAAAAAATATGCATTTATTTTGTTAGGGACAGACTAGTTGTCTGCCTGTACCTCTGAAAAAGGCAGACAGTTAGACTCTGACAGGAAACTCCATGAGATACCTAGAGCGATCAACGGCACTTTGGTAGTTAATTGAGAACTACAAGCCAACAGCCGCAAAGGCTGATGGGACTTGTAGTTTTTTCTATTCATCAAACACTGTGAATGAATGATGCGGCTGGGCGGGGTTTTTATTTTAGTTTGTGACAGCTAGCGGAGGGAGAAGATCCCCCAGTAGCGGTCAAATCTGGGGGTGGGGGGCTACGGTGTTATTATTCACATACCTCCTGCTTAGTCAGGATAATGTCTCCATTTCTTGGTTCAGCTTTATATCTTCCTGTGCCAACTACCTGCTGGGAGCGATAGGAATGGAAGCTCCTTTTCTATGTGCTATAGAATAGGAGTTTAAATCATGAGACTGGCTGCACAGATTTACCATATAGCAAAAGTGATGTTAATACTTTTAAAGGCTATCTCCACATTTGACAGCATGTTCTACTCCTATCGGTTCCTTTTCCCTGCAGCCACCATCACTTTAAAATTGGTCCGTAGTTCTCAATGAACTACGAGTGCGCTGATCAGAGCACCTGTAATCCGTTGACACTTCCTGCAGCTTGGTAACTGAAGTCCTGTACAGAAGTAAGGGCAGAGAGCTACGGGAAGTGTATGCAGGAGCCTGACATTGCATCCGCAATCCACTGATCACAGATGTAATACTTTGCAGAGTTTTGTGTAAAGGATTAATAGAAGATGCACATTTAATTAACCTGCAAAAACATGTGCATGTATTATTTTTTCTGAAAGGTGAACTTGGCCTTTAAGCTTATAATAAATCCTAATTTTCATAGACAAGATTTGTGGCTATTTGGTGACATCAGTCCTGTGTCACGGACTTAATTGTAGAGCTGATGTGATTCACATCTTATGGATTTTTGTTGGTGTTCTATGAATAGCTAGACATAAACTATTATAAGTATAGTGATACTGTTTTGCTTTAAAAATTAGGATAATGGAAATCGCTCAGGAATTTTGTATTTTTATGGTTATGAAACCCCTCCGTATTTTTCTACTTGTGTGTTTCATTGTCCCAGTGTATGCCCAATGACATAGACATGCCAAAGACATGCTGGTAGGTTAATTGGCTTCTGTCTAAATTGGCCCTAGTATATGAATGTGAGTTAGCGACCTTAGATTGTAAGCTCCTTGAGGGTAGGGACTGATATGAATGTACAATGTATATTTAAAGCGCTGCGTAAATTGATGGCGCTATATAAGTACCTTTTAATAATAATAGTTCTCAGATTTTATTGAAATACATTTGCAGTTAATTTCTGCTTAGTGTTCTTTATTTTTAATAAATTGAGGGTATTGCCTATGTGGAATCAAGGGTAATATTACATTATTCATCCGATTCCTTGGCATCTGTTTTTTAGTTTTACTTGCAGAATAATATGTTGAATTCTTCATCAATCCACACATTAGTTTCCTTTCTGAAAATATCCATGCTTACTGCTCTAGTTATAATGGCGCTAGTAGTTCTTGTATCTTTTGCACTTCATGCATTAAGCAAACCATTCTCAACCAGTGTTCTGTGGGACCCTAAGGGGTACTCCAGAATTTGCTAAGGGGTTCCTTGAGCAGTGACTGTTTGGCCTCCCATCTGATGGTGCCTGTATACTTCCAGGGCCAGGCAGGGCCATCAGCATGACACCAATAATCTTAGCTGCCTCTAAGAATGGCATTCTGCCCACTGCTGGTATGGTAGGCATTTGTGCCACTGACCACTAAGTGGTGACATTTTTCCCACTAATCCCTGATGTTTTGATTGGGCAAGGGTTCCGCGAGTCCCAAAAATTAGAATAAGGGTTAGGCTGGAGTAAAAATGTTGAGAGAGGCTGCTCTAAACCTACAGCAGCTGTCTTTCAGCTAATATTATTGGGTCAGTGCAGTTTATTAAACCTGGCAAATGTCTGTTTCACTTCTCTTGACAATCAAGATACTGACAAGAGGAAATTGATAGTAGCAGCTGCTAAGTTTTTTTTTTTTTTTTTTTCCTCCAGATCGCGGCAGACAGTTTGTCAGGCAAATCTACTTTTCAAGTTCAGCTATTTGTTAGTTTTCCTAGAAAGTCAGTTTATTTGTGCCCCAATTGTAGTGTGTTTGTTTTTTGTTTTGTTTTTTAACCATATTAAAGTAATTTGTCAATATCATCTTAAAATGTTTTGCAAAATAGTTATTCTAGTTAATGTAGTAACCTAAAGAACAGGGGTAGGCAACCTTTTGAGCACAGTGTGCCAAAAAATGTTTTCAAAGAAAGAGCATGCCGATTTTATAACAAAAAAAAGTCAACTTCACCCTCTCAATCATGAAAAGGATTTTTTTATAAAGTAAATGCTGTAAACTACTTTTAGTAGTAAGAAATTAACATCCTGCACTCTCATGCCTCAGATCAGATCAGCCCCAATTCCTGAAACGCCACACCTCAGATAAGCCCCAATTCTTGCACCTTCACACCTCAGATCACTATCCCCCCTTCTCATCTGCCCCACCACTGTAACCCCCTGCACATCTGCCCCACCACTGTAACCCCCTGCACATCTGCCCCATCACTGTAACCCCCTGCACATCTGCCCCACCACCAAACTTATCTGCTCATCTGCCCCACCACTGTAACCCCCTGCTTTTCTGTCCCACCGCTGAACCCCCTTGCTTCATCTGCCCCACCACTGTACCTCCCTGCACATCTGCTCCACCACTGTACCTCCCTGCACATCTGCTCCACCACCGTATCCCCATGCTCTTCTCTCTCACTACTGAATCACTTTCTCATCTGTCCTAACATTGAACCCAACTGCTCATCTGCCGCACCACTGTAACCCGCTTTCTCATCTGCCCCACCAATGTACCTCCTGCACATCTGCCCCACCAATGTACCTCCTGCACATCTGCCCCACCAATGTACCTCCTGCACATCTGCCCCACCAATGTACCTCCTGCACATCTGCCCCACCAATGTACCTCCTGCACATCTGCCCCACCAATGTACCTCCTGCACATCTGCCCCACCAATGTACCTCCTGCACATCTGCCCCACCAATGTACCTCCTGCACATCTGCCCCACCAATGTACCTCCTGCACATCTGCCCCACCAATGTACCTCCTGCACATCTGCCCCACCAATGTACCTCCTGCACATCTGCCCCACCAATGTACCTCCTGCACATCTGCCCCACCAATGTACCTCCTGCACATCTGCCCCACCAATGTACCTCCTGCACATCTGCCCCACCAATGTACCTCCTGCACATCTGCCCCACCAATGTACCTCCTGCACATCTGCCCCACCAATGTACCTCCTGCACATCTGCCCCACCAATGTACCTCCTGCACATCTGCCCCACCAATGTACCTCCTGCACATCTGCCCCACCAATGTACCTCCTGCACATCTGCCCCACCAATGTACCTCCTGCACATCTGCCCCACCAATGTACCTCCTGCACATCTGCCCCACCAATGTACCTCCTGCACATCTGCCCCACCAATGTACCTCCTGCACATCTGCCCCACCAATGTACCTCCTGCACATCTGCCCCACCAATGTACCTCCTGCACATCTGCCCCACCAATGTACCTCCTGCACATCTGCCTCATCTCTGTACCCCCCTGCTCATCTGTCTCACCTCTGTTCCCCCCTGCTCTCCTGCCCCACCACTGTTCCCCCCTGCTCTCCTGCCCCACCACTGTTCCCCCCTGCTCTCCTGCCCCACCACTGTTCCCCCCTGCTCTCCTGCCCCACCACTGTTCCCCCCTGCTCTCCTGCCCCACCACTGTTCCCCCCTGCTCTCCTGCCCCACCTCTTCGCATCTATGATATGCAGAGTGGTGCAAGGAAGCAGAGATGAGACGCATCTACCTGTCCTGGCACACTCATCCTGCCAATTCACCTCTCACATCCAGCCCATGTGCTTGTATGTGATGTCGCATACAAGCATCTGAAATGAATGCGCAGTGATGAGCTCAGGTCAGGGGCATTTTCTGAAAGCAGTGGGCTTGTATGCAGGATCATAAGTTGGGCCCCCGCAGCTGAGAAAACGTAGTTGGGTGTGATTTTCATTGTGTTGAATACTGATTCTGGCTTAAAGGGACACAGAGTGCAGGGGTTCAGTAGTAAGTAACACAAATGTTCAGGAATAATTTCAACAAAGTTCCCAGAAGCTCAACAGTAATTCCACAAACTGTCACCTGATTGAAAAAAGATCATTGTGAATAAATCCACCTTGAGTATCCTTATCGCACTGTTTGCACCACTTGATTGGAAATATTTTATTGCATTTGACCTCATTTTTTACTGCTTTTTTGAAAGAATAAATATTCCAGAGTTGTTTATAGTTTAATTTGCCTTGAATGTTATCTGAAAACTATGGCACCTGTTTATGACCTTTTGCAAAGTATATAGTCTTAACTTTCTTTAAGCCCCTAACACCACCCCCTGGTGACCCTTTAAGTTGACTTTAATGCCCTAAAGGTGGTGTGGCTTCTGTGTCATGTGATCACTGTGACTGCCTCTCACAGCAATCACGTGATAGACAGAATAACAGCTCAGTCAGTGGGCTGGGAGCACACAACATTTTTGCCCCAGTGAAAGCGTATGTACAAAGACTGGGCATTAAAGCCCACCTTTCTTGTCTCTGCATATGTGTGTTGCGGTCAGTAAGAGGTTAAATGTCTATGTGCATAATTGTGCATTGTAAAAATTTACTGGTAGTTTTTCATGTGTTCCTAACTCTCCCCTTTTCCCACTCTCAACCCTCCTTTAACCCTCTTCCCCTTCCCCTCCTTTAACCCTCTTCCCCCCCCCCCCTTTAACCCTCTCCCCCCCCTCCTTTAACCCTCTTTCCCCCCCCTCCTTTAACCCTCTTTCCCCCCCTCCTTTAACCCTCTTTCCCCCCCCTTTAACCCTCTCCCCCCCCCCCTCCTTTAACCCTCTCCCCCCCCCTCCTTTAACCCTCTTTCTCCCCCCCCTCCTTTAACCCTCTTTCTCCCCCCCCCCTCCTTTAACCCTCTTTCTCCCCCCCTCCTTTAACCCTCTTTCTCCCCCCCTCCTTTAACCCTCTTTCTCCCCCCCTCCTTTAACCCTCTTTCTCCCCCCCCCTCCTTTAACCCTCTTTCTCCCCCC
Source organism: Aquarana catesbeiana (assembly GCF_042186555.1). Lineage (NCBI taxonomy): Eukaryota > Metazoa > Chordata > Amphibia > Anura > Ranidae > Aquarana > Aquarana catesbeiana. The sequence goes on from NC_133324.1 coordinate 270,372,204, forward strand.
CCTCCTTTAACCCTATTTCTCCCCCCCTCCTTTAACCCTCTTTCTCCCCCCCTCCTTTAACCCTCTTTCTCCCCCCCTCCTTTAACCCTCTTTCTCCCCCCCTCCTTTAACCCTCTTTCTCCCCCCCTCCTTTAACCCTCTTTCTCCCCCCCTCCTTTAACCCTCTTTCTCCCCCCCCCCTCCTTTAACCCTCTTTTTCCCCCCCTCCTTTAACCCTCTTTTTCCCCCCCTCCTTTAACCCTCTCTCTCCCCCCCTCCTTTAACCCTCTCTCTCCCCCCCTCCTTTAACCCTTTCACCCCCCCCCCCCCCCCAACCCTCTTTCTCTCCCCAATCACTTAATACATTGACATTATAACTTTGCACATAACCTTAACCTTTTACAGTTGTTCTGTTCTTTCATTAAAATGCCTTTAGAAATAATATCTGTTTTCTCAATAGGTCTAGGTACACTTTTGAATGACAAGTCTGAGTCTCAGGCTCCCTGCCACCCTAAAGTATCGGGACTAGAACGCAGCCAGGAGCTCAACACAGAGGTTCCTTATATCCCACCCATACATAGTCCACCACCACCTCCTGCTGCTATTGTCACGTCTGCCTCATCTACACCGGCATCGAGTACTCGGGCTAGCCCTCTAGTAAAGAAGGAACCTACCATTGTTGCCCCAGCGCCGCCAAGACTTACACCTCAACCTCAACCTCAACCACGTCCTCAGTCTCGGCCTTTGTCTCAGCCTCAGTTGTTGCCTATTGAGATACGGACTCAGAATCATATCTCTTCACACCTTAACTACCCTGGGCATCAGCAGCTACCGCAAAACGTAATCACCAGCATCAGGTAACTGGACTCTTTGGATACACTAAATTTCAAAAACTTTGCACAGTAGTTTTGCCTGCTTGAAATGATTTGACATATTTGGTATTTACATATTTGGTATTTACTGTTAACACTGGAGCCCTGAGACAAATATATGTGGACGCATTAACTGTTTTTTTTTTCTCCTTAACTTACAGCCGGAGTAGCAGTGCTAGCAGTGCAGCTAGTATCAGCATACCCAAGCACCTACCGTCTTCCCCCCAGATTCCACCACATCACCCTGCTGGACCGGGTCTGCCCCTCTCCATCTCCAACCTTGCTACCTCACACTTTGCTCTCAGATCTCAAACTCAGCATCATCCGGCCATGTTTGCCACCCCTCCCTCACTGCCACCTCCACCGTCTTTACCTACTAATGGCCTTGTAATCCCTGGGCACCCTGCTGGAGCTGGATATTCAGGTAGGTAGATCTGTGCTGATGTATGGATGAAATACTATGTGTCTGTAACAAAACAGCCTTTATACAGTACTGACTAATTTTGCCAGATATATTGCTAAAACATTGACAGTTAATGTAAAGATATCTTTTAAAGAGCCCAGCATGGTATTACCTGTAATATTGACATATCTTTATAGTATAGGCAGTTGGTCCCACACAGAGAATTGCCTGTGCCTACAGCTGGCCTTGTATTCTCCTATGTAATATATTGCCAAAGATGTCCTCAGCATAGTATGATTCAAACGTCCTCACTATTTAAACAATGCTATTTTAGCATTACCCATTTTTTATAAAGCACTTAACACTGAAAGCTAGTAATCTTTGCCATAATTGTACTCTGAAATGCAATTTTATCACATAATTAGGATTCAGTAATAGACAGGACTATGTGCTTTGTTAAAGCCATATGCAATTTATATAAAACACAAGGAAAACACTGAACATATTTAGGCCAGGGTTCCAAAGCAACATACAGCTGTCCACTTTACGCCAGAAAAATTTAAACTATAGGAATGAAGTCCAAATGATACTTTTAACCAGAAATAATGTGCAGTTTTGTAATCGCCCATCTCGTAATAAAACGGTAAGCATTATGTTTTTAAAACCTAATTCTTAAATGATTTCAGAAAGTCATATCTTAAAGTAGCATATATATATATTTCATTGAATTGTAATCAAGTGTCAGTGCTCCAAAATCTACATAGTAGTTACCTACTGTTTTTTCTTTTAAATCTCCACCGCTAGACTGGCACAACTCTAGTTCTCAGACCAGGATCTGTAGAATGTAACAAATTAATAGACAGTACTGAATTAACCATGAAGGCTCACCATGTACAATAGTTTTGCCTATCCTTAGATATTGTCTCTATTCAGCTTCTGAGAACCAAAGTTGTGTAGTCATGATCTTAACAGTGAGAGATGTAGTAAGCAAATGTGTGAGTGTACTGTATACTACTACTTTATTATATGTCAAGAAGTTTGTTTCACTCGGGGTGCCTTTCCAGTGGCATAGAGACTTGCATGCTCTCCTCCCAAAAAACATCCGCTGTCTTTTATTGGCTATCAACGGATCTGTTATCTTCACAAATTGAGCATCTTGCATGACTATGGGGATATTTGAAAAGTCATGATTTTGACATTTACCAAACATTAACTGCCAGTGAATCTTTCAGATTCATGTGTTTTCAGTGATAGTGATTCACCTCCAGTGAATGTTTGATGAAAGTCACATTCACTACATTATAAATATGCCCCTATGTGTGTCAGCAAAGACTTGCACGTTGGAGACAGATGCATTGATATGAACATATGTTCACTGACAGCTTATAACAGCTGGCAGTTGGTGAATATTCAGAAGAGCGGAGCTTCATGCCCATGAAAAGGCACCCTTATCAGAATAGCCTAAATATATGCATGTATCCCTTTAGGTATTTGGGGTTGTTTACTTAATGCTAATATTGTTAGTGTGTCAGCTTGTAGTTTTCATTTGGGTCATTTATTACCACTACTACTAAACAAGTGTTGGCATGCATGCTGAGCTTTCTTAAATACCATTTAAGAAATCTGACGAACCCTTGTGTGCCAGAACTAGCAGGTGTGTTTAATTGACAATTTCCTGCTACCAATGAATATATATTTTATAGCCACTGATCAGATTAATTATTTCCAGACCACAGTTTGGGAATAGAGTTAGGCTAGTTGGGTGTGGCTTGTTGTACTGCATAATAAGGCCCGTTATGTTTTCTCCTGAGATGACTCATGGTGTTCTTTCTTGTCTTTAGATACCAGCCTGTTGATATCATTCAACCAACCAATCATGTATTGCCAGCCTCATTCGGGGATTCTGATTGGTACTTTGTCACAGGCATCTCTCTTACCTCCACCAATGAGTCCTCACGTAGAAAACCACCACAGCATGACCTGCAGAAACAGGGAATGCCAGGTGAATATCTGCGCTTTTTCCTTTTATTTCTTTGGGGAAACTGATGGGCCGATGGGCCTCTGTGTCTTTTTTTTTGTCTTTTTGTCTCTTTTAGATCATGAACTTCTCAGACAGGAGCTGAATAATCGATTTTTGGTTCAGACCTCGGACCGGGCCGGTGCCCCTCTCAGTTCAGTGCCACTGCTGAGGGCAGAGTTTCACCAGCACCAACACACGCACCAACACACCCACCAGCACACTTTTACTCCTTTCACATCCAGCCTACCCCCGACGCAGCTTATGCCGCCTAATGCACCTACCATGGTGCGTACCCCAGCTCGAAATGTGAGGATAAGTAGCACACCAACGTCCAAACCCACTTCCCTTTTCCCTCCACTTCCTTATCTTTTGGCATATCCAGTCATTGGGGTCAAAGTTGGCGTTTCTTGAGTTTTTTTTTTTTTTTTTTTTGGTCCATATTTTTATTTTCACATATTTTAATGTCCTGGTGATAGTAATCCTCATTCAATCCAGGTACATTGCAGGCTTTAGTAGATAAAATGCAAATATTTTTGTTATCCGAGCTGGCTTCACTAGCTTATCAAGGTTATGGATGACCTCTCTTAAATGGCAATTCTACTGGAGGGAAGTGGTTTAATTTTTTTTTTCTTCTTTTTATTTATTTTTTTTTTATTATGTATTACATCCCACCAAAGTTTAAGTCAAGTAAATGTCACATGCCTAACTATAAAAATCCACATAATACATAAACAAAAATTTTTGGTTCTCTCATCAGCAGAGAAAGGTTGAAATAAAATAGGAGCTGACTTCCAAGTACATTTCATTCCAGCCAGTGTGAAACATAAACAAATTTCAGCTCCGCCTCTTTCAATTTTATTGTGACTGACTTTATGAAGACACTTATATGGGAATGTCAAGTAAATTTTTATCAACAAAGAAGTTGACTTTTATGGTTTAGCCTGTGGCATGTTACATCCTATACTAAAAATTTTAGTGCATATCACAATGGTTTAAACACTGATTTGGTGTAATTTCAACAATGTTTGTCTGACCGTGTGCCTGTTTGCTGTATTGATGGATAGTTTTGGATGCATCGGGGATGTTTTATTTGTATTCATGCATTGATTGCTGTTTTAACATAATCTGAGATTTCTTCCCTTTCTTTTTTTTTTGTTTTAAATAATTTACATGTATGCAATTTATTGAATTTTAAATGTGGTTGGGAATTTTGTAATCTCTAAAAGCCTGAGTTGCCAGAGTAAACATTCAGCCCTCAGTTTTAATAACTCATTTCAATCAACAAAGTCCCATAACCAGTGAGGAATCAGATTTACTTTTTGACAACACTAAATGGTTGGTGTTCATTATTTTCTGAAAGCTGTGTGTGTGTTCAGTTCACAATGATTTTAAAAAGGACTGTGCAGGTAATCTGTTCAGCAGTAAATGGATCTGTCCACCAAAAAAGGGGTAAATAAACTTCACCCCTAAGGCAGTGCTTTCCACACATAAAGTATTAATATACAATATATCACCCAGTAATTGTGGTGAAAATTAACAGTCCACCTCTAAAGTGAATAGTTCTAGTCCAAAAGACTTAATAAACAAAATGTCTTGCATTCACAAATTGCTCTTCGTGTATTCAAAATCCGCAATATATCTTGATCACCAGATTAACTTCACCACAGTGCACAAAGTGGATTCCAGTCCCCCATAGGATACAAAACTCCAACTCTTTGCTTCTCATTTTACTGATCAGCAAAACAAGCAGACTATTCTTTCCTCAAGAGTTGCAAATTGCACAGTAGCTTTCAGTGCACACTAGAGCTCAAAGGAAAAGATAGCCCACATAGCGTAATCCCATATAAGACACTTTATTCAATTCTCAATTCCCAATTAAAAAAGGCTCAGAAAAATAAAACAATGCTTATCAATCTGTATAGGTAGCCAAATGCTCAGACCGTGTGGAAGGTGTTACTAGTGGGCGCGATCCTCCCGGTCCATGTCACTTCCAGTCGGCATATTGACGTCACTTCCTGGCGCCGTATAGCCTCACCCTGACATGCTTCGTCATGGCGACTTCTTCTGAGGGTGTTTGGGGCTAAAACCTTTAGACTTTAGAGGTGAACTGTTAATTTTCACCGCAATCACTGTGTGATATATTGTATGTTAAAGCGGAAGTATACCCATCCGTTAAACAGTTTCATTTCTGCCACGTGCTGGAAATGGAACACTCCCATTGGTTGTGCTCTCAACCAAGCTGTCAAATCATCCAATGGCTGGTGTCATAACTGATCACATGTGCAGCATCATGGCAGTTGTAGATTAAACCGAGGCAAAGATGGCGGCTTCCTTGGCGGAAAACTATAGGGGGGTTTACTTACACTTTAATACTTTGTGTGGAAAGCACTGCCTTAGGGGTAAAGTTGATTTATTCTTTTGACAGTAATGATACATTCATTTATGGTAGCAGCTTTTCACTTTAGTCTTTAAGATCGATGAGGAATCCTCTTAAGCATGGGAGTTTTTGGTTACATTTTTGTAGTGAATGGATCTGGGGGGAAAAAAAATACTGCTCTTGCCCATTGTAACCTGATGGGGATGATACATTTTTCATAAGTTTAACTAGATCAATGAGAACGAGAGTCTGGTAGCTAAAAGCAGAATTTCAACTTACCTTTGCAGAAATTTTATTTTTTTTTATTTTTTTTTTTTATAAATCAACCCCTTTAATGTTTGTAATTTTGACTTGCTTGAAACTTGGTGCTGTTTTCAATTTAAAAAATCTGTTGAATATACATGTTCCTGCAATCCATTTTTAACACCGTACCCATTTGCCATTTTGTTTTTTTCCATTTTAGTTTGACAAGTATGCTCCCAAGTTAGACAGCTCTTATTTTCGTCATTCTAGCGTGAGTTTATTATGTTTACACAGCAACCCCACAGTGCTTGCACCCTGCACCTAAAGCTTATTTACTGTAGTGTGTACTTGCTTTTCTATATTTTCAGTTCACTAAACTGCATTCCCTGCTGCCAGGGTGCAAACATCTGTGATTGACAATGGAAAATACTGCAGGCAGTTAACAACGTACAAATGCTGCAGTGCCACATGTGAAAGTGGCCCCTGTGGAGTAAACTGATCACATTTGTTTGAACTCTTTCTCTAATGACATGTGATCGCTACCGATGATTCCTCTTGTGATTTGGTCTATTCAATCTGTGTACTAGTGGAAGACAGATTGCTTGAAACAAGGCTGTCTGACTAGAGTCCCACAGGCTTGATGTGCCCATCACTTCTCTGTGGCGTTTACCCTGTGGAATTGCCATTAAAAAAAAAAAAATATTACTCTGTTCTGTAGCATTCCTTGAAAAAAATACACAGTTGGACAGTGCCGATCAACAATATTACTACTTTAATTTTACATTTATGCTAAACTGATAACTTCATTTAGTATACCCTTCACTGTCTGATTTACCATGTAATAAAAATTAAACTATGCTAAAAAAGACACTGTTTGGGGAAAATCGGATTTCTATTAATGTTTCCTAGTGAATAGAAACTCGTCCTTGGTATTGTTTTTTTATTTGTGCTGTTACCCTGCTTCCAGTTTTCAAAGGACCACTAAACCTCAAACACAAGTCTGTTTATGCAACGAAAGATACTGGTCATAGTAGATGATGTGTCAGATACTTAAAGTTCTATTAGCTGATCACAATTGTTCTGCATTTATTTACAAATGGTTGCAGTTTTTGTTGCATAAGCATTTTTATGTTAGTGATAGTGGTTCTTTTTTATGTGTGTTGGTGAGGCATTTCCTTTTACTTCTTGGTTTTCTCACTGTGCAGTAGGGAATACAAATCGTTTGCAAATTAAAGATTAACCTTTTGAAAGTGACTTTTCCTCTTATTCAAATATAGTATTTTAGACACTGAATATTAGTCCCCATACACTGTCATGGTTATGCTTCCACTGAAAAAAGGCTACACAATTGTGTGGAAATAAACAGGCCATTACAATAGTATGAATTAAACACATCAATTTTGAACTAGGGATTATAAGGACATTATGTAAATAAGTTGTTCGTATGAACTTGGCACAAAAAGTATCTGCTTCAGTCCTCCTTTTTGTGTGTGTGGGTTTTTTTTGTTTTTTGTTTTTTTTAATATGACTAGGGTACTATGCCTTCTTATAGCACAGCACAGTGCTGGCCAGTCTGCTGGATATGGGGGACTTCAAATGCATCCTCTAAAAGACTGCATGTTAAGTGGGTGCACTTAAAGTGGTCTCTCAACTGTAGAGATATTTTCATCAGACCTTGTTAAGTCCAAGCAAACTTTTTATGAACGTGACCTCAGACCCAGCCCTGCATGGCTACTTCAGTCTCCAGTTCTCCATAGTGTGTTAACACGGTAAAGTCACAAAAGGCGTTCACTGTCATAGACCACAATTTTGTTTTGATTCTAACATTAAATTGGGGTACTTGTAATAAACGATTGGTACCCTTGACAGTGAATAATTAGGATTACGTTTGTAAAGTTCAGCTGCTGATACTCTCAGAACTAATGGATATCGGTCAAGCAACCACTGTTTTTCCAGGCTTGCTGGAAAAGTTTTGCTGAGCACGCGATTTGGTGATCCCAGTAGCTGCTTGCTTCCATAATTCTGCGCACAGGATCTTTTCAGCACTATTTCTGCCTGCTGTTCTTTACCTGCTTTTATGTTGCATGTTATGTTCCATTTCTTTATTATGTAATTTACCTACAGTTCTGTTCTTTTTCCAGTTCTTTCCAACGTATACTTCTCCAATGCCTGGAATGCCCCCAATGCTTCCTCATTCAGGTCCATTTAGTTCTCTTCAGGGAGCTTTTCAGCCGAAGGTGAGCAAGGCAGCATGAAGTATTAATACTGACAGTTAAATTTTTGTGATTATTGGGGGTGGTGGTGGCACTATAATAAAACTGAGAATATTTGCTGTTGCTGTGACACAATGCACCCTTCTATGGCTTTCTTCATTGCCTTTCACTGTGCTCATTTAATTGTCACAAGCTGTCTGACAGTGATGGCCACAGAGCCTGTAGTGAAAGGAAAACTGATATCTGCCTGTGCATTGCCTACAACACACCAGGGGAAGGCACGTGATTGATTAGTTTCTTGTTAGCACACGGCCTGAAGTGCCCATAAACTACCTTTCTGTTATACAGCCAGTTGACTAACTTTTTCTATTGGCCTATCGCATTGCATTGTATTGCAGTCTGTAGGTATTTTATTTACTAGCTAATAGCTTTGGCTTCAGTGTAAATGTATATGTCAACACAGTGTGCGTTATGTTACCTCATTAGCAGTCAGCTATTCTTTTGTCATATATACAATATATATATATAAACATAAATATCTGCCTGCTAGAGTTACTGAAACCATTAACCTTAATGGTCCAAGGTGCTCAGAATTGCAGAAGAGATGTTTAATCTTATTAACTGCAAGCGGAAGTTCTGCTTCCAAATGATTTTTTCCCCTTTTGGTGTGTAAAAAGACAGACCTAAAACTGACATTAGCCCAGCCTCTTCTAGCTTTATTTATTTATTTATTTATTTTTGCAAATTTCTATTTAACCCCTTTAAAGGATTTTTACATGCTGGGCCATGTAATTCCTGCGATAGGCGGTCACATGATGGGAAAGATCGCAATCGCCAGGAGCGTTAGGGAGTTTTCCATTGGCCACCGGTAACTGTGCCAGGAGCGTGCGCTCTCAGGATAGCGCTGATTGCACGCAAATATGTGGCCACTCAGCGTCACGGCCCAGCCGGCAAGAGGCCGCATATTTGTGTGCGGCTTGCGCCAAGGCATTAAAAAGGTAAGGTTTCATTGCAAAAAAAGCTTGTTGGGCATACCTAAGCTTTGAAAAAAACATAAACAACAATAACACATATCGGAAAATAACACAAATACCTTGGCAACCAGTGGCTGTTGGCACACTACCCTGTGTTTACCGCCGGTGTGTCAATAGAATAACAAGAACATTTTCCCACAGTGCATGAGGATAACTTATAACAGAAGAGGGGTTGTGTCTTAATAATCTCTCTTGGGATACCTCAGACTCTGTCTAGATGTCCCAGACCTTAGAGAGTTAATTTGGGCATCCTCTGGATTCATAAGTGAATTTATATAGTTTCACCATTCTGATAATGCATTTCCAGACATCAGATGTACAGGCCTGTAGAGCCTTCCATTTGAGGAGTATAGCTTTACAAGCATAACATAGCAACAATCCTACCAAGGTTCCCATGGCCCTGGATATAGCCAACAGATGAACCAAAACCAGCATACAGACCTAGTTAAAGTGGATGTAAACCTGGTTCATGAAATTTGACCTACGCACATATATCTGCATTGTTTTCTTATCTCTCCCCACAGCTGTAAGTCCCATGTCTTTCTGCTGCTCAGATTAAACCAGCCTGAAATTTTGCATCGGGTGGGTTCTATAGATTAGCAGAGAGCTTGTCTTGTTACCACACAGCTCTGCGCATTCCTTCCTTCCTCTGCCTATGTGGACGGGAGGGGGAGGGGGTGTCCTTTCCGCCAATCAGCTGTCACACAGCGTATGCCAAGACTACACTCCCAGTGCTGAACAGGAAAAAAATCTCTAACATGATGTGCACTTTCTAAAGACTATAGAAAGCTGAAGACAGCAGATATAAGTGTAAAACTTATGTAGGGATATTTGTTTCATCTTTGTATCATCTGAGGCTGTTCAATTGACTGGGTATATGTGAGGGTTTACACTTTAATGGTACAGAAATAGATGTTATAGCGCATATACACTTGGAGACATTTGCCCAAAAGGACCTAATTGCAGGACAATCCCAAAATACGTGTAAAAATGTTGCTGGGTCCTCCTGGCAATGCCAGCAAATTAAATGGATGTGAAGGAAAGATCCTGTGTAGGGAGTAAAAAAAAAAAACTATGGAGATTTATTTTTTTATTGAATCGGGTAAATGTTGAGATGTCAAAATTTGTAAAACCAGACATTAATAGTACTTGAAGTTCACATCGGATGTCAATTTGGCATACCAGTATTGTTTAGATCACGGGAATGCGATAAGCGCCCTCTAGAGTTGTATCTAGGGCCGTGCACAACCAGGGCACCAGGGCCACCATAACAAAGCAGGTAGATGAGCATTAAACAATTGGAAAGCAAAGGGATAGAAATTTCAGCCATAGAATTACCAGCTAGATTAAACATTTCCATTTTTGTGATATCTAATTTCACAACAATAACCTGTCCATTACTAAATCAGCCTATGGAGAAGTTTAAATTGAATCAATCGGTCCAGAGTAGAGACCAGTTGCTGCATAGGGTAATCCTGTATGTCCGCCCAGTCTTCAGAGTCCAACCGCGACACCTCCCCACGCCAGCAAGAGAGCAGCTCATCAAGACCTTCATGGACAGTGGGTTGAAGGGCTTTATAGTGGAAAGTGGTTTCACCAGATTGTCATCATGCAGTAAGGATTCAATCCCTGAGTTGGCAAAAGTAACTGGTTGACTGCGAAATTGCAAATGAAATGCGTGGCGTAGCTAAAGGTACCAGAACAGGTTCTTGTAGCTTTGCTAAATAATTGTTTTCTCTAACAGAGAGAGAATTATGAGCGCTCTAGAGAAGTTTTGTAGTTTCATCAGCTACTGAAACAAAAAAAAAAATTCTAATGTAATGAACTACACAACAGGGACTTTACAATAAGTAAAACTGATGTTTAGTTATGTGGTTTTGCTCATGTAACTTGTACCTAACACGTTACTAATTTTTTCCTCCCTGTTTGCAGACCTCAAATGCCATTGATGTCACTAGCAGGCCCGGTGCAGTACATCATACCCTCCTACAGAAAACACCTGGGGTTTGTAAATAATTATTCATTCTATAGCATACCTATAGTTGGATTTTTTTTTTCATCATGAGTCATAAAAGTATTTATCTCTAGAAAATTGTACTTTTTTGTCTTTTACAAGAAATGTAATTTGCGTAGTTTAGGTTGGAGGTGAATGTATGTAATACAGGCCACTGACATGTTTGCTTTTCTTGCAGGTTTCCGATCCATACAGGACACCAGTGAGAGTAAGTAAATATTCATTTGAACTCACTAGCTAAAGTATTTAGAAGGAATCGGTCTAAAAAAAAAATTTTTAAGGGGGCTGCCATTCTGTAAAAATAGCTTTTCTGTATGCTTTTTACAGATCAGTATTGAAGCAGAAGGGGTCAGCATGGCAGCCAGGCCAGTAGAATTTTCAGTAGGAGGGGTCAGAATGGCAGCCTCCATATTTCTCTCATGACAGGTTTCCTTTAAGCTTAGAAATGTTTGAAGTTATGAGTACTTAGATTGGATCAGGTTATTTCCCCCATTGTTCCCAGATTTCAGTGATAGGATATATTGCTTTTTAATGACTGTAAGCAGCCAGCTGAGGTGTTGGGCTACGCCGGCATCCCATTTATCATTTTATCACCAGACTGTCATTGATTTGAATGAATACATTGGAGTTTTTAGGGTACCCAAAAGGGTAAAGCCTGTTTTTTGCACAGTTTGGTTAACCTGTTGGCTCACAGTTTTATATATGTTAAGGCATTCCTTAAAGTAATGCAAGCTGTTTTATATAAAGTGATTAGTACACTGACCAATACAGTTGCACCCTGCTCTTGAATACGTTTCATATTAGATTTGGCCTCATCTGAGTTTTTATGTAATATTTTGTCCTCATGCCAACTTGTATAACATGAGGAAAAAGGGGCAAGGTTAGGAATAGAATGTACAAGATAGAAACTGCAAATGTTTTGCAGGGTTTTTATACTGATTAATTTACATATTTGAGGGCCCAAAAAATTGCCTGGGGCCCTAAGCCATTGCAGCACTCACACCGTATTTCCCTTGCTTTTGCAGAAACCAGGCAAGTGGTGTGCAGTACATGTCCAGATAGCTTGGCAAATCTACCACCATCAGCAGAAGATGAAGGTAAAAGCTTTTGGTGACAAGCCACCATAAAGCCACATTTAATAACTTTTACTCAGTGGAAGATTATGGTGGTTTTGTGCAAAACTGTATTTTAGGCTTCCTTCTTAATCCCAGCCTTGGCTCTGAAAATTACTGTCTTTGTGATGTTCTACGTGGAATGATTGTTTGTTTTTTTTTGTTTTTTCCTACAAAGAATCTAATTATTTAAAAGATGTGCCAAAGGGAATAACCTACATAATGAGGGAGCAAAGCCGCAGACCATGCTGGCTTATGCTGTTGCAGTGGTGGGGGTGGGTGCCGCAGTGCTCCAGGCACACTTTGTAATGAGGCAGAAGCATTTAATACAGCTTCTTTGGATCAGTAACCTTTTCATGAGGCCACTGAGAGAATTAAGTCTGACAGTTCCTTGGAGTGTTAAATAAAGGAGCTTAGGGTCAAACGATTTTCCGAGGATGCACACGTTCATGCACCTTGAAGAATGGTTTTACAAAAAAAAAAACTTCTTGCACTTCTTTTACTCTTTATCCTTCTTTTACGAGATTTTAGCATAAGTGTGTTTTTGCTGTCCAGAGACTCGATCTAATATCTTTGTTTTACTATAAAGTAAGCCTTTCATGAAATAGTTGGACTGAATATGCGGATACCCTGCTAAAAATGCTAGTTTGACTAAGATGAAAGTCAAAGTGCCACATCATAAAAAAATTATCAATAAATGGTGTATTACATGTTGTTCACACGCAGTCACTGAGATTTGCTGTCTGTATTCTGAAAAAAACCTGGTTGATCCTGCTGCTCTCCATTTCTATTTTCTGTTGATGTCACCAATTCAGCTAGGGATTTTGCAGCTGTAGTAGCAACTCTGCACATGTTCAGTTTTCAGTGAGTTTCTATGTTGAGCATTTTCCTCCCTATCACATCGGAGCAGCCTGTGTGACTGTAGAGTCACACATGTGGGCGTATACTCATTGGTAAATGACATCCCTCCTTTATACCCAGTAACCAGCTAAACACAATGGGACAAGATACTATATGTAGCTTGATTGCTTCACCCACCTCTTATTCTAAGATTTAGGCTGGAAGGGCGTGACACAGCCTGTGACTGTCAGAAATTACCCCCCCCCCCATATTTCCAAAAATAACAAGATTTGAATTAAATATGTATTTGTATGACAATTTGATATTCGTTATTTTAGTCTGTATTCCAAAGGCTGAACTTGGGACCAGCAGCAGAGGATTAGAAGCTCCTCCTGCTTATGTTTCCCTGCAGATGGGCTAGGAAAGATCTGGGTCATGTGACAGCTCTATATTAATTAGGAAAAAAAGTGCTTAGAGATTTAGTCACTGACCAGGAACAGGTATGCAGATTAGAAAAGTCAAAAGTTATTGCACTATTGTTTTTGATCAGTTATTTAGAGTATTATTGCAAGAAGGTCATCGTAACAACCAGGCAACCTAGCATTTTCAGAGGGTGTTCTGATCAGTGACAGTCTCCATCTCATTAATGGTTTGCTTTAGGGTACCCGTAGACTTATAATTTCCTTATCTGTGCAGTTATAGTGAGAAATAATCATCTTTGGGCTTGCCAGAATCTAATTGGCAATATTTGTGTGTGTTTTTTAAAGTAGTTCCAAAAAAAAAATACAAACTACTCTTTGGGGACCTAATTAATGCCAGTGGTGTTTGAGTGCTGGTCATATATATTCAGTTTATCCAACTTGCTGCTTCTCTTAAATGATATTTCATATCGTGTTGCCACATACAACATCAAAGTCATTGTACAGTCTCCTATCTAAATCCTGGGTTCACCTTCCTAAAGAAAGTCTGACGACAAATAACATGATATAAAATGTTACACTGTCCATTTCACTGTTTGTCATCAAATTGCTATATCTAGTTATGTCATTTGAAATTTTGAGCTGCACGATTACCGTAATCATTAAAGAATCGAGATGGCGATTCTACACCCCCACGCCCCCCTCCCAGCTGTCAAAAAAAAACAGGCAGCCTGCCAAATTTCTCACAACATTGCTCAGGGCAGATAAAGAGAAACATTGTAACATATAGATCTTTTAGATCAAAGGAATTAGCTTTGGTCTCTAAATGAGGTCAGTTTAACCACTTAAAGACTAAACCTTTTTCTGACACTTGTTGCTTACAAGTTAAAATCAGTATTTTTTTGCTACAAAATTACTTAGAACCCCCAAACAGTGTATATATATAATATTATTATAATTATTATTAAGACCCTAGAGAATACCATGGCGGTCGTTGCAATATTTTATGTCACACTGTATATGCGCAGTGGTCTTCCAATCGTAATTTTTTGGGTAAAAATACACTTATATTAATTTAAAAAAAACTAAACAGCCCAATTTTTTGTGTAATGTGAAAGATTATGTTGCACCACGAGAATCGTGCTCTTTATTCTAAGCAAAAAAAAAAAAAAGTGATTTTAGCCAGAATCGTGCAGCTCTACTAAATTGTACTTAAATGTAGCAGACTGTACAAATGACTGTAATGTTTGTATCCTATGTGGAGCCTACCTTTTTAAGTTAATATTATCTGGTCTAAAACATTTCTAGTTTAAAGTAATATTAAAGGCAATTAAAAAAAATTAACAATAACCAACATGTTATACTTACCTTTTCTGTGCAGTGGTTTTGCACAGAGCAGCCTCGATCCTCCTCTTCTCGGGTCCCTCGTCGGTGTTCTTGGTCCCTCCCTCCTGTCGAGCGCCACCAGAGCAAGCAGCTTGCTATGAGTCCACCCAAGCAGGCTTGCTCCCGAGCCACTGTTCTGTGTGTCCATTCACACACAGAGCCACGGCTCAGCCCCGCCCCCTCATTGGCTCGCTGGCTGTAATTGAGGCTCTCGTGCACATCGCTGGATCATGAAGGGACTCGGGTAAGTATTAGTAGGGGCTTCTGCACAGAACAGGTTTTTAACCTTCATGCATAGAAACCTTGAACACCACTTTAACAGTGCTAAAAGTGCAAGTATCTTGTGGTGCCTGTAAGTATCATGTGGAGCCTCTTGAATCCTAGGCCAGTGCTGGGTACATGGAGGTACAGTTTAAAGTACAACTAAAAAGGAAAAACTTTTTTTAGTTTTAGAGTGGAGAGGGATTAGAACACCTGTCAATTTTTTATTTTTTTTTATGCTTTCTGTGCCAGTTAGGGTGATTCACCCCCTCTATTTGTTCTGCTTACATTATTCTGTAGCCAAAAAAGCAATAGAGGGTAACTCTTCCAATGGGAACACTTGTTCTGGTGACCTGGGGTCTCCAAGGGACTCCCTTAATTTGCAGGGGATTTCCTCTCACTTCTTGTTTTTGGCTTTGGAACAGGAAGTAATGGAAAATCTCTCCAATAGTACACAGATGCCAAAAAAAAAATCTGATGGGTTATACTCTATCCAAAAGCAAAAAAGGAATGTGTTTTGCCTATAGTTCTACTTTAAGAATGGGCTCTACTGCTTATAATTCTGCTCTCAAGCTCCAAATGTCAGATAGAGCCTCTTGACCCAATTATTAACAGTGGGATATGTCACAGGAAGGGTGCAGGACTTAATCTCAACTTTGGCAAAAATCAAAACTTCATGTACAGCTTGGGACAAGAGACAACTTAGGCCCCTTTCACACCGCATCGGCGGCAAAGCGCTGCTATTTTTAGCGGCGCTTTACTGTAGTTTTTTTGGCCAAAAGTGGGGCGCTTTTAACCCCTGCTAGTGGCCGAAAGAAGGTTAAAAAGACCCGCAAAGTGCCGATGCAGCGGCGCTTTGCAGGTGGTTCAGCAGCGGTGCCCATTCAGTTCAATGGGCAAGAGCAGTGTATACACCGCTCCGAAGATGCTGCTTGCAGGAGTTTTTTTAACATCCTGTCAGCGCATCGCCTCATTGTGAAAGCCCTCTAGCTTTCACACTGAGACTGCAGGGGAGCCACTTTACAGGCGCTATTTTTAGCCCAAAAGCGCCTGTAAAACGTCTCAGTGAGAAAGGGGTCTAAGGGATGCGTCTGAAGGCTAACAAGGGTAACTGCAGGAACCACTGATATATTAGAAACCTTTTAGGCTGGGTCAGCTTTACTTTAGGTTTAAAGACCAGTAAAGTGGCACTCCTGTGTAAAGCAGACTTGTACCTGCATTTTCTTGTTAAAAAAGACTTGTACCTACATATGAGCTTAGATTTCTTATAGAGAGCTTTGGGAACCCAGAATATAATATTGTTTGAGGATTACATACACATGCACAAAAGAAGAGATATACAAAGTGAATAAAACTGCTAGTACAGATGCATAAACTTGTTTTCAGTGACTAGTACATCACTCCTATTGCAACCTGAAATAGCTTTATCTGTGCTTATTCAAGCTTACACTCTTAGGCCTCATGCACACAGGACTTTTTTTTTTTTTTTTTGTTTAATGCTCCTAGAAGCCAGCAGTGTTTTTTGCAGAAAAACCGCCTGACGCTTAAAAGGAATCTAACACTTTTATTAGCGTTTTTAGACGTGTTTACAGGCGTCAAGCATTTGGGCTGTAATTCCTTTCATTAGCAAGGATTAGTAATTTATTCTGGCCATTTAAACGAATTGATGCTCAAGTGCTAAATGCGCCTAGCGTTAATGCGCTTTTAGACACGTTCACAAGCGTCAAGCATTTTTTCTGCCCAAACGCTGCTGCTCCTGGACGCAATGGCAAAGGGGTTTTTTTTTCCTGCCATAATGCTGCTAAGTCTATGGCTAACATTCAGGGTAATTTAGAGGCAGGGAAAAAAAACAAAACACTGGACACCCCTTGGAGCAGCTGCAAGAACGTTCTAAAGAGAATTAGACTGGAAGCGATAGAAGGCAAATGTGTAAAATAATTGAATTTCTTTCTAAATATTAGAGCACTGTCAGACGGGTGGTTCTACCGCCAGCAACAAAGTCACTGACATTCAACTTTCTTTGCATAAGGCAAAGTTACCCAGTGGCTGTTGAGTCTCTAATTGCACTTCTGCAGTGATGGAGCAACTTCCACTAGTGAAAGGGATTCCACCACTGCCAATTAATCACCGAAATTCATGCCTGCCTTTTTTTATAGGTCATGTCTACCTTCTATCCCATTTATCAGTTTCAGAGTAACCTATATTGCTTATGCAGTGAAGGAGCAGCATAGGATAATGTATGTTAAATATTAAGCTGCTCTCATGGGCCTTAATTGTGGAGGTGGAAGAGATTAAGGGACCATTCATACCGGTTTAAGTATATTGCAGTAACACATGTAGTAATGCTGCAACATACCATCATGTGTAAGTGCATTGTCTTTGCATTTATTTTCTATGGTACCTTAATAAAATGCACTATTGTAATCCTAATTGCATTAATCCTACAAAGTTAAATTGCAGCGCACCCTAATGCACAGTAATGCACTGTTGTGCTTGCATTTTTGGTGCTATGGTAGCCTGTTCCTTTTGAATGGCCTGCCTTAACTATATGCATGAAAACAGAAAAGTATGAATGGGCCCTAAAACTATATGAAAGTCCGCAGTGAGATATATATATATATAATCTGCTAAACAATGCCTTTTGGTTATTGTTTTCAGTGTTGATTGATAATGGATGCTTTTGTTAGAATATCAGTCTGAGTGTAAACTTCTGATTTCTCATAGCAAATGCAGATGGATCCTCACAAGCTGGATATTTGTGGCAAACTTGACCTGTTCAGCAGGCCGCCTGCACCAGGTGTCTTTCCGGGCATCCCTTATCCTCACGATTTAGCCAGACCTCTATTTTCTAGCACAGGTAAGTCCAAGACTGAACACTCTGCCCATGCAAAATATTTTATATTTTTCTTAACCAACAGCAATTCTTTAAGTTGTTACTTTACAATGTGTAATGAGCATTAAACTGACGTACTAATGTTTCCAGGTTTTACCCTGTTTTTCTTTGAAAAGATTTTCTTTACTGCAGGTGCAGCCCAAATGGCTGAGAAGGTATGGCAGTCAGTGGAGATTTGCACTAGACAGAACTGTGGTATACCTGGGATTGTGTGAACATACAACCCAGTGAAAACATTGCATCACTGCTGTGAGATCTTTCTCCATTGCTGCATGTTATGACTTTTGTATTGTAAGGTACAGAGGCATGAATATATCCTCACATCATTTGTACTACATCTTTTATTTAGTAACAGACAGGGAAATTCACAATCAAATGTACTCTAGAAATCTGGGGTTATTCAGCCACCGTTTACCTGTGCACCTCATTCACTATCATTAAAAGCGGTAGTATTCCGCTGCAATAAACAAAAAAAAAAACTTTCCCCTGCAAAATTAAAAGCATAGTAGCACATAATGAAATACTTTAAAATGAAGCCGTTTAGCAGCGTGCTGTCACTGCTGAAAGGGCTTCCTTCTGGGTTTGCGAACTCGGGCTGTGTGAGTGGCCAGAGCCGCGATGACATCACTCCCGTGCATTAGCCATCGGTGATGTCACCGGCTGCATCCATGGTGAATATCTCCTGAAAGGTGCACGTTTAGGAGGTTTTTCATTTTACCTAAATGTAAGCCTTATTATATAGGCTTACCTGTAGGTAAAAATAACAAAGCGGACTTTACTACCGCTTTAAAACTTTTCTTATGTCTCTTGCGACACACAAACCAAAATCACATAGCTCTTATTAGCACCTGTTCTTATTATTAGTGACAGATTCACAAAGCTGTTCAAATACTTTTCTTATTAGGAAACTGGTGTCTGATAAAACTAGCTAATATGTTGGTATTGTCACACAGCAGCCACACTTAGGCATGCCATGTATTATACAATTTTCTTGCATAATTTTCCTTTAGATTTACAAAAACCATATAATATGAAGTCAAACCTAAGCACTTTCAATTTGTATGCACAGGAAGGCCCCTTGCACGACCTAGTTGAAGGTAAATCTAAAGGGAATTTAATTTGAAAATTGTATAATGTATGACCAGCTTTCGGATTTGAGCATTTTGAGTGTTTGGCTCAATTTTTCCGCCTCCAGCTGCCCTGTGTATAGGGCCTTTCTTGCTCAATATAGTAATATTAAAGTAAATATTAAACAATATTTCAAAGTTACTGTATGTACAGATTGGCTTTAATAATACTTCATTGATATTGATTTGTTTGTAAAAAAACATGAAAACATCTTTATTGATATTCTACATTTTAGCAATATTTTTTATTAGAATTGTTTTTATTTTCTCCTGCCAATAGAAATTAGAAATCAGTTGTTACGTAAAAGCAGTATTATTACAGGTTTTATTTAGAAGAGCAGTTCACCAATACAGTCAATTCATTGCATGTAACTACAATTCCATTAGCTTAGTATGGCATAATAACAACATTCGGATACATACATCATAACAATACAGAAAAGTCTGTCACAACATAATATACATATTAAACATTGTATCGCAGTCTCCATAACTGTCAATAATTAGAATATGGGGAACATCTGTTTTTTGGGGGTTTTTTTTCTCATTTTAGATTAGAAATTGAAAATTATCCTGAGGGGAACTCAGGGCTCAATAGAAGATCAGGAAACAGTAAGGTTTTTTTGCTACCACAAGAGGGACCAATAACCCCCATGTGATAGCAAATTGCGGATGACAGACCAAGATTATGTACAATACCCTTGCTTCTTTCGTGGTATGATATAGTTTGGTGGCAGCTAAATAGTTTAAATGAAGTTTACTTTACTGATAAATACTAAGGCTGCCATTGCTGACCTTTCCATCCAAAAATGACTTTTCAGTCACTAACTATTTTGACTTTTAGTGGCTTATTTATTTTTAACTTAAGTGTTATATTTAGATGGTCAAACAAGACAGACAGCTATTATTCTCAGAAGTTAAAATGAACAGTGGCAGTCTATATACGACTATCACGTTATTAGTCCCCCTCATTCCCCTCCCCCCAGATGTATACTTACCTGCACTCCATGTCCTGTGGTGTATTCTTTGCACTAGCTGTGCCTACACTGTCTATCTAAACCAGAAAATGAGACAATCATAGAAGGGACTATTGAGAAGAGTTACAGAAGGTACTCTTCTCTTCTATTATCCCATTCCCAAGTGTTTGTGAGGTCGGCATGTATAGTTGTAGCCTGCTTATGACATTTGACAGTGGTGGGGAAATCTTTGAAGTATTCTTTGTAGACACTGAACCTGGTGGCTATATCTGTAGTTTGTCCATTCAGAAGATTGATTTATTTATCACCAGGTCAGCACGGCTATAAGAAAAATCCCACGGAGACTATAATGTCAGCATTAAGACTTCTAAAATATTCTTCAAACATCCACAGAGCATGCCAGCCATCTTCAGGCAACATAATGGAGGCCTAAATACTAAACCGCACAGGCTTATCTTGTCATGCAGTGCTCCCCTGCTTGCTGCAATCTCTCTGAAAGACTAATTGTTTTGCGGTTGCCCCTCTGCCTGTTAATATGCTAGGTTCACACGGATAATATCCTTTTGTTATTGACAGCCATATTCAACAAAATGTTGGTTTATAAAGAGATCGTTCCCCTAACAATCCATTTGAACAATTTCCATGTCCTTTATTTTGTCTTGCCCAGTCAAAGCAGAATTAATAATGTGCAGGTAAAGACTGAGCTTCCTTTTTAGATAGCAGCGCAAAGGCGATGAAGCATCAATCAGAGAATAAATAAAATGCCTTCCACACAGTATCTGTATCATCCTTTTCTCCTTATCAGACAGGAATGTCACAGCATGAACCATTGCTCTGGCTGAGCTCCCTTGTTACTCACGGGTGCACCATCTATCTCTAGGCTCGCCATCTGTAAGATGGATGTGCGGCCGCTTGAGAATCGTTCCATTTAATAAGCACAAGACAGCTCTAAGGGCTCTGCTGCCGTCTTTACTTGCAGTAGGCTTTTTTTTTTTCCAGGAGCCTTGAGTTAGTAGTGTTTGGAAGAGCACCCTGCACTGAGCAAATCCCCTTTATTAACAGTCTGAAATCTTCAGGGAGCAGAAATAGCCAGTTCCTGGTGTAAACGCTGCTCTCTCAAGTGGAAAATTGTTGTTTTAAAGCTTTTACCAGCTCTGTTTGACTTTGGAGAGGTACTTGTCCTTGACCTAGAAGAAATCATTTGACAAATTGTTCTTGTATAGTCCATTGTAATAAGTGCTGTGCCATATACATGCACAGTATATACAGTAGAAGATTTATTAAGGCAGTGTGAAAAATACAGGGATTGGTCAGATTTGTTTGCTGTAGTCAGAGCAGCTAAATCTGATTGCTGAGAATTTTGTATTATACTTACAAATGTGGACAAAATTGCAGAAACGGTATTGTGAAGGACACAAAGGGAAACATTTGAATTGCGAAGGACACAGAAGTTTTTTTGTTTGTTTTTTTAAGTTATACTTGTGAAAGAGGTCAGTTTTTATTTAAATAGTATCAATTTATGATGATGTATTAACCCCCTGGCGGTATTCCCGAGTCTGGCTCGGGGTGGATTTTTAATACCAAAAGCGGTATCCCCGAGCCAGACTCGGGATTGCATCGCAGGATCCAGGAAGAGTTTACTTACCTTGTCCCCTGGTTCCTGCAATGTCTCCCCGCTGTGATCGGCGAGCCGCCGTGTCTCGCTCGATTCACAGTGCCGAGCTCTGTTCCCTGCGAGCTTTGCGACGCACAGGGACAGAGTTCGGCGGCAAATTCAAAAAGTAAAACACACAGTACAGATACAGTATACTGTAATCTTACAGATTACAGTACTGTATCAAATAATTACACGTCCCCTTTGTCCCTAGTGGTCTGCCCAGTGTCCTGCATGCAGTTTTATATTATAAAAACTGTTCTTTCTGCCTGGAAACTGGAGATTGTCCATAGCAACCAAAACTGTCTCTTTACATCAAAAGTGGTTTCAGACCAGCTAGAAAACAGCGATAGTAAATTAGAATCACTCGCAGAATTGAGTGGTAATGATTTGTGGGGAAATCCGTCACCAAACACTAAAAGTAACAAAAGCGACAATTCTGCAACTGAGCAAATTTCAGTGTTTTTGATTTGATTACATTATTGAATAATTTTTATTATTACTATATTATTATTTGTTATAGTTATTTATTATATTATAATTTTTTTTTTAGTTTTTCAAACTTTATCATACCCGGGATGTCTACTAGATTCTTGTTTGGACAGATTTAAGTGAATTATTCCTAAGAATTACAGGCCTATAATATATAACGCCAAGTTTCTGTGCAAAATAATGGTACCGCTTTCAGCACCTAAAATCTGAAATAATCATACCGGCAGGGAGGTTAAAAACCTTTGCTGTCTATTAAAGCAGAACTAAACCAGTCAGTTTTCAGCCTCTTGATTGGCCAGCGGGGGATGATGGTTCTGCGCATCTGCACAAGAGTCAGTCATTCCAGTGCTGCCAAAGTGTGCCGGGAATGCACTCTGAGCTGGGTATACCCAGCTCAGTGTACGTTCGGTAGAAAACTGCGAGCAGACAGGTACGTTTTGTATTTAATGCAGAAGAGACATGGTTGTTATTTACTAAAGGCAAATCCACTTTGCATTACAAGTCCAAACTGCACTTGAAATTGCCCTGAAAGTGCACTTGGAAGTGCAGTCGCTGTAGATCTGAGGCGGACATGCAAGGAAAATAAAAAAAACAGCATTTTAGCTTGCACATGATTGGATAATAAAATCAGCAGAGCTTCCCCTCATTTCAGATTTACCCCTCAGATTTACAGCGACTGCACTTCCAAGTGCACTTTGCACTTGTAGTGCAAAGTGGATTTGCCTTTTGTAAATAATCCTCATAGCATGTCTCTTCTACAATAAAAAGCTCCCTGCTCACAGTTTTACAAAAGGTATGTTTAGCTCCCCTTTAATTATTTATATACATGGCAGTCAGTCATGTCAGCTCATTACATCTGCATGCTCAAATTCCTTTTGAGCTGGGCCTGTATGGCTGAAAAAAGACTTTGCATTCTACAAGATTTGTGGGGGGGAAACCATGTGATCTAGGCTGTGAGATCAGGTACATATATATTTCTGGCAGGCAAGATGTTGCGAACTGTTGTGTGTGTGTTTTTTTTGTTTTTTTTTTTTATTTTTATTTTTTTATTTTTGTTTTTTTTATGCTCACCATGATGTGATTTGAGAATGCTGCAGTGTACCCTTTTTCATTTGCATTTATACTTTGAATTAAAATTTCACTTTAACCTCTTTTAGACCAGAGCCTTTTTCTCCCTTGAGTCCTAGAGAGTATTTTTGCTCCCTTTTTCCTTTGTAGCCTATCCACACAATGTTATATTTCTTTTAATATATATATAACGCACCACGTTCCTGTGTGTTTCTGGTGTAAATCAGCCCTTTAACTTTATAAAAAAGTGAAACATACATGGCTCAGAACTATTAAAGCTTTTCTTTAAAGGCTTACAGTTTCTATATTTTAGCAGTTTATTTTTTTCAGCAGACTTTTTTTTTTTTTTTTTTTTTTTTTTTTTTTGCTTTTAGAAAAGAAATGTACTGTAAAACGGACCATACTCGTACAACCCTAGGGGCTATTAGACTCATTACACACACAGATTTTTTTTTTTTTTTTTTTACAAAATGGTTTATTTCTGAAAAATGAAGTAGATACATGTAAAATGTTCTTTCTAATCTGTACATTGTAGCTTGAAGACATTGCAGAGCCCATTGATAATATCGCACTTACTAGTCACGACTCTTGAAACGGATAGGTGAAGAACAAATGACAAATGTCCTGTATAAACCATTGTGTTTTTTGTTTGCTAGCTCAGTCTGTTTTTTCTGGCTGGTAAATACAGTAAAATAATAAAGAATAATAATCAAGACTGGAGGAATTGAGGACTAGATGTTTGACTTCTACACGAACTGCATTCATGTTTTAATTTTTCCATTCAGGTCCAACACATCCGGGGGCAACACCCTTTGGACCTTCCCCACATCACAGCAGTTTCCTACCAGCAAGCCATTTGGCTGGTAAGTGTAAGTAAATTCCATTCTTCATTTTCACATCTTAATATGGAATTATTTTTATGGTATAGTAAATGCAGGGGAGTGAGTTTAAAAGCCTAAGCCAGTTTATTACTGCACTGTGTAGTGGCATAACTGATATGCCATACTATACATTTTCAGTCTCTAGCTGATATTACTCATTTTAAACTAACCATTCGTCTGACTTTTATCATTTCAGTTTTCTGCCTATATGACTTGACAGTATTGGACCAGTTTACAGATACAGTTGAATTATATTTTTATTTTAAGTGTTAGAATTTCTATAAGAAATTTACAGTTTAGTATTAACAACCATTTATTGTTTACTATTAACCAATCCATCTATAGATAGGTCCATGCTAGAAAGGGTTGTACCACCTAATTTTGCAATACGTTAATCCTCAGGCTTTAACTTCCACATACTGTACTAGGAGAACCTTAATGGCTGCCATAGGCAGACTGAGATCGTTCTTCCCTTACACACAGTGAAAAAGTAATGGTCATTGAGGTTAGAATTGAAAAGCTTGACTTTTCAACATTAGTCTTTTAGCACCTTTAATAAATGTATTCTGACTTTAGGACTGCTGGCAGCTGAAGCTGTCACATAGCTGAATTCTCATTTTTTGCCCTTACTAACAGGATAGAATGGGACTGTTTTCATGTCAGATACCTAGTATTAAGGTTTAGGGTCAGGAGTGCGTTTCATTCTCCAGTGCTCTTGGAATAAACGCCTCTTCAATACCTGTTTGCCTTTCCAGATCCATTTAGCAGGTCAAGCAGCTTCAGCGGCCTGGGGAACTTAGGCAGCAATGCCTTTGGAGGATTAGCCAGTCATGCTCTAAGTAAGTACTGGCTGAGGGGTTTGCAGTCAATTACTAGGCTGATGACAAAAGTAGAAATCCTTGCTTTTTGATTGGTTAGTTGTTACCCCAGGGTAGATTATTAGTAATTGTTTCTGGGTCATTTGGGACTTTTTATTTGCATATCCGCTGAAGTGCTGCAAGGCAATTCTAAATGTGCTTTGGTGGCTGTGGTGCTGTGCTTGTGATTTTTCCATAGTAGTGCAGCCAGGGAAATGCTGATCCTGATCTTTATTCTATTAATTTCAGGATACAAGAATAGATCTATATCTAGAACTGTGATTATCATCTGAGCAGTTCAGGGAGTAGATGGTGTGTGTTTAAAAGCAGCAGTGCCTCTTAGTCATTCTGGTACATGGAAAGTTCACTAATAGGTATGCAGATTGAAATGGCTCCTACAGTGATTAACCAATCTTTTTTTTATTTTTGCATGAAAGCAATACCTACCAGAAATCTCATAAAACTGAGAAAATGCATATGTATGCTGCTAATGCACATGCAATGTTAAAAGCTTTAAACTTGCCATGATAATTAAGGTTACATAGTTCAGTACTTTTTATGTGCTTTCCAACAGCGAAAACTTAGTGGCACTTCTGTTTTTAGGCCGCACTTTATTCAATATTTTTCCCAAATCAATCCTAATTGTCTGTTTCCAAACCTCTACAGCACACAACAGCTTGTTCACTCACAAAGAGAGCCCAACTCTTCAGACCTTTAGCAGCCCCCATGAGCCCTGGAACCGGCTCCATCGGACTCCACCGTCTTTCCCAACTCCTCCTCAGTGGTCCAAAGTAGGGGATTCCGAAAGAAGTTCCTCTGTAACTAACCATGACAGAGACAAGGAAGACAAGAGGGAGTTGTCTCTGACAAAAGATGAAAGAGATAAAGAGAGGTAAGCAAAATCTTGCTAAGAAAGGGGTTTTTGGGACTTGAGTGATGCACAAGACACGTGGTAGGAGAAATTGTTAAATTATTTGATTGGCATGTAAACAAAGCATTAAACATGAGTATTTATTTTTATCTATTACACAAGGCGATGGCATACAAAAAAAAAAGTTAGAGATGCACGGGCCTGCCTTCTCCGAATTACAGCACTGACCCTTAATATATCTAAACAGTTTTCTTTTTCATTTTTTATCCTTTTATTTGCCCTTGGTATTCCTGCCTGTAACACTCTTCCTCGGGTGACAACACTCACTCACGGTGAACACCTTCCACTCTCCCCACCTCCATTGTATAACAGGAGGTGTTGTTTTTGCATATGTGGAACAGATACAACCAATGGTATATTTGCACACCATAAGGGAGCAAAAAAGAAATGGGATCAATGTTAGGATTTATATTAACTTTTACGGCTTTATTTAAAATCTTAGCGTACTTTTTGCATAGATTCATGTATCACCTATGCTGACGTATTTCATGTACCCTATATGCTTATTTTAATATAGCTTTACAAATTTTAAAACATTAGGTGCCTAGGTACTGCAGCTTTTTTTTTTTTTTTTTTTCAGTGGTCTTGAGGTTAAAAAAAAATAAAAATTACTACTTGCGTTCTTTGCTTTTGTCTCAAGGCCTATGCAGCCTGCTTTGTAGTAGGCTATGAATGCATACAAAGCTTCCTCTGATTGGCGGAGGCAGAGAGGCGGGCAAGTGAGTGCAATCGGCTCCCAGTCTGACTATATTGTTCTGGGAGTGGGACAGGAAGGTCTCATCCCACTGCTGGAACACTACACAGTATACTGTAGCTAAGGCTACATATAGCTAATACAGCACACCTGTTATTACAGTAAATAGATCGTTTAGGCTAAATTGGTAAAATATCAGATTTCCTGGGACGGCCGGCACTGTTTAAAAAAGTGGCTAGGACCAGGTGGTCACTGCAGAATAAGGAATTATGAAACAGGAATGGTCATTGAACTCCAATTCTATCCATTTTTTTCCAGTGTGTCCAGGAGCAACAGTTTGGGCAGAAAAATTATTAATGCTTGTTAAGGTGTATAAACACACATTATCGCTAGGCATGTTTAGTACTTGAGTGTTAATTAATTTCATTGGCCAGAATAATTCTGATCATTGAAATTAACGCCCAAATGCTTGACGTGGCTAAACGTGCTACACACATCAGATGTGTTTTTTGCCAAAACGCTGCTGACAGGAGGGAGGCTTCTAGGAGAGTTTACAAAATGTCCTGTGTGCATGAGGCCTTAGAGTGACTTTTACAACATTAAATATCGCATCAAAGAAAGATATAAGTGCTGGGAAATCAGACCCACATTGTCTCTGTATATGACAGTCATTGCATTAAAATGCAAAAGTAAGTTCACAAACGTGCAAGAACTAATGAGTATGCATAAAAAATGATGAGCAAGTATTTTGATGATGCGTCATAATACTACACAGTATCTACATGTATAACTGTTTCACAAAGTTTGTAACCAGCTCCATTTCATGTCTTTTTTTTTCTAGGGACCTGTTGGATAAGAGCCGACATCATTCTAACAGATCCTCTCCAGCATCAGCTCCTGTCAGCCACCAAATAAGTAACCTCATCCGCAGCAACAGCCAGACCCCTAGCGACTCTATGAGACAAGGCAGCCTAGGGGACAGGTCCAAAGAGATTGAACGGGAAAATGCTGATCGCTTGCGTGATGTTCCATCCACAGAGCACAAGATCAAGGAAAGCCGTTCTCCAGTAAAAGAACCCTCAGTTCATGATAAGAGGACGATAGAGGATGGCAGCAAGCCAGTCATCCAGTCTGTATCACCGTATGGTAAACCAGTTCTAAGTGAAAGTTTAAAATTGAGCAACCTGGTAGGCAAAGACAGTGAAAGGAAGCCTGAATTGCCAACAGACCTCCAGAAGATCAAGAGTGATGTAAAAGTTAAGGAGGAACGCAAAGAGGATTCGGATGTGTTGGTAGTAGGCTCAGAGCCTCCTCATCCAGTCCGGACAGTGGAACATCAGCCACTTCCACCCCCAGCTTCCTTGCATGGGTTATCTTTGCACCACACAATGGCAACCTCCATGCAACTCCCAATGGGTAGTGTCCACCAAATGAACAACTTGAATATGCTGGACCGCAGTAGAGTAATGACCCCGCTTATAGGAATGGGCCCCCTTACAGGCAGGGAGAGGCTTCCACATGCGAGTTTTGCATGGGACCCAATGAGAGACCCCTTGCGTGAGGCTTACCGCACACTGGACTTGCAGAGACGGATGGATTTTCACTTGCGTGCTGACAGTATGCACAGGTACCCAGGGACAGCTGCTGCCACCTTCTATGATCACGAACGATCTTACCGTGATCGTGAGCCACATGATTATAGCCATGAACAGCTCTTGGAGGCACGAAGGGAACAGGAACGATTGAGACATGCAGATGAACGTGAGCGAGAACGATTGCATTTAAGGGAAGAGATGGAAAGGGCACGAATGCACCATCTTCACTCCTCCCCACTAGAGAGCCATTTGGCACACATGCCCTCTTTCATGCCACACTTGAGTAGTGTGCCCTATCCTAGACTCAGCCCTTCAGGCGCCATGCACAATGGAATTCTAAACCGGACCCCACCCACAGCTGCACTAAGTGCCCCCCCTCCTTTAGTGCCAGCCAGCAACACAAGGCCCGCCTCCCCCCGCAGGACTAATCCCCTCACAAGTTCAGAAGCACGGGACTTTTCACCTTCCAGAAATCCTAAAGAAGTTGAGGCCCGATAGTCTTCTAAAATAAATAAATATCCACAGGAATCAAACACCATGAATTTTAAACTTGTACATAAAATATTTTACAAAAGTGCACTGCTCAAAACCTTCTCTTTTCTCCTCCTGTTTTTGTAAATGTACATTTGTAGGCTAAGCACACTTCTTTCCTTTAGCCAGGGAGGACAGTTCAGGGGTGATAAATGTTCCATCCTGGAAACCAAGGGTTCTACTCCTAAGGTCTCTAGTCATGTAACTATTTTTTGATCTGGGAGGCTCATTAGCCAGTGGGACGGGTTTAGTGAGGGGGGACTTTTTAAATGGATTTTTGTAGTTTTTACAGTATTTTGTTTTTCGCTACGGTGTTCTTAGTCTCTTCCAGAAAAAAAAAGTACCTTTTTTTTTTTTTTTTTTTTTTTTTTTTCTTTAATTTTATATTAGTTGCATTTTGCCTCTGGTGAGGGTAAAATAAGTAAACCTGTTCTTTCCATAAAATAACAGAAGAGTTTCATCCCCTTCATTACAGGAGGTATCAGAGAAACATAGCAATGCATATTTATACTTTCAGTCTGTTCCAGACACCTCCAGCACTGAAGGGCAGTAACAATATTCTATGGATTGTTTTCTTTATTCTGCATCTAACAGATCAACATTCTTGCTATCCTTTTGAACAGAAATCACAGATCTATTATTAAAATAATAAGATTAATGTACAAAACAATTGCTTTTTGCCTTATTTTATCATAAAATGGTTTTTAATGTTATATTCTTTGTTTTTTCTGGATAAAATATTCTGGCAGGATTGTATATATTTCATTGAATGGTTTGCTACACCTCATATGAAAAGGATCCACCACAGACTTTGTGATACTCACACACAAACAGAATACACGGATTTCAAGGATCACACTCGCAGTTTAACACATCATCATCTTACTATGCAATTGGTGTGTGAGGCGGGTCCTGGAAGAGGGAATTCTGCTATCTTCCCAAATTCTGCCCTGCTAACCCTGTTCCCTTGCCATCAAACTCCCACCACCACCTTCCAAGAATATGAAGGGCACAAATTGACACATGGAACACTGGAAGAGCCAAAACTCATCAAGCAAAGTTGGCGTTTCAGGAGTAGTGGACCATCAAAAGGACTGCAGGAACACGTTCCCTTGTGATGATTATTGGAATGGTGGCAGGTAGCTTCCACCTCATAAATGCCACCTCAACCAGGCCAACTTATGGACCTATTTATTTTCCCTGTGAACCCTTTGTGCTTTGAACCTGTGCAGTGTTTTAATTGAAATCTGTATACAAGAGCGGTAGAATCTTAGAAGTGCGCAAAAGCAAATATATATAAATATATCTATAATATCTATATATATATATATAAAATGGTGGAAAGAAAAAAAAAGTGTCTAAACATGAGCAACAATCTTTTGGTCCCTTTTTGTTTTTTAATTTTATTTTCTACAAACATGATCCTTCAGTTCTGATACCTTGTGTCTCGTTTTTCTCTGTTTAAACTGTTGTAATTTAGCTGTTGCTTACATGATGTATACAGACTATGTAGATTTATTTTCCGTAGCAGGCAAAATGTGCCATAAAGAAAGAGAGAAAGCCATATTAGTGCTCCAAAAGCCGAGCTTTTAATTGTGTACAAATACCCATCAGATTCAGCACTCACTGGAAAATTTAGACCCACATTTCTTTAGAAACACTTGTGGCACAGCCTCCTGATTGTTCATTCTTCAGGTAATCGCCCATAGCAATTACCTGTGCTGTTCTTCATCCTCCTAGCTCTTGGCCACTCTCAAGCTCCACAGCAGCACAACTAAACAGGATTACAGCTTCAAATCAAGGACTTTCCACCTCTCCTCCAGTATATCAGGCAGGAACTTGATACACTGACAGAGTTTAAGCAAAATCAAAACTAGCATAGAGTAACTCTGATATATTTTGAACAAAGTAAGAACATTTACAGACCCCAGCTTTAGCATACCTGACATGGTTCATACCTTGACTTAATCAGGCACCATGGTTCATCCCTTAACTTCATCAGATACATCTGATGGGTATTTTTGTGTAATTGAAAGTGCAGCTGTTAGCGTACTGTTATATGGTAACCCAGGAATGGGTTAATGAGCTGTTGCTGAATATCAATTTATACAAATGTGGGGGTGTTCACATATAAGAATTGCCTCAGAAAACAGTTCATTGCAATTTTCAGTTTAAATTAAGCAGTGACGTTCCAAATGCATCAAAACAAAAGGTGTGAAATCTTGGGGGCCCATTCACATCTATCCAGTCTGTTGTGGTGTAGTCATGTTGCACTAAGGAAGCCCATTTATTTGAACAAGCTGCCCACACACCACAATGGTCCAGAAAAAGCACATGCACCGTTTCACAGCATACTATGAGGCATGATGCTTTATGGTGCACTGCAACACATGTGCCAAAGCTGAGTTTTCTTAGTGCATTGAATAGCACTGCTGTGTGTTAGAGTAAAGTGTGTTAGCACAATGCATAGGTGTGAATGAACCCTTACAGTAGTTTTTCTTTTCAAAAACAACCATATCCCGAGTAGAAAAGCCTGTGCCCTGTCAGAGTGCTTCCTTCTGAGAAGTTGCCTGTATAAGCTGTGCTCTATATGTAGAGGTTCCACACATCCTGAAAAGTGTATAGTTCTGCTGTGAGCAAAGGTTGTGCTCTCTGCTGATTGGAAAAATCAAGATCTCAATGAGCAAGACTCTGGACCTTGACAGACCACTGCTTTAACACAGAGCAAGCATACTGGAGAGGGACAGGCTTTTCTATTTAGCATGTAGGTCATGATTTCTTATCTTGCTACCTAGATGCAGTGTAAATATTAGAAATGTTATTAGGCTGAACTTTATAATACAATTGGAGAAGGCTATTAAGGGTTACAGCAGCATTCTCTATAGGGGTTGCAAAATTTGTGCAGGCTTTTTTTTTTCTTGTTCAATGTGTTTGTTGGTTTTACAAAGTAAGTTCGTTACCGCTTACAGCAACCAGAAAGGTAACCTACATGAGTCATAACAGCCGGCGGCTGTAAAATAATGCAAAACAGACATTGAGAGAAGTAACAAATACCATATAACAAATGGACTGAAAGCCACATTAAGCCCAAAATGAAAAATGTAATATATTGCAGCTTACCTGTCCTTACATGTGGTAACTGCACTAGTTTTAGACTCTCCCCCCCACTGTTTTCACCTGGTGATCTGGCCAGTAACACACCTCCCTGTATAAGTGTGCCCACACTCTGGATGAATGAGCACATGGGCCACTTTTGGACAGCAGCATTGTCAGTCAGGGGTAGGGGGAGTGTTAGATGAACTAGCAGATTTAGGTTGGCCATAGACAGTTTGAATCTCAGCCAGTTCAGTAGGAACCCACCTGAGATTTGTGTATGGGCAAGCAGAATGTACCAAGTTGATTGACCGATCACCTTGGGCACAACCAGCCTGCTGAATTTTACTTGCGATTATCACTAGCTGCTATAGCAGTATTCACTGTCTTCTCCCAGATGGGTAAAGCATTCCGTGGTTGCAGGAAAGCAATTTCCACTATTTATGGCCTGCCTAAGATAAACTTAACAAATTGAAGCTTAACTTCAGCTAACACTTAACCACTGCTAGAACGTTCACTGTAAATGTACAGCTACAGGGCGGCCTGGCGCTGGATCATGTATATGTATGCAAGCTGATATTTCTGGGTAGGGGGCACATGCACGCCCCTGCCACCCTGGCTGTACTGAGCGAATGACAGAAGAGAGCTCTGTGTTGGTAAACAATACAGAGCTCTCTGTAGACAGCAGCAATGTGTAGTTTTTGTTCTGCCTGCAAAGCAGGTAGTAAAAGCTGACACATTGCTTCGTAAAAATAGTACACAGTTAACCCTTTGATTGCCCATAAATGTTAACCCCTTCCCAGCCAGTGTCATTGGGCCGTCTTATTGGCCTAGCCGTGATGGTTTCACTCCCGCGCTCGGCTGCAGCAAACAGATCTGAAGGAACGGCGAGCATATGACATTTTTTCAGAGCGCATATGTGCCGGTGAAAAAGAGTTTACTACCACTTTAATAAAGCCATCACATCTAATGATTGGTAAGTTGCAATATAATACATTTTTGCTTTAAGTGGCGGTTAAAATGAAGAGGTACAGTACTGTTAACATTAAGAAACTGGGTATCAGAAATGCCAAACATGGTTAAGGACAGTAAGAGGTAGGTGAAGAGGACCAGTGCATAGTTGAGTTTCCTTGGGATAGCAGGCCCTATTTTTCTGTGGGTTGATAGCACATTCAAAATGAATAATTGGCTGTGTAATGCAATGTGCCTCAAACCACAAAAATGCATGCGTTGCAGTGCACTATGACATGCTGTCCATTCCTCTAGTTTGCTTTTTCAAATTGGTTTCATATGGTACAGCCCTTTAATGCTTCCTAATAGAGACTACAATAAAAATGTTAGGGGAAAAACACAGCATAGAGCCAAAACTTTTTTTGTAAAGAAGAAAGGATCTCCACTACTCCCAACCAGCCCAGCTGAATAAACGATGAAGAGAGCGCTCTTTATCGCTCACCTGGGCTGCTCTGCAGTAGTAGCGGAGATCCTTTCCTCTTTACATTTACTAACCCCCTGGATTGGTATTAGGACAAGCCTGCACCCCAGTTGTGGGACACAGGGATATGCTTTCACCTGTACTTTGAGCAGCACCAAAAAAATTGGTAATTGTACCATATAGGACACTGGCTAGATGTTCATAGACCCAGGGCTTGGAGGCTGGTACTTTCAGATGATTGGACACTGGCAAAGCATGTAAGGACTTGCCACCTGTGTGTCACCCCTATAATTTCACCCCACTTTGTGGGGTTTTTTTTTTGCTATTGTCCTAAAATGATGGATTTTTTTTATTATTGCAGGTACTTATATAGCACTGTCAATTTACACAGCACTTTGCATATATCTCTTATGCATTCACATCAGTTCCTGTCCTCAAGGAGCTTACAATCTAAGGTCCCTAATTCACATTTAACTACTAGAGCCATTTTTGACAATAGCCAATTAACCTACCAGCATGTCTTTGGAGTGTGGGAGGAAACCAGAGTACCTGGAGGAAATCCACCCAAATTGAAGATTTTTTTTTTTCATTCAAAGATTCTGCTGATTGAACATTTGAGACACTTTTAAAGGCTTCAGAAGACCGTTCTTCAGAATGAATGACTACTGTTCACATGTACAAGAATTGTCTCAAAGCCTTGTCAGCTGAAACTGCCTGTAAAAGACTTGCATATAGCCCTTTGAAGGAGGCCATCTCTTTGGTAAAGTACTTTACAAATTCATAAAAGATGTCACAGAAGATAAGGTTCTTTTTCCACAGCAATAAGTTCCAAAACCCCTCTCCTCAGAAGCTCCCCCCCCCCCCCCTCTCAAAACCCACAGAGTCTTCCACAAAACCCTCTTCCCAATGAAGGGGCGGCACCCTCACTCCTAGGAGTGGCGGGGACATCTGTTACAGTTTGCCTGTCTCTGAGTTAGTCATCGCAGATCTGTGGATTCAGTCAGTTTCAAAGGAGGACAAAATAGAGTTGCAAACTACCCCCTCACCACTTTCTTCTTCCAAACCAACCAAAATCTGCCCCAGGACAGTCAGATTTACAGAATGCACTGGAACTTCTTGTGTCCCAGAAAGTAGTTCTCCCAGTATCTCTAGAGGACAGATCCGGGTACAATCAACCGTGGCCTACATCAGTCAAAAAGGGGGCACCAGTAGGAGCCAGCAGCCCCGAAGGAAGCAAGCCAGATCATCTCGTGAAAAAACACTGTCCCGCAATCTCTGCTGTCCATATCCCAGGATTGGAAAAATAGAAGACAAACTACCTTAGCCATCAATGCCTGTAGGCGAATGAGCCCTTTACCCCGACATCTTCAACCTAAAATGTCATAAATGGAGGACTACGAACGTGGATATCCTGGTCTCCAGATTCAGCAAGTTATCTCTGTTAAGGGTAATATATGCCTTTCCTCCGGTGCAAATTCTACCTCGACTGCTTCACAAAATAGAGCTGGTGATTCTCATTGCAAAAAACTGCCCCAGAAGAACCATTACACAGATGTACTTAGACTGTTAGGAGACGATCTTCTGGCCTTTTCCCAACAGGCCAGGCCTGCTGTCCCAGGGCCCCCTTTTCCACCCTGCTTCTCAGTCACTGACTTTAACAGGATGATTGTTAAAGCCCAGGACTTAAGAGCAGAGGAGTCTGAGTATGTCTTTCCTACTTTGCTAAAAGCAAGAAAAGCCACTTTCAGAAAGAGCTATTATCTTACCTGAAATTCCTTCTTTGCCTAAGATGAACACAGACCCTTCAATACTTTGTGCCTCGCATTTTGGCCTTCCTGCATTCGGGACTTGACCAGAACTTGGCTTTAAGCACGCTAAAAGGACATGTTTCCAAAATCCTTTGCCCTTGTGAAAAAATATATATTTTTCTTGAAACCTCAAACTGGTGGTAAATGCTCTTCAGCCTCCCAACCACCCTTGGAACCCATTGGGAAATCCCCTTAGGTGGTCCCTCCTGCAAAGTAGCCTTCTTGGTTGTGATCACGTTTCTCAGAGGTGTTTGAGCTAATGGACCTCTCTTGTAAGGAGCCATCTTGTCTTCCCAAGGTGTTATCAGTCTTCCACCTTAATGAAGACCTAATTCTGCTCATTTTTTGCCTTGCTCCAAAGCACCCAAAAGAAATGTCACTGACTGGATGTAGTCAGCGCCATCGGAGTCTACTTAGACACAATCTCTTTTTGGGAAAATTGATTTGTCCTATGATCAAAATCCATCATTAGGCGAATAAGATAATTCATGGCAAGAGTCTAGACTCTAAAGACAAAGCACCGTCTCCTCTATTACGTGCTCCCTCCACCAGATCAGCTGGCATTTCCTGGGCATTCCAACATCAAGCTTCTGTTGCCCAGTTTTGTAAGCCACCATCTGGTCTTCTTTTAATGCCTTTTCAAAGTTCTACCAGGGGGACATCCAATCTTCTATGGCTGCAGCTTTTGGCCACAAGATTCTTGCAGCATCACTCTGAAATTGACCCTTGTTGGGCCTGTTGCCACAGTTCTGTTTGCCTAGTTGTTGCCCACCATTCTCATTCACTTCTTAGGACCATAACAGGGTCTATGAATTACCAGCTTTTGTCCTGTATGATTAAGATGCAATGGATTTTGACTCACCTGTAAATTCCATATCTTGGTGTACAGTACAGCACACCCTCCTCTATATTCCTGTGTTACTCTTGCTTTGCTTGCTTCAAAATTAAGAATTCACGGTGTGGAGTAGGGTTATAGGAGGACTCCCAGAGGTGGTGTTCAAAAGCTTTGCCAGTGTCCAGTCTCCTAAAGGTATCCGCCTAAAAGCCCACGCTCTATGAATAACCAACCTTTGCCCTGTACTGTACTCAAGATATAGAACTTGCAGGTAAGTAGAAATTCCTTTTTTTTTTTTTCTTCATTTTTGATAGAGTAGGGAAGAGTTAAAGTCACTGTCATTTTTTTGGGGGTTTTTTTTTGTAAGAATTCCAACAGCGCTTATGGATAAACATACTAGATGTGTATACATAAAGTGCAATACAACAAATGCCCAATGGTAAATGATGCAATAAAAACATATATATAAAGTGCCAAGTTTTTCCAATGGTAATAGGTGACAAGATTTGAAAGGAAAAAAGTTGGAAACCTTTAACGCTATATATATATATATATATATATATATATATATATATATATATATATATATATAAAATTATTTTTTTTATTGTATCATTTACCATTGGGCATTTGTTGTATTGCACATTGCATTTTATTATGTATACACATCTAGTATGTTATCCATAAGCGCTGTTGGAACGCTTACATATATCCTAAATAAGGTTTAGTACCTTTGCATTAGCTGCTGTGGTCTTTATCATTTTGCATGATATTTAGTTAACCATTTGGCGTGAGTTTTAGTTTATTTTACAATAGTTTTTTTTTCATTTGTTTCTCAGGGAGATTTTCCTTCGCTTTCTGTCCTGGAGACACACAAGGAAAAAGGGATTGAGAGGATATCTTTCCAGCAGGAGAGAAATCTTCTCTTAGACCGTTGTCACAGTTGCAGGAACAAGTGTCCCTGTTGAAAGATTTCCCCTCTATTTCAGTTCTGGTTACAATTCAAAATTTAGAATTTACCCTTTAATTCCCATCACGATGGTGATCAGGACAAATTGAATCCCCCTAACCGGGACACATCAATTCATACTTGACAAAGGTTCTAACCCCCTCACCACTCTATCCAAATCTAAAATGGAAAAAAAAAAAATAGACTGCCCTTAGTAATACTTTAAGGGTTCCTTGTAGTTGACCTCTCCTACATACAATAGACTTGAAACAGTACAGAGCTGGAAACAGCTGAGAAGTAAAAAAAAACAAACATTTTGGATGTTTACACATGTTCTTGGAGACTGTTACCAAAGGTGACATTGATTCATTTTTATTGCCAGAATCCACACCATGAGCCAAAGTTCTAAAATTGTAAATTAAAAAGTAATATTGAGCAATAAGTGAAACCAATGAGCTGCTAATAATATCCAGCAAATACAATAGCTTTGCTTAAATTGAAAATAAACTCTCCTCCCCTCCCCTTATTGGCACCAACCTCTTCACCCAGCCTTTTCCGTTGTCAGGATCCCTGATAATCCCAATCTTGATCAGCCAGGTTGAAATTACACAAATTCCATGCATGTGCACAGGAGTTCATTTATTGCACCATTGGCCTGTACATTCTAAAGAAGATTGTAAACAGGTAGGCAAGTTTTTCTTTTTTACTTGCAGAAAACATCATATCAACATCACATGTCTCTTCTGCAATAAACAGCCTGACTGCAATTCTTTTCAGTTTAGTTCTGCTTTAAAGGCAAAGAGCATCTTTTGCACCATGTTACAGAATACACCCGTAACATGGTGCAAATGACCCCCCTACCCTGCCCTGTTAGCGTGTGGGGGGTCCTTGTTGACCCCCCTGCCCTGTGCTGGCCATACACAGTTTGAATCTTGGCTGGTTCAGCAGGAATGAGCCAGAATTCGAACCATTAAATGGACAGGCTGAATGTACCAAGTTGATCGATCAACTTGGGTACAACCAATCTGCTGGATTCGTTTGCGATTATCGTATGCGGCTGCTATAGCCGCTAGTGCTAATCACAGTCTTTTATTTGCGGGGCCACTTTTCCCCACTGGAAAAAGACAATTGCTCGGCAGGAGGGATTCCCATTAACTATGTCATCAACTGTGAGAAGCCTTTCAGAAGGGATGTTTGGCGATACATTTTCAGCTGTACTGTTGTGTCACTAAATAGCAGTCCTTGGGCTCCAGTCAAGTGATTTTGCCTAATCTGAGATTTTATCAGTCTCCTGCAACATGAGAAAGCATTTTCTAAGTCTCTCCACCCCAAATGAATTGACTGCAACATCATAAAGCATGGTACACACGATTAGGTTTTTTTTTTTTTGTTCAACCCAACGAAAAAAAGATGAGCTCAGGAGCTGTTGTACTAATAATCCAATGTTAGTACAGCAAAATCCCCTGCTGAGCTATTGTGTTCTGACAGTGGGACGCCTCTCCCCAGCCAGAACACACCGGTCAGTGCTCTCAGTCATTGGCTGGGAGCACTGCTCAGATACTGATTGGCAGACCTTTTTTTGGTCATGCCCCTTCAACAGAAGCCGGCCGTTTGGCCAGCTTCTGTCAGATTGGCTGCTGTACACATAGGCTGAATGTCAGCTGGTTTCTATTGAACCGGCCAATGCGACCTGACATTTGACCCTAAAGTTTGCAGCACAACAAATGGCTGTAAGGAACTGTCAGACATTTGTGGAGACAGCCATAAACTGCAGAGAATGATTCATCCTTGAGCCTGCATCTCAGTCCAAGAAGCAGATGTTGACCTAAGATAGTGCCTGGACAAAGATGGCCTTGATTGTCTAATCGAAAAAAACAGATGAAGGTAATGTCTGGAGATATGCTGTGTGCTCTGTGAGATGCAATAAATACCTGTAAGTGTTACATTATTTGTTATGCATGCACCTAATGTGGAAAAAAATATATCTAATCTTAGGTCCATTTAAAGAGACTGTTACCTTGTTCTTTCAAGGCAGGCCATCCCTGACAAGTTTATACTCACTTCTGCAGAATTCCCCACCTCTGCAAAATACCCAGAGGGTACACATGATGGAAGGGGTGATGTCACTGCACCTTCAGACACCCATATACAGTATTTGTGGCAGCTGTGATGGAGGAAAAAACAGTGGGGAAGCTCTAGAAAGGTGAGTTAAAGTTGGGAATGGGCTTTACATCAACCCTGTCTCTTTGTCCTAAATAGGCAAAGTGACAGAGTCCCTGAGTAGCTTTTAATATAACTATACTAATAAAAGCGGTAGTACCTATCTTGTACCTACAGGTAAGCCTATAATCCGGTTTACTTGTAGGTAGTGAATATATCCCAAATGTGCACCATATAGGAGATATTTACATGTGTAGAAGCCGGAGATGTCACTGGTGCTCTGCGCTCTTAATGAATGGCATTCCATTCATTGAGAGTGCTGTGCCACCGGAGTGACGTTATCATGGCTTGACCATTCAAAGGCCATAGGGAAGAATAACGGGTGAAGATGGAATCCCTGTCAGCAGTGGTAGGATGCAGCTGGAAGGATCTGGTTTTTAAGTAATGATATCACATTGTGACATGAGCCTGCGAGGGGACCAGTTTGTCTTTTTAATGCAGTTTACTACTGCTTTAACTGCCTACTTATGTTTTATTTAACTCCCATAATTAGCTTGCTGCTTTGAATCACAGATTAGTGTGACATAACTGCTGGGGGTGAGATTTGGATTTTCACAGTGAAGAACTTTAAGCACATTTCCAGGATTTGAAACTGCTGCCCAAAGTGATTTTAGGCACCCACTCCTATTGCCTTTTGCACCCTTTAAACCTGGACAGCAAACTCGCAACAACCAATAATGGGGTAGACTGGATATCCCATACCCTCAGTATGAAAGGGTTGGCTGAGAGCAGTTGTAGATTCTGCATGGATGAGCGGTTGTAGAGAGGATGTAATAAAATTTTTCACTTACCTGTAAAATCCTTTTTTTGGTGTCTATTAAGGGACACAGGATATTCAGAGGCAACTGGGTTATATTGCTGCTTATAGGAGAAGTGGACACAAAGTGTCAAAAGACCAACGGAGGGACCAAGAAAAGGATTTTACAGAGAAGTAAAAAATCCTAATTTCCTAACCCTTTATTAAGGGACACAGGATATTTGGAGATAACAGGGATGTCCCAGCGCTGTCCAGTTGAGGGGTGGGAAACAGCAAATAACACAACAACTGTTTATTGGGTAGTTGCGCTCACCCTGTATTATATGGATGTTGCACCAATTAATTAAATCAAAATAATCGTCAATATCATCGCTTATATAGCATTAATTACTATCTAATGCAATACTCCTTAACCACTTCCGGACCGCCCACTGTATATATACGTCATTTTTTTGAAGATAGATATCTCGGTAACGGCAGCAGCTGCTGCCACAACCGAGGTATCCATCTTTTCAGCGGGCGGTTCCGTACACGATAATGGTGGTCTCTGCGGCGGGTTCGCCGCGAGATCACCGTTATCGGCGGCGGGAGAGGTGCCACCCCCCCTCCCGGCGCTCTCCCGCACCCTCCGCCGCTTACCGGAGCCGTCGGTAGCGGCGGAGGCGATCGGGTCCTTTCCCTGCTTAGGTATGGAGACGAGTGAGGCCAAGATGGCCCCCACCCGTCTCCATACCATGTGACGGCCGGAGCAACGTCATTACGATGGCTCCGCCCACTTCTCTTAAAGGCACA
The DNA here is from genome assembly GCF_042186555.1 of Aquarana catesbeiana. Lineage (NCBI taxonomy): Eukaryota > Metazoa > Chordata > Amphibia > Anura > Ranidae > Aquarana > Aquarana catesbeiana. Next base: position 270,412,963 of record NC_133324.1, read on the forward strand.
ATTTTTTTTGTGTCATTTTTTTAAACGACTTTTTTTTTTTTTTTTTTTTTTTGCATTTTAGTCTAAATATGAGATCTGAGGACTTTTTGACCCCAGATCTCATATTTAAGAGGACCTGTCATGCTTTTTTCTATTACAAGGGATGTTTACATTCCTTGTAATAGGAATAAAAGTGATCCAAATTTTTTTTTTTAAAAAAAACAGTGAAAATATAAATAAAATAAAGTAAAATAAATAATAAAAAAAAAAAAAAATTTTTTTTAAGCGCCCTGTCCCGACGAGCTCGCGCGCAGAAGCGAACGCATACGTGAGTAGCGCCCGCATATGAAAACGGTGGTCAAACCACACATGTGAGATATCGCCGCGACCGGTAGAGTGAGAGCAATAATTCTAGCCCTAGACCTCCTCTGTAACGCAAAACATGCAATCTGTAGAATTTTTTAAACGTCGCCTATGGAGATTTTTAAGGGTAAAAGTTTGACGCTATTCCACGAGCGGGCGCAATTTTGAAGCGTGACATGATGGGTATCAATTTACTTGGCGTAACATTATATTTCACAATATAAAAAAAATTGGGCTAACTTTACTGTTGTCTTATTTTTTTTTTCAAAAAAGTGAATTTTTTCCAAAAAAAGTGCGCTTAGAAGACCGCTGCGCAAATACGGTGCAAAAAAAAGTATTGCAATGACCGCTATTGTATTCTCTAGGGTGTTAGAAAAAAAACAATATATAATGTTTGGGGGTTCTAAGTAATTTTCTAGCAAAAAAATCTGTTTTAAACTTGTAAACACCTAAAATCCAAAACGAGGCTGGTCTTAAAGTGGTTAAACCCGTAAAAAAAAACACAAAATTCATGTAAACCGAAAAAACATATTGGAAAAATAAGAAAACAAAAACAATTTTGAAAAGTAATGTGTTTCTAAATGTCCAATCAATTGTGTTCATAAAATTATCCACTGTGCTTGAATCAATTGTGCATCCAGAAAATAGGATTTTTATAACAGCTTACCTGTAAAATCCTTTTCTTTGAAGTACATCACGGGACACAGAGCCATAATAGTTACTATGTGGGTTATAGGCCACCTTAAGGTGATGGACACTGGCACGCCCTAAATTAAAAAGTGCACTCCTTATATAACCCCTCCCATTGGTGGGAGTACCTCAGTTTTGTAGCAAAGCAATACAAAACTAGCAATACCAAAGAAGGGAGGGACCTCTGTGTCCCGTGATGTACTGCAAAGAAAAAGATTTTACAGGTAAACTGTAATAATCCTATTTTCTTATCGTACATCACGGGACACAGAGCCATAGTAGTTACTATGTGGGATGTCCCATAGCAATGCCAACAGAAGGGAAGGAGACCCAACAAAAGTAGGGCACCAAGAGACTAGAGGACTCATACTGCAGCCTGCAGTACACTGCGATGAAAGGCGATATCCTCATGATCTTTTATGATACAATCTGGTAAATGTATGGACTGAAGACCAAGTTGCGGCCTTGCAGATCTGAGCCATGGAGGCTTGGTGATGGACTGCCCAAGAAGCACTAACAGCCCTGGTGAAGTGCGCTTTAATATGAAAAGGAGGAATTTTCCCTCTTTAAACCATAAGCTTGAACAATCACTTGACAAATCCATTTAGAGATGGTAGATTTCGACGCTGCCTGTCCTCCGTTAGGACCGTCTGGCAACACAAACAAAACATCTGTTTTATGAATCTGAGTGGTTACTTTCAATAGACCTTGACCACCCTCACCACATCAAGAGAATGTAGTGACCTTTCTTCCACAGAAACGAGGCAAATGAAATGAAGGCAAAACAATATCCTGGTTTAAATGAAAACCCGATACTACCTTCAGTAGGAATTCAGGATGAGGCCGCAATACAACCTCATCCTTATGAATAAACCAACATGGCTCTTTACAAGAAAGAGCAGCCCACTCTGATATTCTTCTTGCAGAAGATATGGAAACCAGGAAAATTATTTTTCCCCTGTCAAGAGGACCAAGGGAATATCTCGTATTGGCTGTTTCTGTAAGCTGACAGGACTAAAATTAAGTCCCAAGGGTTCAGGGGTGACCAAACTGAATTAATCCGCGTTACCCCCTGAACAAAGTTACGAACCAGAGAGAGTGAAGCAAGTGGTTGTTGAAAAAAGACATCTGGCCTTTGATAGTACTCAGGGCCAGCTTCATTCCTAATCCTATCTGTGGGAATTCAAGGATCCTACCTATGACATATTTCCCAGCATTAACCAAGTAGAAACTACTGAAGCTAACAGTCCACGATCTTTCAGAATGTGGGTCCCAATAGCCAAACCACTAATTTTAGTGTTTGTAAGGTAGGATGGAATACCGGACCTTGCGAGAGAAGGTCTGGCCATAGTGGTAGGGTCCAAGGGCCCCCTACCACCATCTTTATGATCTCGGAAAACCAAGATCTCCTGGGCCACGCTGGGGCCACAAGAATCACCTCCATCCCTTCTTGCTTGATCCTGCGTGAAGGCGCGGAAGCAGCAGAACAGGAGGGAACGCATAGATCAGTGAAAAACTGATCCAACGGAAAAACCAAGGCATCTGTTCCGTATGCCATCGGATCCCTTGTCCTTGACACAAAGTTGTCGATCTTGTTGTTGAACCTGGACGCAAACAGATCCACATCCGTAATTCCCCATCTTTGACATATTGACAGAAAGATGTCGGGGTGAAGGGACCATTCTCCCGGGAACAATTGTTGGCGACTCAAGTAGTCCGCCTGTCAATTCTCTATCCCTGGAATGAAAAATTGCTGATAGGCAAGGAATGTTGTTTTCTGTCCAAGATAGAATATGATTTACCTCTTTCTGGGCCGCACGACTTCTCGTGCCCCCTTGTTGATTGATATAGGCCACAGCTGTGGCATTGTCAGATTGGATCCTGACAGGACAAATCCGTAGTCTGGGTTGTCCAGGCCTCGAGGGCCAGGCATACTGCCCCAAATCTCTAGAATATTGATGGGCAAGGTCATCTCTGATTTGTACCATTTCCTTTGGACAGATGCTTCTTCCAGGACTGCTCCTCAGCCCAGAAGGCCCAACCACCAATTGAGACTCTGACGCACATCGGGGGATAAATGCATTGGAAAGTCCAGAGCTTGGACCCTTTTGTTCCAAGTTGACAAGATACTGTTTTGCAGCAGTCTTGAAAGAAACTGCATAAGGAATGATTCTTCTTTGTTTTGACTAACTGAATCATTTCCCTTATGGAACTGCTCCTTTCCCGGGGGAAAAAAACACTCTTCTGAGCTGTATCTATGATCATCCCCAAGTACTGCAATCGCCTTAATGGTTTTAATGAGGATTTCTCCAGGTTGAGAATCCAACCTAGGTATTCCAGGTAGCTGACTGCGGTGACCAAAGTTTGGTTTAAGCGGGCTACCGATTGATCTATTAAGAGAAGATTGTCTAAGTTAGGAGGCTAGTATTGTTATAAAAATAAGTGTAACCTCGCGCCAAAAAAATTGGATATGTGTGACTAAATAAATTGTGAGCTGCTAACCCCCGAACTAGATAGGATTTCTAGTGTAAGTGGAAGAGTATATGTGGTGGGGAGCGCTGAAACTATATATACAGTGGGCTAAATAGCATCTAGATATTTATGCTCAAACAAACTGAATGTGAACACTGCAGTGTACCATACACAAAAAAAAATTATAAAATAAAAATATATGTATCAAACTTGCATATTACAAGAGAATGACTACCATCCAATCTCTGCATAAATAGCACAATATTATCTTTGTGAAAAACAATAAGAAAATTCTAATGCTGAAAAAATACTAAAATAAAATCCACATGCAATTAAAAATGGTGCACATCAATATGCATTAATCTTCCGCTGTATCAGAATAACACAAGATGAATATAGTGAATATAGGTGAGTCTTCCTCTGTGCGAATAAACGACCTTCACCAGCTGCATAACACACCCTATGTGCTCTGTAAGTGGATGTCCGCTTACCAAAAGATGTTGACCTTTTTAATTAAAAGGAGGTCAATTATAGCTTTTAGCAAGAAATGGCTTGCTACCATGATGTGGATAAGCCTTGTGGGTAACCTCTTCCTCTCCCCCAGTAGAATGTCAGGCAATATATAGAAGGATACAAGAAAGTCCAAAATAGTGTAATCCCATTTATTAAAATGATTAAAAACAAAAATGGCTGCTTACATTAGGAAGTGCCCTCGCCCGGCACTAAGGCAATACCGCTCGTCTAATATGAAAGCTCCGCTCTGTGTGTGGAAACTGGCGTGGGGAGGCTTTAGTGAACCCAAATCAGAAGTGGGCTCATCCACTGACTGCGATACTGGCAGTAAAAATGTGGAGCGGACCAATTCAGTGAGAGACTGTACTAACAACCTTTCCTGCGAACCTGACACTTCCGTATCAGGTTCTTCAGAAGAGGAGACATTAGCCTCTTCCTGGTCCTTTAAAAGAAATTCGGCATCTCTTGTGCCCTGTACACACGAGCGGACTTTTCGACCGGACTGGTCCGACGGACCGAATCCATCAGACAATCCGACCGTGTGTGGGCTTCATCGGACTTCTGACAGACCTTTTCGGTCGAAAATCCAACGGCCTTTAGATTTGAAACATGTTTCAAATCTTTCCGCCGGACCCAGTTCCTATCAGTAAGCCCGTTCGTCTGTATGCTGGTCTGACGGACCAAATACAACTCAAGGGCAGCTATAGCACCTGCCCGCGAGAATGTTTCCAGCGCAATCCTATCGCACTGGTTCTCGGCAACAGGGTACTATGCATCTCGCGCTCACTGCAATAGGAAAAACATATTTTCCTATTGCAGCGAGCGCGAGAGGGAGGCAACAATGTCCCTTAGGTCTGGTATGGATTTTAAGGGGAACCCCCTATGCCGAGAAAACGGCGCGGAGGTCCCCCCAAAATCCATACCAGACCCTTATCCGAGCACGCAAGCCGGTCAGGAAAGGGGACGAGTGAGCGCCCCCTCCTGAACCGTACCAGCCCGCATGCCCTCAACATGGGGGGCGGGTGCTTTGGGGAAGGGGGGCACCCTGCGGCCCCCCCACCCCAAAGCACCTTGTCCCCATGTTGATGACAAGGGCCTCTTGTGACAACCCTGGCCGTTGGTTGTCGGGGTCTGCGGGCGGGGGGCTTATCGGAATCCAGGAGCCCCCTTTAATAAGGTGGCCCCCAGCTCCCGGCCCCCCGCCCTATGTGAATGAGTATGGTGGTCATACATACCGGACAACGTACCCCTACCCATTCACCTGGGGAAAAAAGTGTCAATAAAAAAATACACTACACAGGTTTTTAAAGTAATTTTATTAGGCAGCTGCGGGGGTCTTCTTCCGACTTCTCTGTTCTCTCCGGCCTCTTCTCCCGGTGTCCGGTTCTTCTCCCTCTCTCCGGCCTCTTCTCCCAATGTCCGGTTCTTCTCCCGCTCTCCGGTTCTTCTGCCGGGCTCCTCCGTTATCTTCTGCTCTTTTGCCGCTCTCTTGCTAGCGGTGGCCCGGTCTTCTCCATCGTCTTCTTCCCTCTTCTCTTCTTCCGATGTTGACACGACGCTCTCTCCCGCTGTAATGCTGTGTTCACGGTGCGCAACGATTTATATAGGCATGGGGCGTGGTCACCGGGTGATGTCACCCGGTGACCCCGCCCCTTATGATGTCACAGTCCCAGGGCATGCTGGTGACCACGCCCCATGCCTATATAAATCATTGCGCACCGTGAACACAGCATTACAGCGGGGGAGAGCGTTGTGTCAACATCGGAAGAAGAGAAGAGGGAAGAAGACGATGGAGAAGATCGGGCCACCGCTAGCAAGAGAGCAGCAAAAGAGCAGAACATAGCGGAGGAGCCCAACAGAAGAACTGGACATCGGGAGAAGAGGCCGGAGAGAGCAGAGAAGTCGGAAGAAGACCCCCCGGAGCTGCCTAATAAATTACTTTAAAAACCTGTGTAGTGTGTTTTTTTATTGACACTTTTTTCCCAGGTGAATGGGTAGGGGTCCGATGTACCCCATACTCATTCACATAGGGTGGGGGGGCCGGGATCTCGGATTCCGATAAGCCCCCCACCCGCAGACCCCGACAACCAAAGGCCAGGGTTGTCGGGAAGAGGCCCTTGTCCTCATCAACATGGGGACAAGGTGCTTTGGGGTGGGGGGGCCGCAGGGCGCCCCCTTCCCCAAAGCACCCCCCCATGTTGAGGGCATGCGGCCTGGTACGGTTCGGGGGGGTGCTCGCTCGTCCCCACCCCCTTTCCTGACTGGCCGGGCTGCGTGCTCGGATAAGGGTCTGGTATGGATTTTGGGGGACCCCCACGCCATTTTTTTCGGCTTAGGGGTTTCCCCTTAAAGTCCATACCAGACCTGAGGGCCTGGTATGCCCTGCGACGGGGCCCGCAAGGTGTAAATCACGCCGATAAAAGCGGCGAGATTGACTACCTTTTCTAGTCCCGTCGTACTTCATCATGTTCAAAATCCGTCAGAAGTCCGTCAGACCTATTCTCCTGGAAAGTCCGGTCATGTGTGCGTGAGTCCGTTCATTTGAAAAGTCCGTCGGACCAGTACGGTCAATAAGTCAGCTTGTGTGTACGCGGCATTGCTCTATGTTCCTCAGTAAGCGGGTCCTGACCAATGGACGGGGACCTGTTACGCTTAGTCCCACTCTGGGATGCGATTAAGCATCAATCTTTTTGCTTCAAACTTAAAATGGTTGAAGAAAAAACCTTAGTAATATATGCAGGGGCTGCAGTGTTTAAGAACAGCTGCAACACTTGCCCCTCCTGATGGCTCACTCTGACCAGCCATATTACTCTCAGGGGAGAGGATGCCATCTTTACTGGGATGGATCTAGGCTTCCGTGTGACTTGTAAAAGTCTTTCTAGAGCCCTTTTTGAAGTGTTTTTCACCCCCCTTCTGAGCATAGCCTGATGCACAAAGCAGAGGTACTATCAGAAGGAATGCATCCACTGCTTGAGCAATAGTCTAGCTCTGTCACTGCTATTAATACTCAGCCTGATGCAGTAGTAAATGTGTAAAAGAAATGCCCGTGTCACCAAAGTCTTATATGCAAACAAAACATCTGTTTTACCTTTGCTCTTGTGTCCCTCCGCAGTTTGCAACAAACACATATGGTGCCTTTTAAAAACATACCTCCCCACGCTGGACGTTGGAGGATGCCAACGCTGCGCTAAGCCCCGCCCCCCGAGTCACCTACTGCCCTTCCCCTCTTTTATAAAAATTGCTGTTTCCCGCGCTCGCATGGGCTCCTGATCCTATGGAATCAAGGGAGGGAAGCAGAAATGGCGAGGGGGGGTCTGGAAGCTGCTAGCGCCTTTTTTTTTTTTTTTTTTTTTTTTTTTTTTTTAAACTTCAGCGCTCTTTCCTCACTGAAGAGGGGAAGAAAACCAACACAGGGGGACGTCTGGTGGGGAGAGGGAACCCCCCCAGACTTACCGGAGGTCTGCTGTTTGGCTGGAGGAAGAAGCATCTGCAGCTTTCAAGACACAGCCTGGGGTCTCTGAGAAGCATGAGACTGTGAGTGCTCAATACAGCCCCCAGTGGTGACACATAGGCATGACAGCATTTGCTAAATTAAAGGAGACATTCATAAGAAAATTTTAAAAATTTCTTAGAAAACTCCACTTACCTTTTCCGCCGCAGGGTTTTCTGTGGTAAACCAACAGCCTCAATCTTCACCCTTCACTGTGGGTTACGTTAAACCTTCAGGAGCTGGGGATCCTCGAGGAAACCCACAATCCTTGACCTGTAATAGCACCTCCGCCAGTAAAACTTTATGGCCTTAATACCACAAAGTACTGGATCCCAGGGTCCAGCTCTCTAAAAGAGAAGCGTTACAGGCAAGACCTCGTTTCTTCAGATATGAGGCCCGGGTACCATTCAATTCAGCCAAAAAGACACTTTGAATGGATCCGGCTGCATGGCTAGCCCCAGCAAGGATTGCTCCAGTGGATCTCAGCACAGCACATCTTTAGTCGTGACCAACACCTTAGACACTGGCGAAAAAACTGAGGTACTCCCACCAGTGGGAGGGGTTATATAGGGAGTGCACTTTTTATTTTAGGGCGGCCCAGTGTCCATCACCTGAAGGTGGCCTATAACCCACATAGTAACTACTATGGCTCTGTGTCCCATGATGTACGATAAGAAATATTATCGTGATCCGTAATATACCACCAACTTCCAAATAATTAAACACTTACTAGAAAGCAGAAATAAAAACACCTGTGTGTGTGTGTTTCTTTAACATCCAGTGTATCTCGGTTCCACCAGATACAGTTATATTCTCAAATTCCTCCAATGCGGCTTCTTAAAATCTCATAAAAAAAACAAAACAGCCATCATTGCGCAAGATTCTACATATGATTTTTATTGTATAACAAATTCAAACTAAAAATAAAGTAGAGTGGGACTTTGTGTGCCTCGGTGGGGTTGAATTAATCTAAACCACAGTTTTAAAACAATGTAGAAAAACTTTATTCACCATCCATGGATAGAAACCTTAAGAACAGATTACAGTCTGAAATAGAATACAGTTTACTGTTTCTTTTGGTCCACGGTGTGCAGATCCTGGTACAGAATGTCAGAAGTGTGGCCAGGATACCAAGATCTACACAGCCTGGACCAAAAGAAACAATAAACTGTAGTTTAGTTTGAATTTTGCATTTCTCTGGGACGGTGCCTCTGTGGAGTTATAATTCTCTCACGTTTACCCCCACCCCCATATAGTTTTATTGTATAAAGTTTTAAAATTGTGCACTTGCATGCTATTGTGCCTTAGACCGGCACTGAGTCTGTCCAGCATTCCAGTAATGGCCTGTCATGGCCACTCTGTGTGCAGGGAGCCAACGTGCGGTTCAATCCTCAATGTGAGCGTGGTTCAGAGGCAGGCTATAATGTCAGCGTTGCACAAAATTAGCCTCAATGCATTTCCCACAAGACATGCGTCATCAGGAAGTTCCCAGTAATAAAGTATATATTTAAGCTAAAATATGCACTTACAACAAAGATAGTAATATTAGTCAGTAGAGAGAGGATGTTTCAGCATGGAGATCACCAACAAATCTGGATGCTCGTTATGTCACAGCTCCCTTCTCCTTCCCACATGTTTCCCCTTAACAGGCTACGTCTGGGCATGGAGGATTATTGTATACATGCCTTTCTGCCACCTATAGATTGGCTGACGGCTTTGACAGCTTCCTGGCAGAAAAGCTCAGGTGGGTTCAGATTTGCGTCCAAACACACCTGAGCTCATCCCTACTGCCTATCGATCAGGACTTGGGCTTCAGCCAGTCTGTCAGAGCCAGTGACTATGAAGGACAGTAAAGCTGTTCTTGGGTAGAAGGTTCGGACAATTTGGTAGAGTCTGCCAGAAGTCTACCATGTTCACCCAGGCCAGTTTGGTGCAATGAGGATCACTGAAATGCTCTTCAACTCAACCCTGCTAAGCAGACAAGGTGCCTAAGAGGAGTGAAGGCTTAATTCAGGCTGAACTGATTGCACAGAGCCACCAGGGCATCTACTGCCAGAGGATTCCTGTACCTCTAGATGATCTTGCTTAGTTTGAAGTGAACCTGGGCACCAGGAGACCCATATCCTGTGTTTCCTACCTTTTGGAAGGGGTTTGAAACACAACTGAATGAAGAAACTATTCTCTGGAGTCTAGACATTGTTAGCTGAGGAAGTCCATCTGATGATTGTTCACCACTGAAATTTGGTGAAAAGGCAGGAACGTCCAGGATAAAAATCTGATCTGCTGCTCTTTGCTGCCTAAGGCTTCTGGTTCCTACCTGATAGTTTATGTATGCCACTACCTTGGCATTGTCTGGATTCAAATCTGATGACCCCATAGCTGTGAGTCCAATGATGAAAGGACAAACAGATCTCTCAGCTCCAGTATATTAATCAGGAGGTGAGTCTCCCCCAGTGTCCCAGTCCCCTGGACTGACCGAGTCCACAGCTCCTTCTCAGCCCATCAGGCTGGCATCCATCGAGAGGATCTTCCAGACCTATGGAGGGAAGGACTTCCCCTCCAGCACTTGATTCATGAGCCCCCAGGCCAGAATTAGTCTGGCCTTGGGAGACAGGTGAGCAGGCTAGTCCGGAGAGTGCTCTTTCTTGTCCCACGCCACAAGAACGTTGAGCTGCAAATGTGTGGAGTGGAATTGGGCATACTCTACTGCATTGAAGGTAGCTACCATTAGGTCCAGAGAGACAGAGCTCCTGGACCTTAGGGTCCAAATGTGGGCGCAGAGACTCAGAAGCTCATCCATCAGAAGAAAAACCTTTTACTGGACTTTATTCAATATAAGGCCCAGATAATCCAGGCAATGGATTGGTTCTATGACAATTTCTGGAGGTTGTGGATCCAGACACATCATCAGAGTCTGAATAGTTGAACAGTCCTTTGAATTTTGTCCAGTATGAACTGAGCTGCCCATGCCCTCAACAGGAATGCTCTGCGACTAAAGCAGAACAAGCACCTTGGCGAAAAGCCAGGGTGCAGTGGACAATCTGAAGGGAAGGGCAACAAATTGGTAGTGTTGCGTGCCCACAGTAAAACACAGATAACATTGATGGGATGGAAGGATGGGGACATGTTGGTAGGCATTCTTGATATCTGAATAGGCCAGGAAGTCTCCCATCTGGAAGGAGGCAATGGCTGACCTCATGGATTCAATATGAAATTTCTTTGCAAATAAGGCATTGAGTGCTTTCAGATCCAGAATGGGGTGTATGCCTCCTTTTGGATCGAGAATGGTGAACGAGCTTCAGCGTCTCTTTTCTGAGCAGAAAGGTACTCTTTCCCCCAGTGACCTCCTTAATAAAGTTGTCAAGGGAGCCTCGGAACAGCTGTTTGACCTCAAGGGACCTGCACAGCAAGCATCTAATATATTGCTCCTCTGTGGACCAGCATTTTAGCCAAATGGCCTGCCTCACGTGAATGATTAGGAGTAGGGATCGACCGATTATCGGTAAGGCTGATTATTATTGCAGGCCGATATCAGCATTTTTCGAAACATCGGTATCGGTCACAAACTAGACCGATATTGGTCTCCACGGGCCCCGGCCATCTTTTTGGGGCCCAGAAGCCTGCAGACCCAGTGCGCAGGGGTGCACGGGGCCTAACGTTCTGAGTCTGACAGGCCTCCCTCTTCTCGGCATTCAGATGACCACGCCAGACAGCCAGCAGCCATACACCCACCCACAGTAATGTGCCAGGCAACTGAGGCCAGCCAGCAGCCACCCACCCACATCAGGGTACCAGCCAGCAAGCCCACCCACAGCAGGGTACCAGCAATCCAGCCAACCACAGCAGGGTGCCAGCCAGCAAGCCACCTACAGCAGGGTGCCAGGCCAGCCACAGCAGGGTGTCAGCCAGCAAGCCACTCACAGCAGGGTGCCAGGCCAGCTAGCCACCCACAGCAGGGTGCCCGCCAGCAAGCCCACCCACAACAGGGTGACAGCCAGCAAGCCCACCCACAGAAGGGTGTCTGCCGTTTTTAACCTTACTTTTTCAAATTCCAATGCAGATGGATGCAGAGAGAAAAAGTAAAAGTGTGGTCTGGGACTATTTCTTGTCTCATCCATCTCCAGGAAAAGCAGCAGTGTGCAGCACATGCATAAACAATGTGAACATTGGATCAACTGCAGAAACCAAAAAAATACGTCAAATCTTTGGGCCCATCCAAGAGTTCATGATGTTGAATTATATAATGAAGCACAGAGAAAAACTGAATCACAAAGTGAAATACCACAATCCCACCAAACAATAAAAAGATATGTTTCAGAAAAAAGCTAAGTGGCTAAATTTGGATGGAAGATCCCAACGGCTGGACAAAGCAACCACAGAAATGATGGTTACGGATAACCAGCCATTTACAATGGTGTCTGACTCTGGATTTCAGCAGTTGATGCTCATAGCTGAGCCAAGGTACCCACTGAAGAGTGAAAAGTATTATCGAACCAAAATGCTGGGAAAGATTCACCAAAAGGTAGTTGAGAAAGTAAAGGCTATGCTGCAACCAGAGAATGCTGGCAACTCACTCTCGTTTATGACTGACTGCTGGTCAGGACCAACAGAGTCAGTAATGAGTCTTACATGCCACTTCATTGACAGCGGATGGACAAAAGGGCTATTGGTGTTGAATACAAAGGTGATGCAAGGATCCCACACTGGGGTGTACATTAGAGAAACGTTTCTAGGCATGCTTTAAGACTGGGGAATAAACAAAGACCGAGTGATGCTTGTGCTTCATGACAGCGGCACAAACTTGGTAAAAAGGAATGAGGCTTGCTGAAGTGTCTGACCTCAGTTGCATGGCACACACCCTGCAACTTGGGGTAAATGATGGTCTGTCAAGCCAGAGAGCTTTGATAGATATAATTGGCATGCTGAAGTGGTGCGCAGGCCATTTCCACCATTCAGTCCTCGCCAAGCAGCGACTGAGGTGCATTCAAGCAGACCTTGGCCTACCCAAAAAACAGCCTAATTCAGGCTGTTCCAACACGTTGGAATTCAACACTTCACATGCTGCAAAGAATGCTGGAACAGAAGCGAGCGCTGAGCATCCATTCAGGCGAACATGGAGGATATAGTTGTCCTACTGCTGATCAGTGGGTCATTGTAGCCAATGGCATTGAGACCCACCTCCCCATAGAGGAAGTGACACTAGAGGTGAGATGCTTCTTCAAGAGAATGAAGGACCCAACACACATGGCATTAAAACATTCAGGCAGGTCATGAGGGACAGCCTCACCAAACGTTTTGAGAAGCATGAAGAGAATAAAAATGTTGTGTTGGCATTTCTTTTGGATCCTCAATACAAGAATCATTCTTTCTCTTCTGATAATGTATTGGCCAAGGCAAAACAATGGCTGACAGAAGATCGACATGAGCTGCTGGAGGTTCCTGCAGAAAGGTCAAGTTTGGAAGAGCATGTTACTATTCTGGAAGAGCAGGATGCTGCAAAAACAAACGTCAAAAAAAAAAAAAAAACAAGCAGAAGAGAATCTTCATCGTCGTCGAATTGATGCCAGCTTCAGCGTGTTATTGGGGCCTCATGCGGAGGATTCTTCTGAATGTGCATCAATAAGCCTGGATGATGAACTTCATCTCTATTTGAAGGAACCAGTAATTGACAGAAGTGGTAATCCTCTTCAGTGGTGGAAAGAAAATGAGTCACGCTACAAAAGACTTGCCTCTCATGCTAGAAGATACCTCTCTGCTCCTCCTTCATCTGTACCAAGTGAGCATGTTTTCAGTGAAGTGGCAGCAATTTATGAAAAAAACAGAACCCGTTTAACAGGTGAACATGCTGAAATGTTATGCTTTTTGCACTATAATATTGCTCTACTTAACTGGGAGTATTGAAGAAAGTGTAGTGACTGTCAGTGTGCCCTGTCCACTGTCTAGCTTTTTGCACTGCAGTAGTGATTTAAATTTAATCAGTGCAGTGCAATGCACTAGTAACAGTTATACTTTTTCTATGTTTTGGGAAGCCATTTAAGAAACTACTGTTTTTCAAGCACTTTACTTTTCCCAGTTTACTTTTAGACGTCGTTCATCACACCATGGTGCACTACAGACAGAGTCAGTTTTGAAATCTGTGTGTTTTTCTCCCATCAGTTTTCATGTGAAGAACAAGCCCTTAATGTTTAATTTGAATAAGCATTAACATGTTCAGTTTATACCAGATTTGTGCATAAAATTGGTGTTCTTTTTGAAAAGTTTAAATGTACAAAATATCGGCAAATAATATCGGCTATCAGCAGGAGAGGTGGCTGAAATATCGGTATTGTATCGGCACCGAAAAAATGATATCGGTCGATCCCTAATTAGGAGTCCCGTTCTAGAAATGAGGTGGGCATTGCCGACCAGCCCATTAAAAAATAAGGCCAATGGGCAAGAGTTACAGTTCTTGGAGGAAGGAGGGGTCTGAAAGGATAGACTCAGGAGCTCTTATCAAATCCTTGTATAGCTGGTTGGGGGGGGGGGGCAATTTCCAGTCATTTGTCTGTTGGATCCTTAAATACAGGGATGTACACCACAGGGATGGTTAAGATTTTGTTGAGACAGGAAAGGGCAAGGGTCCACAATGGTAAGAGACCGTTTCTTTGTAAATGCCCTTTCCATAGGGTATTATTGTGTAAACCATTTAGGAGGAGGAAACATTTTATCAGGATTTGACCAGTCCCCATACAAAACCAGTTGCAGTAAAGAATGCAATGGAAAGGTGACCTTTGCACACCCAGACACAGGCTTCTATATGGGGATGGAATAGCTGTCCAGAGTTTTAGCATCAAGCACCCAAACAAGGTGTTGGTGAATAGAGAGTTGGAAGGACCTCTGATACTGCATGCTCTATGCTTGTGAATAACTTTCTAGTTTCTTGTGAAAAAAAATGCTTGTGAATAACATATCCCCAGTAGAAAGAGCAGTAAAACCCCAGAAACTGCGTCACTGCAGCCAGCAGGGAATCTGAGTCTTGTCCCAGTGAGGGGTACACATACAGGAAGCCCAGGATTAGCAATGGCACGGAGACACTATTGTACAGTGTCACAGCACAAACTTCCGTATGTGGTGTACAGCATTTATTTGTTGCTAGCTTCCTGTTCTAATCCCCGTACATACGATCAGAAATTCTGCCAGCAAAAGTCGGATATGAGCTTTTGGTCAGAAATTCTGACCGTGTGTATGCTCCATCGGACTTTTGCTGGCAGAATTCCAGCCAGCAAAAGATTGAGAGCAGGTTCTTTATTTTTCGGGCGGGAAAAAGTTCCTGTCCGAAAATGCGTTCGTCTGTATGCAATTCGGACGCACAAAAAATCACGCATGCTCGGAAGCACTGAACTTCATTTTCTCTGCTCATCGTAGTGTTGTACGTCACCGCATTCATGATGGTCCAAAGTTCAGAGAACTTTTGTGTGACCATGTGTATGCAAGGCAAGCTTGAGCGGAATTCCGTCGGAAAAACCATCCAAATTTTTTCTGACGGAATTTCTGATCATGTGAATGGGGCATTAGAGCTGCCTTTTGTCCACAACATGTTGCTGCATTGTTTTGAAAGAAAATTCAAAAAGTGCAAAACCAGTGTGCCTCAAAACCACCTTATACTATCACAGACGTTTCTCTGCACCCCCCTATTCCGATAGTCGAAATACAATAGAAACAGACCTTACAAAAAAAAAAAAAAGATGGCAAGTCTAAAATTAGTGGTGCTGGGTGTAGAGGTAGTAGGGTGCGATTGACTCCATAAATAGGTATTGCATGACAAAGCAGTGTCCAGGCCGCACACTACCTGGAGGGTAGGCATGTCTGCATTTCCTATAAAAAAATGTCAGGTCAGCAATACTGTCAAACATATCATTGTTTTATCCCTTACCTCTAGCTTTCAGTCTCTGCAGCTCTTCCTGCTGGCACTGGCTGTGTTTCAGTCAATGACAGTCTGTAACAGTGTGATAGAGATGCAGGTGACCAGTATTCCCTGTTCACTCAGTGGGCTTTTGCTCCACAAGTCACAACCCAGAAGTAACATCTGACATTACTGATGGGTTGTGCAGAGGCCGTGCAGGAGTAAACAGTTAATGCTAGTTCCTTGTGTCTCTGTGTAGCTGTGTCGAAATTGCATGTATTAGGCCAAGGTTTCTCAACCTTTTTTAGTCATGGCACCCTTTAAAACGATGCAAAATAAAGAGGCACGCCAGTCCCAAGCTGTCCCAAGAACACTGTCATCTGCACTGGATGATGATGTCACCCTTTCCTTGGCAGTTTCCCCTTTCACCTCAGCATTTCCCCCTTTCATCAGAGTGCCCCCATCACATCACAATCACTCCATTACATCAGAGCCCCCTTCACCACAGAGTCTTCCCCCCAGTCACATCAGAATCAGCCCTCTTCATATCAGAGTCAACCCAATAACATTAGATTCAACCCTCTTTACCGCAGTGTCCAGTAAATATAATGCTACTTAGGGTCGGCTCACATTCCACCCTTGTAAATCTTCAGGTGCCTGTCAAGCTTATCGCTATAATATTCCACAGTACAAAAAGTCTTCAGTCCCCCTTTATAAATCAAGTGCTGCCTTTAAATTTTCACAGTGGCTGTAGCATCATAGCAAGGGGTGGGAGGCAGAGCAGACTTGGATAGAAGCAGGACTGCCACCAGGCCCGCTGCCAGTACCTTAGCAATATATGATGCTGTGCATCCTGGTCAGCCCTTCCACCATGGAAACACATGATGCGGTGCAGCGGATGAGACGGCACTGTGCAGTTATGTTGCCTCAGCATCCCAGAGGCTATGCGCTGCCCCAAGGCCCTTCCACTTCTAACACCAACATCGCTGGTACTGGGTAAACAGGACTGAAAACCTGAGGGGTGTAGCCCACCCCAGCATCCCCCATAGATCTGGCTCTGCCTAGTACTGCTTGATGCAAACACATGATCTACTAAAGCTATCAGAAAGGATTTTTTTTACCTAATCTGTATACCACGTAAAATGTAAATTGCAGTGCAAAAAAAGAAAATTCCACTGTCAAAGAACAACGTATGCTGTCAATAAGTGTTGAAATATATATATCAGTCACCATAACCCATCAAGTCATGGACTCCACTAGACCTCTGAAGGTATGCTCTGGTATTTGGCACCAAGCCATCAGTAGCAAATCTTTTAGGTCCTGTAAGTTGCAAGGTAGATCGGGCTTGTTTCTTTAGCACATTCCACAGATGCTCGATTAGATTGAGATCTGGAGAATTTGGAGGCTATGTCAACACCTTAAACTCATGTTCCTCAAACCATTCTTGAAATCATCAGACCAGGCCACCTTCTGCCATTGCTCCATGGTCTAGCTTTTGGCTGTAGACACTGGTTAGCATGGACATGCTGACAAGTTTGCAACTATGCAGCCACATGTGCAACAAACTGCAATGTACTGTATGTTCTAAAACCTTTCTACTGGAAACAGCAAGACATTTTTTTCAGAAATCTGAGCTACAGTAGCTCTCCTATTGGATCAGATTACACGGGCCAGCCACGTGCATCAATGAGCCTTGGCCGCCCATGACCCTGTGGGCAGTGTGCCAGTCCTTCCTTCCTTGGGCAATTTTTGGTAGGACCTGAGCACTGCAGACCAGGAATACCCCACAAGAGCTGCAGTTCTGGAGATGCTCTGACCCAGTCATCTAGTCATTACAATTTGGATCTTGTCAAAGTCACTGAAATTCTTATACTTGCCCATTTTTTTTTTGCTTTTAAGGAACAACATGTTCACTTGCTGCCTAATATATATCGCCCACTTTCAGATGCCATTGTATAGTAAGATAATGAATGTTATTCACTTTACCTGTCAGTGTTTTTTTTGTGTGTGAGTATATATTTTTTTTAATTTGTTCCTATTTAACACCTTATTAACCTTTAACTCCTTTCCCTCCTTGTCCCCTTCACATATTTACAGCTGTTTTGTTTTTTTTTATATTTCTATTAAACCATTCAAATATTTATTTGTTATTTTTTTTTTTTTGTGTTGCATTAGAAAAATCAGACCCGTTGTAAAAATTGCTCTGGTTTATGAAGAGTATATGGGTGCAGGAGCTGAAGTGGTTAAGATCTGTATCCTGACATGCACTTGAACTCTAACTGTAGCAAGTTGGGGTGTTTTTTTCAATGTGTTGCGGGGCGTTACAGCCCATTCATTTTTAACAGGCTGCCCAACGCGGCACGTAAACATGTGCATTGCAGTGTAGGGTGTAATGGCATGAATGGGTCCCAAAACCAAGCCCTAGCTAAAACATTTGTATTTTGGTTTAGGGTAACGGTTAGAACCTCTGGAAGATTTGTATTGCTGCTTGTATCAATACAGGGGAGATTTCCCTTCACTTCCTGTCATAGTGGCAGTGTCACAGGTAGAGGAATTGTTAGGAAGTCCCTTTTGCACAGAGCAACAAAAGAAAGTAAAGTTGTAAAAACTGAAAACATGTCAGTGTTTTTTTGTTGTGCTGTTTTTGTTGTCTTACTCCATTGAAACCAATTGCGTAGTTTATTTTCTATTTTTTGCTCAGATTCATTCATTTCTCAGAGGTGAAATCTCCCTTTGTATGGGGATGGCAACAAAACCTGACACAGGTTCTAATGCTTGCCCTATACCTAAAATGTGTTTTGGTCCTCTTTTGGGGTGGGGGGTTGAGGCCCCCCTCATACAGGATTTTGCAATAAGCCTGTAGGTAATTAGACAATCAGAACATTCGCTACGTGAAAGAGTGAGTTTGATAATAAAGTTGGCACTGCCTCCACCCAGTAACAGAGGGGATTACCTTCCTGGGAAATTAATCAGAAATCTAAACCAAGTGTTGCGGCAGGAATACTGTCCATGTCTTCCCCACAAGTTTTGCCCTGCAGCCAGGCACACAGGCTCATTAACACATTTCTCCAATGATCAGTCTAGGGGGGGTCTTTTTACTTTTTGAGATTTTGTATAGGGTTGAGGGAATTAAGTGGGATACTCCAAAAACAGGAACCATGTACAAGTTGAGGAAGGATCGTCTTTCTGGAAAAGCTGTAATAAAGTCCGTGCTTGTAACTGGACTTTAGCCTTAAAGTAATAGTAGTAGTAGCCTAAAACTACTTCCTTTAGAGCTCTTTCACACTCACAGCGCCCAGGCGTCGGCGGTAAAGTGCTGCTATGTTTAGCAGTGTTTTATCGGCGCTTTTCGGCCACTATTGGGGCGCTTTTAACATCCGCTAGTGGACAAAAAAGGGTTAAAAGCGATGGGGCTTTGCCGGCACTGCCCATATGGAGTTAAGTAGCATGGACAGACCATGTGGCTGAGACCTTCTCTCTCTCTCCATCTCCTCCTTCCTTTGTTTCAAAGCCAACCATCCAGGGACAGGAAGTGCATACATAATACATTTACAAATTCAGACAGTAGAGGGCAGCAGATCCCTACATTAGAAAAATGCCAGAGGTGGGCAGACAAGACAATTATACCAAGTGAGTTTAATTACCACCTTAATCAGCCACAGATCCTATGTAATTCATATGTATTCGGTTTTAAAGGGATGAGGTGGCAACCCTACTAGTGGTACAACCCACATACCTTGGATATAACTGGTGGATATCAGTGACTGAACCTGCCAGTAAAGTGGACATCCTGCAAGTATTGCAGTGACTCAAGCTGCCAGAAGCTTGCACTGGCATTATAATACAATGCAGGGGGACCTCCACATCAAATTATTATGCCAGCCAGCATGACTATGATCTCATGTAGACACAAAAACTATCACTAAAGAGGACCTGTCATGGAATCAGGGAGGTATATCAGAAAATGATGCTACCAGTAAAAAAAAAAAAAATGATTGTATCATAGGCATATGGCACCAATCTGATGCCACTAAAATCTTGTCATTATGGCATTATGTACTTTTAGTATTCACTGAGCCTGGCAATTAAAAGAACCTGAATAAATGGCATCATGCAGAGACTGAGGCTGGGTTCACACTATCTTCACATGCGGCTTCCAGCAGGGGTCCGGTGAGTCCCCGTTCACCGTTTCAGGTCTGACTTCAGCAGAAGTTTTGGCTGAATTCGGACCTGAAACGGACCAAAGGACGCACAGGACCCCTGTGCAAACTCACACCAGAGCCACAGCGGAGATATGTGAACCATAGACAGCCAGTCAAAATCTCCTGCTATTGCAAATTGGATGCGGGTTATCTGCATCCAATTCGCAATAGTGTGAACCCAGCCTGAAGTCATCAGAAATGGAGACCTGTCATTTTGCATCATAGGTGTAGTACTGACTGATCCTGCTAGCCAAAAATTACCTAGACTATGACTAAAACAATGAAACAAAACTAAATTTTAATTAGGAACCATTCCATCTACTTTTTCTATAAGAGGCTGACAGTAAAGCGGACTTGTCATTATGATCTCAAAGGTGTAGTAGTAACTCAAACTAACCTGCAATAAAAACAACCATGGACATGTCACTTTAACACTCACTTTGTTTTTCCTTTCCACATTTCTACTGTTCAGGCAGTGGACACGCTTTATCTTGTAGTTAATATATTCTAGGAAACAGCTTGAGTGTATTTCAGGAAAGGAGATGGGAGAGGAACAGATGGTGCCAGGGAATATTGTCACTGGCATGTTGATATGTCATCCGTCCCTTCAGAGACTTAAAGCGGTATTAAACCCAAAGCCATACATTTAACATATTACAGATTACCAATCCTTAGATGTGATGGATTCATTCATTTCTTTTGTAGGCTTTTTTCCCCTTTGTCTTCACCTGGTGGTCTGGCCAGTAACACACTTCCTGTATTAGAATACCTATACTCTAGATGAAGGCGCACAGACACACATTCAGACAGCAGCATAGTTAATCTGGGGGAAGGGGAGTGTTAGCGTAACTAAATCTACTAGTACAGCTAACAGATTGAAGCCAAACTCCAGCTCACACTTTTTAAGTGGTTACAGCAACATTTTTTTTCCTTTTGGGATAAAGGTTTTACATGAAAGCTGATCATTGTAAGCACCCCTGCCAGTGTTAAAGGGTTTGTCTCAACAATCCAACTGCTACATCTACAGGACAGCTTGTTCTTTTGAAAATAGACAGACTTACGGGCTGGATCACCAGGTGAAAATAAAGGAAATAGAGCCTAAAAAAATTACTGCAGCCATCATATCTAAGAATTGGTAAGCTACAGCATAATAAATGTTTGCTTTTGGGGTTTAATACGGCTTTAGGATCAGTGCAAATGGGAGAACCTTCTACACTATCAGCTCTATAATGTATTCATTATAAAACTACAACTGGAGTAGTTATGTGCTGGCCTGCAAAAACTTAATGAAGAAGAAATGACGAAGGTTAAAAATATCCCACATGTCTCATACTGTACTGTATGTACCAAAGTAAAATAACTGTTAGGAGATTGTTGTTAGAAGATCATGTAGTCCTCAAGCTGTCCTTAAAAGATTTGAAAGGATTAATAATGTCCACTTTTGAAAAGGTGTAATGGTTGCTGAAGTCTGTGACGACTAATATACTTTGACATAACTTTTTTCATATATATATATATATATATATATATATATATATATATATATATATATATATACATACATACAGTGGGGCAAAAAAGTATTTAGTCAGCCACCAATTGTGCAAGTTCTCCCACTTAAAAAGATGAGAGAGGCCTGTAATTGTCATCATAGGTATACCTCAACTGAGAGACAAAATGTGGAAACAAATCCAGACAATCACATTGTCTGTCTGATTTTTGAAATAATTTATTTGCAAATTATGGTGCAAAATAAGTATTTGGTCAATATTAAAAGTTCATCTCAATACTTTGTTATATATCCTTTGTTGGCAATGACAGAGGTCAAACGTTTTCTGTAAGTCTTCACAAGGTTGTCACACACTGTTGCTGGTATGTTGGCCCATTCCTCCATGCAGATGTCCTCTAGAGCAGTGATGTTTTGGGGCTGTCGCTGGGCAACACGGACTTTCATCTCCCTCCAAAGTTTTTCTATGGGGTTGAGATCTGGAGACTGGCTAGGCCACTCCAGGACCTTGAAATGCTTCTTACAAAGCCACTTCTTCGTTGCCCGGGCGGTGTGTTTGGGATCATTGTCATGCTGAAAGACTCAGCCACGTTTCATCTTCAATGACCTTGCTGATGGGAAGAGGTTTGCACTCAAAATCTCACGATACATGGCCCTATTGATTCTTTCATGTACATGGATCAGTCGTCCTGTTCCCTTTGCAGAGAAACAGCCCCAAAGCATGATGCCCCTATGCTTCACAGTAGGTATGGTATTCTTTGGTTGCAACTCAGCATTCTCTCTCCTCCAAACATGACGAGTTGTGTTTCTACCAAAAAGTTCTACTTTGGTTTCATATGACATTCTCCCAATCCTCTTCTGGATCATCCAAATGCTCTCTAGCAAACCTCAGACGGGCCCGGACATGTACTGGCTTAAGCAGGGGGAAACATCTGGCACTGCAGGATCTGAGTCCCTGGCGGCGTAGTGGGTTACTGATGGTAACCTTTGTTACATTGGTCCCAGCTCTATGCAGGTCATTCACTAGGTCCCCCCGTGTGGTTCTGGGATTTTTGCTCACCGTTCTTGTGATCATTTTGACCCCACGGGGTGAGATCTTGCGTGGAGCCCCAGATCGAGGGAGATTATCAGTGGTCTTGTATGTCTTCCTTTTTCTAATTATTGCTCCCACAGTTGATTTCTTCACACCAAGCTGCTTGCCTATTGCAGATTCAGTCTTGCAGATACAGGTCTGTGAGAGACAGAAATCTTGCTTGTTTGTAGGTGACCAAATACTTATTTTCCACCATAATTTGCAAATAAATTCTTTCAAAAATCAGACAATGTGATTGTCTGGATTTGTTTCCACAGTTTGTCTCTTATAGTTGAGGTATACCTATGATGACAATTACAGGCCTCTCTCATATTTTTAAGTGGGAGAACTTGCACAATTGGTGGTTGACTTAATACTTTTTTGGCCCACTATATATATATATATATATATATATATATATATATATATAATTGTGCGTGTATATATATATACAGGTAAAAGCCAGTAAATTAGAATATTTTGAAAAACTTGATTTATTTCAGTAATTGCATTCAAAAGGTGTAACTTGTACATTATATTTATTCATTGCACACAGACTGATGCATTCAAATGTTTATTTCATTTAATTTTGATGATTTGAAGTGGCAACAAATGAAAATCCAAAATTCCGTGTGTCACAAAATTAGAATATTACTTAAGGCTAATACAAAAAAGGGATTTTTTAGAAATGTTGGCCAACTGAAAAGTATGAAAATGAAAAATATGAGCATGTACAATACTCAATACTTGGTTGGAGCTCCTTTTGCCTCAATTACTGCATTAATGCGGCGTGGCATGGAGTCGATGAGTTTCTGGCACTGCTCAGGTGTTATGAGAGCCCAGGTTGCTCTGATAGTGGCCTTCAACTCTTCTGCGTTGTTGGGTCTGGCATTCTGCATCTTCCTTTTCACAATACCCCACAGATTTTCTATGGGGCTAAGGTCAGGGGAGTTGGCTGGCCAATTTAGAACAGAAATACCATGGTCCGTAAACCAGGCACGGGTAGATTTTGCGCTGTGTGCAGGCGCCAAGTCCTGTTGGAACCTGAAATCTCCATCTCCATAGAGCAGGTCAGCAGCAGGAAGCATGAAGTGCTCTAAAACTTGCTGGTAGACGGCTGCGTTGACCCTGGATCTCAGGAAACAGAGTGGACCGACACCAGCAGATGACATGGCACCCCAAACCATCACTGATAGTGGAAACTTTACACTAGACTTCAGGCAACGTGGATCCTGTGCCTCTCCTGTCTTCCTCCAGACTCTGGGACCTCGATTTCCAAAGGAAATGCAAAATTTGCTTTCGTCAGAAAACATGACTTTGGACCACTCAGCAGCAGTCCAGCTCTTTTTTTCCTTAGCCCAGGTGAGACGGTTTTCGCGCTGTTTCTTGGTCAACAGTGGCTTGACACGAGGTATGCGGCAGTTGAAACCCATGTCTTTCAAGCGTCTCTTGGTGGTGGATCTTGAAGCACTGACTCCAGCAGCTGTCCACTCCTTGTGAATCTCCCCCACATTTTTGAATGGGTTTTTTTTCACAATCTTGACTAGGGCGCGGTGATCCCTATCGCTTGTACACTTTTTCTGACCACAGTTTTTCCTTCCCTTTGCCTCTCTATTAATGTGTTTGGACACAGAGCTCTGAGAACAGCCAGCCTCTTCAGCAATAACCTTTTGTGTCTTTCCCTCCTTGTGCAATGTGTCGATGGTCGCCTTTTGGACAGCTGTCAAATCTGAAGTCTTCCCCATGTTTGTGTAGGCTTCAGAACTGGACTGAGAGACCATTTAAAGCCCTTTGCAGGTGTTTTGAGTTAATCAGCTGATTAGTTTGTGGCACCAGGTGTCTTCAAAATTTAACCCTTACACAATATTCTAATTTTGTGACACACGGAATTTTGGATTTTCATTTGTTGCCACTTCAAATCATCAAAATTAAATGAAATAAACATTTGAATGCATCAGTCTGTGTGCAATGAATAAATATAATGTACAAGTTACACCTTTTGAATGCAATTACTGAAATAAATCAAGTTTTTCAAAATATTCTAATTTACTGGCTTTTACGTGTGTGTATATATATATATATATATATGTGTGTGTGTGTGTGTGTATGTGTGTGTGTGTGTGTATATATATATATATATATATATATATATATATATATATATATATATATATATATATATGGGTTTGTTGTTTTGGGGAAGTGTGGGTTTGGGGTTTTTTCCCCCCATCCTACTTACCTAGGTGGTTGCAGCATCAGTCCAATGCTGCATCTGTCCCCCAGCGCCTCTACACTAAGAACCGAGCGATCGAACTTTGGCAATGACTCAGTTCTCACAGCCGCGCAAGCAGAGAGCTGCAGACTGTCAATCAGCATCTCTCTGCTCTGCTTCTCCACACTCATTGGAGCACTGAGCTGTGGAGGGGCAGGGAGCGACCGTCTCAGCGGCTCACTGAGAGGCTGAGACAGGTATCAGTCCAGGCACCTGGCGGATCCCGACTTCCATTGTCGCGATGATGTGGTGCCTGGACTGATTGCAGTGATGTCAGCAGAGAGTGGACTTCAGTCCGCTCTCTGCTGAAAACGGGTCACAGAAGTGCAAAACGAACTGCACTACTGTGACCCATAGGAAAAGCCCAGCCAAACGAGCTTAGGCTGAACTTCTCCTTTAATTAGCTCCACTTTCAGATGTGAACTGTTAGTATTTTATTTTGAATTTGGTGAAGATGTTGTGCCACAATGTGGAAGTGGAGCAAAGTAGAACGGCCTGAATTTGGTGCACAAGTCACTGTCAAAACCAAAACTGTGGCAGATGTTTTTTTTAATTAGGAGCAACACTTTAACACCAGAAAAGTGGTGCAGCAGCGTTACTGAATTCCCTCTCATATGTTTAAGTGTTCCCAAGTGTACCTAAAAAATAATTAAAAAAACTATTTCTTAATTTGCCAGTTTCTCTGGTGCAGAATTAATTACAGGACTTGCTAGCTATCCTGAAAAATGTTAAAGGGACAAAGTGGGAACAGAGTTAGGCTGGCCATACGCAAGTCTTTATTTTTTTTTCATTCAACCAGTGGGTTGAACAAAAGAAAATGACTTGATTCCCCCATCCACGTGTGGATTAAGGAATCCCTCCCACTGACCTACTGTAATCTGATAGCAGGGAGACTTCCCTGCTGTCAATCCATGTATGGCGGGCTTTAGTTTTCCAAGCATGGAGATCTTTAAAAATGTGAGCAGAAATGTTTAAATATTTTTTAAGTTATGCCAAGTGAATCAGAACATGTAACAAATTAAACGTACGTGTTATCCCAATTTTGCTGCAAAAGTGGAAATCCCCTTTAACTGTGAAATGCATTTAGGGAGTCTAGCCTACTTCTTGAGTAGTTCAACCTTTCATCCAAGCGTTGCTGTACTGAAGCAGCCCACCCTACTCTTGTTGATAATGGAATATATGCCTGTATTAAGAACTATCTAATATCTTCCGATTAGAATCACACCTGCCTTGGACATTTGAATGTAATTGATGATGGAGGAAGCAAATAGAGAGGTTACAAGGCCCAGGTTTGGGCTATATGGAGCCATGTGTGTTTATTCCACATGGGTATTACACAGTACTCAGAATGATGTAACCTGTGTGAACCTTCCCATTTTTAGCATATCTGTTTAATGGACCACTTGTTGCCTGGAATCCTGCTTTAAAACTATAAGGCTGGATTCACACCCTTGCCGACCATTGTATGGAATTAACACTTTAGTCCCAATCATATAAACTACTTAAATAAGATCTATACAAATCCACTATACATTCCTTTTAAACTAAGTTATCCATGACCATGTAACTTTGTAATTAAAATGCCATCTGTAAAGTTTGGAGGGAATCTAAATGTACGAATTATAATGTTTCCATTTTAGAAGCTAAGCTATTTATCCACAGGTTCCTTCTAGAATACTATCTTCCATGCATGATTAATTATAACCACCATTATTAACAGTACGTTCCCTTCGTGCTGTTTCTGTGCTTTCAGAAGGTATTTATCAGCCATCTCACTTGGATTGAGGTAAACAATCATAAATAAGAGGCTTTATCTTATCAGAAACAAAGCAATTGGTACTGGAGACTGCTTATCTTATCTACACAAGTTGGTGTCAAAGTTTGAGGGCTCTAAGCTGCTACATTACAACAAGCAGAACTCAGCAACTGATAAACACTAATGACACTGATAGAGTGTCAACATTAGTGTGAACCCAACTAGTCGCTCTATGGAAAATCCAAGCTAGGTGACAGGCGGTGAGTTTGATGGACAAAGGGACATTTAGCCTACATGGTTCAGCTATTAAACTAGTCTCATATATGTTTACACTAGAAAATGTGTACTTGGTCACTGTGCTGGAGGACTTGCCTGCTGAAAGGTCCTGGTTATTGCCTGATATGTTATCAATTTGACTGCAATATGTGACTCAGTGCCAAGTAAGCAAATTATTTTATGGCTTGTATGCTTTCTTTTTATTATGTGAAAATCAAGAAACGTTGATGTAATAAGCTATAAACCAGTAGATAATGGTACTAATCTTACACAACATATCTAAATAGGGAAATTAGGCTGATTACAGTTTTCTCTTTAAATCCAATAACTTAAATGATAAAAAATGCAGATAATTGGAAAGGAACAGAACACTACCAACATGTTATGGAAAGGAATTAGAATGGAGTGACTAAAGGCAGGCAAATAGGAATATATCTAAGGCATCAAGCGTCCTCTGGTGGGATCCTGCTTCAGGTGTATGCAGTCTGTGCAGAGGAGCAGGGAAGGCAGGTTGCAGACAAATTTGCTTTTGGCTAATCAGAGCAAAACAAGAGTGACTAAATGTTTTTCTAACCTACCCATGTGAGAGATGACATCACTAAGGGAGCAAGGGAAGAGGTGTAATCCTTATGGGTAGAGCTCCAAAGAGAGGAAACTAAGGGGAAAGTAATACTGGGAGTATACCATAGGCCCCCTAACCAGAGGGAGGAGGCTGAGACGGACCTCCTATCACAATTTGGATTAGCGGCAAGAATGGGAAGTGTCATAATGAGGGATTTTAATTATGCAGACATAGACTAGGTGGAAGGAACCACGCATTCATCTAAGGCTCGCCAGTTCCTAAATTTCTTGCAGGACAATTTCATGGGTCAGATGGTAAATGCACAAACTAGAAACAAAGTGTTATTAGACCTACTAATTACCAACAATACAGACCTGATCACAGATGTGGAAATATGGGGCAATTTAGGAAACGGCAATCACAGGTTAACTAGTTTTAGTATAAATCTGTGAGGCAAGGCTTGCTGGAAAAAGTAGTTCTACACAAGCAGGTACGCGATTGCGGGTGCCTATGCACATGCGCAAGCGTGATCCCTGGCGCCAGGCGGACTATTTAAACTCAGCTGTTACACTGAAGCCGTGCTGTCTTATCTACAGCGTTCCCTGTGAGTTACCTGCTTATCTTATCTGTTCCTGTGATTACCCGGCTTGCCCTGTGACTACCTCTGCTATCCACCTGCATCTGCCTGACCTTCCTGTGTTCCAGTCCTGGCAACCTCCTCTCTGTATCCTGTGTGTGTCTTCCTGACACAAGCCTGTTCCAGTCTCCAGCCAAGTCTGCTGTCTCCAGTCTGCTGACTCCCAGCCACAGCATCATCCGGAATTCCAGACCTACTTTCCAGCTGTTGATCCTGCCAGGCACTTGTGCTACCCTGCCTCCTATTCACTCTATCAGGGGCCGCAAGTCAGGGGCATAAGAGAGGCCTTCCTCTGCATATCGGGCTCATCTACTAGGTACGTGACAAAATCACACAAATAGGAAACATAACGGGAATACAAGGACACTGAATTTCAAAAGAGCCAACTTCCCTAAACTATGATCCTTGATAGAAGATAATAGATGGGATCAAATCTTTGGAACAAAGAACACGGAGGAAAAATGGGTATGCTTTAAGAGCATAATAAATAAGGACATTAGCCAGTGCATTCCAATGGGAAATAAATTTAAAAGAGCTAATAAAAGTCTTGGGTGGCTTAACTCTAAGGTAAAAATGCATATAAAAGCAAAGGAGAAGGCCTTCAAAAAATACAAGGCTGAGGGATCATCATCAGCATTCCAACTTTACAAAGAATGCAACAGGAAATGTAAGGGTGCAATCAGGGCGGCTAAGATAGAACACGAAAGGCACAGTGGAGGAGAGCAAAAAAAAATCCCAAGAAATTCTTTAAGTACATAAATAGTAAGAAATGGATGTCAGATCATATTGGTCTCATAAAGAACGATGAAGGGAATCTGGTTTCTAAGGATGGAGAGATGGCGAAGGTATTGAATTTATTCTTCTCCTCAGTCTTCACGAGGGAATTGGGGGCGTCAGTAACCAAACCTGCAATGTTTATACTCATGATATATCACAGAATTGGATAGAGTTATAATTCAACTTGAAAAACTTAACATTAATAAGTCACCGGGACCAGATGGCTTGCACCTGTGTGACTGGAATGGTACCAGCTGATTGGAGAAAAGCCAACGTAGCACCAATATTTAAAAAAGGGCCAAGATACATCCCTGGGAATTACAGACCAGTTAGCCTAACATCAATTGTATGCAAGCTCTTGATGGGGATGATAAGGGACTATACAAGATTTTAGTAATGACAACGGTATCATTAGCAGTAATCAGCATAGATTCATGAAGAATCATTCTTGCCAAACCAATCTATTAACCTTCTATAAGGAGGTGAGCTGTCATCTAGATAAAGGAAGGCCCGTAGACGTGTATCTGGATTTTGCAAAAGCATTTGATACAGCTCCCCATGAACGTTTACTGTACAAAGTAAGGTCCGTTAGCATGGACCATAGGGTGAGTACATGGATTGGAAACTGGCTACAAGGGCGAGTTCAGAGAGTAGTGATAAATGGGGAGTACTCAGAATGGTCAGGGTGGAAAGTGGGGTCCCCCAGGGTTCTGTGCTGGGACCAATCCTATTTAATTTATTCATAAATGACCTGGAAGATGGGATAAACAGCTCAATCTCTGTATTTGTGGACGATACTAAGCTAAGCAGGGCAATAACTTCTCTGCAGGATGTGGAAACCTTGCAAGAAGATCTGCACCAATTAATGGGGTGGACAACTACATGGCAAATGAGGTTTAATGTAGAAAAAAGTTACATAATGAATTTGAGTGGCAAAAATATGAATGTAATCTACTCACTAGGGGGAATCTAGGATGGAAAATGACCTGGGGGTCCTAGTAGATGACAGGCTTAGCAATGGCATGCAATGGCAAGCTGCTGCAAGTAAAGAATATTGGCATGCATTAAAAACAAGATATAGAGAGAAAACAATTCTCCTACTCTACAAGACTTTGGTCCGGCCGCACCTGGAGTATGCTGTCCAGTTCTGGGCACCAGTCCTCAGGAAGGATGTGCTGGAACTGGAGAGAGTCCAGAGAAGGGCAACAAAACTAATGGACTGGAGGACCTTAGTTATGAGGAAAGGTGAAACGCTTGAGAGGGGATATGATTTCAATGTACAAATACCGTACTGGTGACCCCACAACAGGGATAAAACTTTTCAGCGAAAGGGAATTTAAAAGACATGCGACCATTCACTAAAATTAGAAGAAAAGAGGTTTAACTTTAAACTGTGTAGAGGGTTCTTTACTGTAAGAGCGGTTAGGATGTGGAATTCTCTTCCACAGGCACTGGTTTCAGCGGGGAGCATTGATAATTTCAAAAAACTATTAGATAATCACCTGAACTACCACAACATACAGGGATATACAATGTAATGCTGACATAAAATCACACACATAGGTTGGACTTGATGGACTTTTGTCTTTTTTCAACCTCGCCTACTATGTAACTATGTAAGTCAGCCCAGCCGGGAACAGCAGATTGTAGCAGAGCAGATCTCAGCTGAACTGTCAGTGTCTGTCCTGAGGCGCAGAATGCGGCTTGACTGGTCCGAGCTCAAACGGGGAGGTTTCCTGGAGAAGCCGCAGATCCCTAGTTTTTCCCTACTTGTATGGAACCTTTCCCTGCTGCTATTACTATCCCTGACAGACAGGTGTTATGGTATTTATGAGTAAAATTCTGTTACACATGTACAGTAGCTGTAACAAAATCAATAAAAAAAGATGAGAGTCCACAAAAACAAGTAATACAGAACTGACTTGTGCCTATTCAAAACATCTACAGAGTATCTATTTAAAAAAAATTGGTTTACTTTCTATAAAGTAAGTATTATGGCAGTGTGAGGCCCTGCCACTGTGCATATGTAGGAGGAAACAACACAGGGTTCTCAAGAATACAGTTTAAGGGGCACCAGAATGTCAGTTCTGAGTGGAGTAAGGCCCCTTTCACACAAGCACCTCGGCTAAGTGAAATCCACTTGCTCAACGGCCATATCTCTCTGCGGATTCCCGCTGAGGAGGCAGATGACAGGTCTGTGTCCTCTATAGGGCAATTGGATGGAAACAAATCGCCTGTCCAATGCCATTCCATTGGTTTGTTTTTGGCGGACAGGATCCAATGGCGGCGGTTCTGCTGACATCTACCGCTCCATAAAAGGGACTGGAGAATGCGATCAGACCCACCTGAAAAACTGACAGGCGGACCTCATCGGACAGCCCGTGTGAAATGGGCCAAAGGTAGGTTTTCATCTTTCTCCGGGTTTTGTAATTCTTAATCAGGGTTTGTAGTTTGGAGACTTCAAAGTGCTTTGGGAGGGAAGGAGTCTCCAATCCTGTGTCCGGGTCTTGCCAGAAACCAGCAGGCTGAGTGCGTAGGTGTTCACAGCCCTTATAATCTAGCACCTGACAACAGTTCAGTTCAAACAGGAGGTCTCTGCTTAAGGGGGTCAGGAGGACTGCCCAACCAGGTGCACTCATGGTACAGCAATGTGAACAGAGTGGGCTCCAGACAGTATGACTGTGTCTGTAGAGAGGGGCAGAATGTGGCCTGGCCATTTTGTGCCGAAACAGGAAGATGTCCAGAAGAGATGCAACCCTACGCTTTCCCTCCTTGTCAAGAACCTTTCCCTATTGCTAGTGCTGTCCCTAACAGACAAGTTACCTTTCCCTGCACTACCCACTTGCATGAAGCACACCAAAACCTGGGAGGCAGGGCCTAAATAGGCTCTGCCTGACCTATGATGGCCACTGGAGTCACATGGAGCAACAGCATTCAACCGGATCACTTCCCCAGTGACCCAGGGAACCACAGAGGGACCAGATTCCTCCTGACTTCCTCTCCAGCTGCAGAGCTGCTGTGGTCAAGCGCCATCTGCAGTGGGGAAAATAAATTGCACCTGCCTACATGTTGCCTATAACTGATATTATTGCTACATGAGGCTTTCATGAAGGTGAGGAAACGCAGAAAGAGAATTTCATGGAATTTATGCAATCTAATGTTGCATTTATACTCCATGTGGTGACTACCTCTTTTTAAACCAATTTTTGCCCTTTTTGGAATAGTTAAATAAGAAACAATAGCTGCCTGTGTGGGGAGGGACCTGATTTACTGCTTCAAGTCCCAATTATTCCCCATACTCAGAGAGTTGTGGCTAGAGGTACCAGAGGATGGCATGGCATCTGAGGTTGCCATGGGGGAACTCGCTGTGGTTGCCAAGCTAGACACCTAAATTGCCAATTCTATTCATGCAGCCATTCATGTCCTCCTTTGGTAGAGAAGATCTCCGTGAATGCTGGTTTTGCAGAGGAGGTAAGGCAGTCAGAGGAGCAGAGGTAGAGTTATGTGCAGTGGCCATTATGAACAGTGGCGGCCGGTGATAAAAAAAAAAAAAAATTGCACAAACAAACCTCTCCAAGGTCCTTACCTGCAAACAGAGCCTCCAGTCTGGGCTGTCACTGCTCCCCTGACTTTTTTGGCACATTAGTTGTATGCTGTCGCATGA
The DNA here is from genome assembly GCF_042186555.1 of Aquarana catesbeiana. Classification (NCBI taxonomy): domain Eukaryota; kingdom Metazoa; phylum Chordata; class Amphibia; order Anura; family Ranidae; genus Aquarana; species Aquarana catesbeiana. The sequence continues at coordinate 270,445,077 of NC_133324.1, forward strand.
AAAACACATCAAAAAGCACGTTAGAGTGTTACTTGCCCATTCACACCTGAAGCGATGTGTCCCTGAAATGAAGTGTTGTGTCCATAGAATGAAGTGTTGTGTCCATAGAATGAAGTGTTGTGTCCATAGAATGAAGTGTTGTGTCCTTAGAATGAAGTGTTGTGTCCCTGGAATGAAGTGATGTGTCCCTGGAATGAAGTGTTGTATCCCTGGAATGAAGTGTGTCCTTGGAATAAAGCGATGTGTCTCCGGAATTAAGTGTTGTGTCCTTGGAATGAAGTGAGAGGGACTGGTGTCCAGGTCAGGGACTGTCTCTCTATCTATCAGGGTCCTTGTGCACTGAGTGCTGTGTATACAGTGGGGGAGGGGTCTCTAAGCATGCAGCCAGTGTTCTCCCATGTCTCAGTGTGGCAATCACACATGGGCAGTAGACATGTACAACCCCCCCCACTCCTCCTAGGGACTTGTTCATGGTCTCCTCACAGCCAGGTATGAGTCTTCCAGCACAGCCACACATTCCAAGCAGGCAGGTTAGGGAGAAGGGGGAAGTGGAGAAAGTAGGAAGCTGTACACTGCTTCATTGTCTGACCTCTCTATAGACACACAATGCACTTGTTCGCCGATCCCTCACTCTGTCCTCTATGTAGAGGGCAGAGGCTGGCTGTTCCCCCCCCCCCCCCTCCACACACTCACTGTGATGGTGATATCGCTGCTGCCAGCTGCTCCAGGGGAATTCAGTCCCATGCTGTGAAGGGTCAGCGATCCCTAGGGAGGTGAATGAGTGAAAACTCCAGCCCGGTTCTGTGAGATGCTGGCAATGGGCCGCTTACTGTCCACAACACACTAGCACAGTGAGGCGGGAAACCAGAAGCGGTGAAGCAAAAAGCACCACCCACTGTCCTCCGGTCCCTACTAATAGAAATAAAGCACTGGAGGAAAGAGACAAATCACTGTAGAGTGGGAGTGTTTGTGGGTGCGAACAGTCCCTAAAGTCCCTAAACACAGGCAAATCAACTTCCCAGCTTGCACTCAGCTGATTCTCATAGATCGCTGTGTGTCCGGCGCCTGGTCACTCTTAAAGTGACCCTTTTTTTGTGAATAGGTTGGTGGGGTGGTGCCCGTGTGCCCCATACGGAGGGGCCACCTCTGATATGAAGAGCAGCTTGTAGCTATGGTATGTTGTGTATCCAAGTATTGTTTGGTTCTACCATGCTTTGGATGAGGGTTGAGGAGTCTCTAGTTCCCCCTTTTTAATTTTAGTAACCTCTGTGGGTGACCTGCATGTTTTCAGCAACACAGCCATGAAGATACTGCTCAAAAATTACTGGTGATTTAGTTTAATGTGGGTTAACCTTTCTTATTCAAAATCTTTTTAAGGCTGGGTTCACACTTATGTGAATTGGATGCAGGTTTCCCCGCATCGAATTCAAATGACAGGAGAGTGTGCCCTGCTAGCAATGGAGGCGGTTCACAGACCTCCGGGGTGTCCACGGTCCGCATTGAAGAAGGGTCCTGTGCATCTTTGGCTCCGAATCGGGTGCGAATTCAGGCAGAAATTTGGACCTGATTCATACCTGAATCGATGTACAGGGACGCAGCAAGTGTGAATCCAGCCTGAGGCACTTCTTCATTTCAGCAGGTAGATAATCTGGCATGTGGGCTGTCAAAATAAAATGAAATTTAAAACAAACATTTACAAGTCTTGCTAGTTTACTGTTGTCACCCAGCAAATACAAATCATACTGTCTTTTTACCAAACATCTAAAGCACACCTAATGAGGTTGTTGTCCATACATATATATCGTGCAACACAGGTAAAGGGCTCATCAGCCAGGAGAAAGTCCAAGATGAATGCGTTTTGGACAGCATGGTTCAACGTTTTTTTTCATGGGGTACAAAGCCTGTAAAATGGGAAGATATACTATATCCACTTGAAGACCAGAATTTTTTGCTAGAAAATTTCTTAGAAACTCCAAACCGTATATATTGTTTTAAAGCAGAGGCCCAAGAGTAGTGATGGCGAACCATGGCACCCCAGATATTTTGGAACTACTTTTCCCGTGATGCTCATGCACTTTGCAGTGTAATTGAGCATCATGGGAAATGTAGTTCCAAAACATCTGGGGTGCCAAGGTTCGCCATCACTGCCCTAGAGAATAAATAGGTGGGTGTTATGCCGAGTAAATCGATACCAAACATGTCATGCTTTACCACTTGCCGACCTCCCACAGTACTTTTACTGCGGGCGGCATGTACAGGCAAAGTGACATACCCGTAATTTTGCCTGTACTGACACAAGGGGGCGCTGCGAGATCACATGATCATAATTTCAACAAAGCTGTTATGAATCAATGTGATTCATAACAGCTTTGTTTCCATTACTACTGAGCTGTGATTGGCCCACAGCTATCACATGGTACCTGGGCCAATCAAGGCACCCTGTACCATGTGATTAGCTTTAGCCACTCACAAATCACTAGTATTTCAACTGGCATGAACTTAACCCATTCATGACAGTTCAAAGCATTGCTGGTGTAATCAATTTCATTGTACCAGCAATCAAAGTGTAAACAACAAAAAAAACCCTGATCACCCTCCCAGAGTAGTACAATGTTATTATGGTAACATTGAACTACTCTGATGAAAGTAGTTAAAAAAAAAAATAATGTTACATTTTTTTTTTTGGTCCAGGCAAAGAAGAGAGAACCCCACACTGAATAAAAGCAGCACATTTTACACACACGTTAGTTTAGCAAAAATGCAGTGTTAGAATCATCAGTCCCGTTCATAATTTCTAATCACTGTCACCTGTGATATATTGCACATAAAACTGCAGTGTAAGCAAAATCAGGCACGCTCTTTGCTAGCGCTAGCAGGTGAATTTTATTTGTAGCGGTTCAAGCAGTCCCTGACAGCCAGGAGCTCTTTTTCCTGTGAGTTGCACTAGGTACCTGTAAATTTGGTGGCCAAAATGTCCAAAGAATGGTACTCTAGTGAAGAGGCTTACAGGATTCTGAGCATGTTACATGAGAGTGAAGGGGAGTGCTCACTGACAGAATCCGCCTTAAAATACGAACCTGTAGAGAGCAGCAGCACCACAACAGGTAGCTCGGACGATGGAGAAGAGGTCCCTGCTATGATCAGGCATACCCGACTCCATGTAACTGAAGTGCTAGGACTGCATGACTTGTCTCATATGCAGCAGGGTCCAAGTACTAGTGCCGCACTACTTTTCGGTGAACTGGCAAGGACCACCAGCCTAGTACATCCTGCTATTTTCCTCACCAGCACTGCAGTATCACTGGGTGATGTGATAAGTCCCATAAGTGCAGTCCAAGCTGGTGCGGTGGCTAGCACTAGTAGCGTCTCACAGCCGCCAAGAATTCAAACACAGGCCATTTAGCCCTTTGCAGGAACACCATTCAGCTGCAGCACTTATCTGTTTATTCTGACAGCAACAGGGTGTGCTCTCAGAATACATACATCAGTGCTTGGAAATTTCTCATCAGCAGTTAAAAAAAAGAATGTATATGCCCCAGCATGGGGGCCTGGGTGGACAGTGGGTGGATCGCTCCTATGATTCGGCATATATTTTTTTCATTTTTTTTTTGGCAGAGATTTCTTTATCCGCATCGGTTGATGTGAATGGTGGGCAGTCGGCTTTCATGTAAAAGCAATCCTAGTGGCTAATTAGCTGCTGGATCGCTTTTACAAGCAGCGGCAGGGGATGACCCTCTCCTCCTCCACCCCTTTCTCGGGCTGTTCAGTCCCATCGGGGAATTTGAGAATTCAGCCGGCTGTTCTGCCTGCTGATCAGAGAGCAGAACAGCTCCAATCATCTCTATGGTCTATGAAACTGGAAGCAATGAGTATTTTATCACTTCAGTTTCGCCGGATATAAACAGCGCCATTTTTAAATTGGGAAATCATCTGATCACACCAATCTTGGTGTGGTCAGATGCTTTAAGGGCAGAGGAAAGATCTAGAGTCTAGATTTCTCAGAAAAGAGTACCTGTCATTGCCTATTGCTATCACAAGGGATATATATATATATATATATATATATATATATATATATATATATATATATATATATATATATATATATAAGAAAGGGACAGTGTAAAAAAAATAAATAACAAAAAAAAATGAATACACCCCCAAACCTCGTGCACACATGCAAAGGTGAAAGCAAGCACCATGCATGTGAGGTATCACTATGAAAGTCAGATCGAGGACAATAATTCTAGCACTAGACCTTCTGTGTAAATTAAAATGGTAACCTGTAAAGGCTTTTAAAGCATCGTCTATGGATCTTAAAAATTTATGTAGTTTGTTGCCATTGCACAGGTGTGCAATTTTAAAGCATGTCATGTTTGGTATCTATTTACTTGGTGTAACATCACCTTTTATAGGTTACCAAACAATTGGGCAATATATTGTGTTTTTGTGCATTAAAATTCAAAAAAGTGTATTTTTTTCAAAAGATTTGCACAAATACTTTCCCTGAGGAAGACACGTGACCCTGTGTTGACATGTGTTGGGGAAGGGCGAGGATGGTGACGGCTTCTGAATCCTACAAGGAGTTAACCACCTGTGGGGAGATTACAGCTTGTGTGATCTGGGGGAATACCATATAATAATTTTAGCTGTGATAGCCTGGTGCGCTGGAAGCACCAGGAAAGTGTGAGTAGTCATTCAACATACGTTTTAATAAAGTCAGTGTTTTTAAAGGGTATAAGCACTATTGGAATCTTTTTCCACCCATATGCACCTTGATGATATTGGAGGAAGGGGAGGATACCCCATGGAAGAATTAAAGAGCCGGGAGATCTAGATCTTTATACACGAGCCCAGGAGGGGCTCATATGCGCTATTTGACCAAACTTAAATGTGAGGTCACACACATTTAGGTGAGAGTACACCTGAAGGGGGGAGCACGAGTGTGGTGGCACATTCTTTTTTTTTTTTTTTTGGAGCACCTTAAGCAGATATGTAAGGATGATGATAAGCTGGTGGGGTTACACCACACAAGAATCACATGGACTTTATATAAGAGGACTCTTTACAATCACTATCAATTGCATGTTTATTTATTTGTGTCATTTTGGTTTTTAATATGGAGGATTGTTTTCACATTGTATTAGTTGTCTTTTAAAAGCAATCCAGCAACTAATTAGCTGCTAGGAGTGCTTTTACAAGAGAGTCGACCGTCGGCTCTAAAAAAAACAATACCGGTATGATCATCCTGGTGTAACCACTTGAAATCCAGCGATGTACTGATACGCCACTGGTCATCAAGTGGGTATATTCAGTCATGTAAACAAATACAACACCAGTCTAGTGCTGGCCCCTGAAGTAGCAGCTTAGAATGTACCCAGGTCTCCCACAATAGTACAGAAGCTGCCAGTCACACAAGCTCATTATTACACACACTGTTAATTCCAGCTTAGCCTAGGGGATGTCTTTTTAGCATTTATTGCTTAAGAAGAAGTTTAACAGGAGAGGGGTTTAGGGTCACAGGATACTCCAAACTGATCAGTAGCAACAAAAGGAGGACAAATGTCTCTCTAATTTTCCAACAACTAATAGTCCTCATCAAGGTCTTTACTCACAGTATACCAGGAGCTTTCTGCCACCCAGCATCCACGGGTAGATCCTCAGTGAGGGAGATAAAAAGATCCTTCTATAGACCATAGCTTCCAGGCAGTGCCCTCCAGCAAATGTAATTCTTTGGGAATCGTTCCCAGGGCCTCTGCTCAGCAGCTGCCAAGGCCCAACCTGCAATTTCTTGTCTCTGTAAAGCTGCCTCCAGGGGCAGCAGCCCAAAGAGACCTGGAACCCTCCCTGAGGAGAAAAGAACTCTCTGGCAAGGCTTCCTAAACCTTCCTCCCCAGCCACCTTCTGGATGCCTCCTGTCAGGGGTTGTCTGGAGCATGATAATTATTCATAAAAAAAATGTGCTGCGGTGCTCGGAGTCTTAAAATCAGAAGCAGCTGGCACACATTTGTAATAATCAAATGAACAGCAGAAACCTTATATGTGTTGTACTGCACTAATCACAAAATTAGTGACATAATATAAATACATACAAAAATTCAATAAAATAAACAAATGAAAAAAAAAAGTGACGAGTCCAAATAAATATTCAAAAAGCGTCCAATAATTGAAGTGAAAATATTCTTCTTGGGGAACAATTCACACAGACTTGCGCTAAAATGTACGTAAAATGCATGTACATTTCCATCAATATTAGTTGCGTTTTAAAGCGCGCTGGCGTCCGTTGACAAACATTTTGATATCTGTTGACATGCATGCACAGCGTTATAGTGTGAATAGGACACCTTAAAAATGATTGTTTTTCAGATGTCCTTATGTTGATCTGCGTTTTACAGCTGCGCTAAAATGCAGATCAACGCACTGTGTGAATTGACCTTTTATTAATGTTCCAAGGTGCTTCAAAAGCAAAAGACGTACCCCCCACCCCACTGTGGTCAAGCTGCTTACCAGATATGTATGACCAAAGATTATAATTGTCATACCTCTAAGGGTTAATGGCTGCACCAGCACGATAAATCAGCAGGAACACGACCCGACTCCACATCAATGCCATCAGATAGGATCTCCACCATAATCAAAGTAGCATGAAAGAAGGAAGCAAACTCTAAAGTGTAAAACTGCTATAGCGCAAATTTATTAAAAAACAAAATGGAAACTAACATAAAAACTGTTGTAGGACAGCGTAAAAGAGACACAAGTGCTCCTGTATGTGAATCACCTATGCACAATAACACCAGGTCCTAAGGCTCTGCCTGACCGATTTAGCTGGAGATAGCATCATCAAGGAAGCTGGCTAGATGTTTCGTATCGTGCAATAAGCTTATATAGGGAAGGTTATAAAACAAACACTGGATAATAATGCAAGTCAATTATAGGGACTCCCTCTAGTGTTCCTTCAGAGGAAGAAAAAAATAGAAAATTCCCACTGAGCTCCCTCTAGTGTTCAAATAGAAAAATAGCACTTGATACCAAAAATTTAAAAAATTTTAATAAAAAGATTAAAAATAACTATTTAAAAATACTTATTTAAAAGATACTTATTTAAAAAAAACAGGAGCACTTGTTTGCAAAAAGTAAGCATCCAAAAATACTAAAGTATAATGTAAAAATTGCTTTATAAGCCTTAGATCAATGTTTCTCAAGCTTTTTTTTGTAGTCAAGGCACCCTTTAAAATGTATGGACAGTCTTGAGGCACCACTTAAAAATGATGGACAGTTTCTAGGCACCCCATTCTAAAATGTAAAAACGATTCTAATAGTTTTACATAATGCAGCAACATCCACATGTCCAAGTAAGACACTCAACGTTTAAAGAGAAACTGCAGTCTGCTCACATAATTTGTAATAAAACATCTTTGCCATTCTGAAGCTTCCCTCCAAGCACTTTGCATATTTTTTTTATATGTATTGTGATTCTGTACTTGCCAAATATGCTGCAGAAATCTCCGTCCACTAAGTCTGGCTGCAACCATTTAACTGTGGGCAGCTGAAGCTGCTGCCTGTTCACTTCCTGGATTTACACAGACACACAGAGGCACACCTCCAGCTCTGCAGCTCTCATTGACCCTCTTATGACTCACCCCTGCCCCCCCCCCCCCCCCCCATCCCTTCCTTGCAAACTCCTGAGAGAGAGAGCTGTGCATGATGTCATAAGCCTAGGCTTTTTACCAGACAAGAAATAGGAAGTGGGCTGTATAAGGTATTCACTGGCAGAAAAAACATGTTTTACTATCCAAAGTTAAAACAACAAGGGCAGAAGATTTAATAGATGGAAAGTTGAAAAAATGACTGAAGTTCCACTTTAAGGTGATTTATTCTTCCAAAGCAAATACACTTTTGCAAACTGATACTGACTAGTATTCCAATGTTTCTCTTCTCCCTCACTCAGCAAATATGACCTCAATGCTGATGGAGAGTGTTAGGAGAGGGTCAAACAAGGACGCCATGCAGGTGACTGCCATCTTCCATATCAACTGATGACATCATTGGTCTTTAGGACACCGGCAGCTAGAAGGTTGTAATGGTGCACAATAAAAATCTGTGGCTTTATGTAACTAAAAGGCAGGCTTTATCCACACACCAGTTTGTATACAGATTTTTGGGCAATTTTTAGGCATTTTGCCAAGTCACCCCTGAAGAAACCTCAAGGCACTCCAGGGTGCCTGGGCACCCTGGTTGAAAAAGGCTGCCTTAGACTGAATGGACCAATGACACACATCACATCTGAGAATCAGGAAAATATGAAAAATCACTACCAATTTAGACCTCCTAAAACAGAAGGACTAAAAAGATTTAATTATTAAAAAAGGTGATGGTTTTATACCCTTCCCTATAAAAGCTTATTGCGTGATACGAGACAGGGGGCCAGTTCCCTAGGGGTTCAGAACGTCCACGTCTTTTCAGGACGGCAATCACCACATAAAGAGGGGTTACGAAGGCACCAGTGGGGGGAAGAAATCAAATGAAAAAGAAAGAGGTATTAAATGATAGGGGCATATTCAATTTAAATAGTAAAGTAGTGCAGCGCAAAAAATAATCACAAAATAATACAAATGAATAACATAAAGTCCAATAAAAGTCCTTATATGAAGCCGTTGGACTACAAGTCTCAGAAGATTCAGAAAAGAGTTTAACCGGTGCAAAAATGAACAGCAGTAAGCAAATGGTGACAGACCCCCCACCTCTGGTAGTATGTCTACGCTCACCTCAATGCATGGACTCCTGAACTAACAGGCAGTCAATGCAGGCAGGTCCCACACACATAGGTAGGAAGCTGGTTTAATTCAATAGAAACAGATCCTCCAAAGTTTTCACATCAATAAGGGTTTCCCCGGGGGAGGAGCCACGCTCATTTGACGTCACCCGCTGCCATTCAGATGATATTTGTATTCTGTTTGTTATGCGAAGAGCCTGTTTTACATTTGTTAAACGTGAGTAGCCTGAGTTTTGGCTTTTAATAAAATATTTTTGGTTAATACTGCACAGTGAGCACTTAGATCCTTCCCTTTTCTCTTATATATATTTGAAAAACCTTATTGATGTGAAAACTTTGGAGAATCCGTTTTAAACCAGCCGCCTACCTATGTGTGTGGGATCTGCCTGCATTGACTGCCTGTTAGTTCAGGAGTCCATGCATTGAGATAAGCGTAGATATACTACCAGAGGTGGGGGGTCTGTCACCATTTGCTTACTGCTGTTCATTTTTGCACCGGTGGAACTCTTTTCTGAATCTTCTGAGACTTGTAGTCCAATGGCTTCATATAAGGACTTTTATTGGACTTTATGTTATTAATTTGTATTATTTCATGATTATTTCTTTGCGCTGCACTACTTTACTATTTACATGTTTGTTTTTTGTGATAAAACTTTTAAGCTGGGTTCACACATGTGCGGTGCGAATTGAAGCTCCGTTTTTTCTGCGAAGAGAAAAAACAGCTGTTCAGCGGTTCCTCTCTGTTGTAGCTGCAGATCGATGAACAGGGAGGGGGGGGTGTAGTGAGGAGAAGGAGAGAATTCGTGTTCAGAACAGAATGCATCTGTGAATCAGATGTGTTCCCATAGAAGATAATGTGCTTGTAATTCGCACTGCAATGGCCAAAAAACGCACGTGTTTTTTTGGGCAATGCGCAGTGCGAATGCAACGCACATATGTGAAACAGATGCATTCAGATGAATGCATTTTAAAATGTCCTGCAAATTGGATGCAGCGTAAGCCACATCTAATTTGCATAGGCGTGAACTGGGCCTCAGTGTTCAGCTTGCATTTTCTAAAGGGGGGGTGTTTAATTTTTGTGCTGATTGCATTTTTCTATTTTACTACATATTCAATTTAAGTAAGGCAGTCTTGACAGAAAAAGAACAATGGGTATTATGTTGTGGGCTTAAGTCTGCTCCACCTCCCAAAATTAAATAATTTTGGATATACAAAAGTTTGAGGAAATTGAACGTTAAGAGGTATGTTATACTGTAAGAAGTCATGTTAATACTAACTGATAAGGTCAGGGATTTAATTTAGAGTTCTCACTTAATATGATGCCTACATGTAAATCTGTTTTTAACTTTTTGGCTGTTGAACCCAATTGAAGCTGCTTTTGTTGTCTTGTAACTATATTGCCATGGTGTTGAAGCTTGTGTTCGTAACCCAGGTGACTCCTGTTGTTGTTTACCCTTGCCCTGTGTGGGGGGGGTTGTGCTAATGCTATTGTTTGTATAAAAGGCCTTGGAAAGATTAAAGAGCAGCAGTCCATTATGCTCAAGAACTGATACACGGATTTCTGACTCTGTGTCTTAATTCCTATATGAAGCAATAATTTGGCAAAGCAATATAAACTATAAGCAACTTATTTAACAGTTGCATCTAACATTTTGGCGCCCGGACGAGGAACTCACCGATGATACTACAAGAGGTGGATGAGCTACGCTGACGGAACAAAAGAAATAGGCATTCCGGGAATCACAGATCAAAAAAAACCTGCGCAGGTAAGAAAAAGCTTTATTTTTCTTATATTCTGTGCTCCCCTGATTTGTGCCTATCCGTTCTGTCAGTTACGGTTCTCCTGGTTTTAAAACACCAGCCTCTGTAGTGGTGAGTCTAGAATTACTGCATATTTTAGTTTATATTGCTGGAATTATTTGTTTGTTTTTGTTATCTGTGTTTGTCTTGTCTGTCTTGTTGAGAAAGTGAATGAGCCTTGTCAAGGATGGTATGAGTTAGAAGGGGATTGCCGAACTAAGCAACAGAATGCGCCTTACCTCACACGATTGGGAACCTGAGGGCTTGTGAGCTTGGGGGTCTGACGCTTATGCTTAACCTCACATCTAACTCATAAACCATAGACGGGTTGAGAGTATAAGCCCTGTCTGCTCCATAAAGCAGGGATAAGAGTGTATGAGAGGGATTCCCAGATAAGAGGGGGGGAATAAGGTCTCAACAAAGTCCCGAGATCTAGTCGGATACCTGGCCACTTAAAGGAATGCTTGTATATGTTGTAGCCGCATTTTTGTATATGTTGTAGCCGCATTCTGGTTTGTTATTGGGCTAGCATATAAAGTTATTATTTATTTTTGGGCTAGCATATAAAGTAATTCGGTTTCAGAAATCTCATTCCGGAGAGGTTTCTAGAATTCTAGCACCCTAGGAGGAAGGCAACGAGGAACTAGTGTAACTTAGCTGGTTTGCTATTGGGCTAGCATATAAAGTAATTATTCATTCTTGTATATGTTGTAGCCGCATTATATTGTACACTAAGTGTCCCACACGCTACCTAGGCAGGACTGTTAGAATGGGCCAGAGGAACACAAAACCCCGTCAGGGAATTGTGGCGCACTATACGGTGCCACAGATAATTAAGAACATTTATGGGAAAACCGAAGCACAGGACTTAAAGGATGTCCTTCGTAAATTTAAGGTGAAAGGAGCAGCGGGCTTAGACCCGGATGTATGGAGTGAAATAAAAAGGGACAGACAAGGAGAGGTGTTAGAGAAGCAATGGATGCGTCAGGTTCAATGCTTAATTAAGGTCTCAAATAGAGCGAAAGAAGAGGGGTGGAAGTATAATCCAGATTGTGATGGTTGGGATATGAAAGATAGAAGAACAAAAAATGTCGAGGCTCCCAGCTCAGCCATCCCACCCCCATACACTGACGTAGAACGCAAACCACACAAGATATATCCGGTACTTGAGGGGAGAGGATGGGTTTGTCAGGATTGTGGAGCACAAAACCCAGAATGGGCAGTAGAATGTGTGCATTGTGGGGCACAAAAACCTCATCCAGAAACTGTAGCTCCCGTACGCACTGATACACGCATTGTTCAGGTAAACAATCCAGAATTTGGACAAGCAGCCCATCCAAATGCCCCGCCTACTGTCACTCGTAGAATGCAAATAAGGACTTGGGCACCATGGTCGGCAGACACCCTTATGGCATTAATACAGAGCGCCCCAGACCCGGTAGCAAAGCCAGCTGCTTTTTGTAGATTTGTGACACAGTTAATGAATACACATGAAGCGACCTGGCAGGATGGGGAGGATCTATGCAGACACAAAATGACTCTGACCCTGTTTAACCAGTTTATGACAGAAATAGGTCCACACAGACCTGCAGGACAAGTTGATGGGGATGGCAATTTAGAGACAGGACATGTCAGACATATAGACTCAAGGGCCCCTTTTATTGCTAGATTAGAAGCTTTTTGTCAGGCAAAACAACAGGAGAGGGGGTCCATATCACCCATGAAGCAAATGCCAGGACAGACTGTATCGGAATTTTACTTATCTATGGAAAGTATGATGGCAGATGAGGGATTAGACTTGGCCCTGCCAGTCACAATCCGAGCCTTCAATAGACAATTTATGGAGGGATTAATTCCACAGATAAGTGAGAGACTGAAAGCCTGCACACCAGAGTGGAGGGCAACTAGAGATAGAGGGACGTTGTTACAAAAAGCGCAAGGCATAGAGGCGGACTTAGCAGAAACCAAAGGGAGGAAATCTCATGCTATCAACGCACTCGGGGGTCCCCAAGAGCAAGGTAGAGGTTCCTTTCGCAAACCCCTTACCTGTCACTACTGTAACAAGATTGGTCACATCAGACGCAACTGTAAGAAAAGAATAAGGGATGAAGGAGAGGAAGGTGTTGATTCTCCAGTTAATCAGAGAAGGAACCAGCCCAGGGACAACAAAAATAGTCATATCAGGCAGCAGGGAGATGGTCCACGAGCATGACTCACCCCGGTTTTAGAAAAATCCAAAACAACAATGCTTAAGACAAATATAACGGTTGGTAATAAGAAAATCTCTTGTTTAGTCGATACAGGAGCTTCACGCTCGTTACTTTCTGACTCTGAACTACTCCCTGGCCAAAAATCACCTGACACTTTACTAATAACTGGATATGATGGCATTTTAGCCGACGCCCCGCTTACAAAACCTCTGAAAGTTAAAGTAGGAAACCACATGTTCCTTTCACGCTTTCTGGTATCCAGAGGAGCCCCCACTAATTTGTTAGGAGCTGACATTTTGCAGAAAATAGGAGCTAACATTACCTATCACCCAGATGGCACTGTCACCTTAGCTATAGGGGATAATCAAGAACACATGGAGATGTGTAACCTGATACAATACCTAGAGGAGGAATCGGAATTGTCCGGTACACCTCCTTCAGACTTAGATCAGATTTTGTCGTCCCTTCCAGGAGAACTATGGGAAAAACATCCAGCTGATGTTGGACTTTTGCCCATACCTCCGGTTACCCTACAGCTGATTCCAGGAGCAGTGCTTCCCCAACAAAAGCAGTATCCACTTAGTGCACCCCAAGAGACGGCCATAGAAATGCAGGTCCAATCCTTCTTAAAAAGTGGAGTTCTAAAAGAGGTAAAATCACCGGCAAACACTCCCTTGTACCCGGTTAAAAAGAAATCAGTAGCCGGTAGTCCGGTTAAGTATAGAATGGTCCAAGACCTTAGAGCGGTCAACAAAATACTAGCCCCGATGACACCTTTAGTACCCAATCCACATACATTACTGTCACAAATACCATCAACCAGTATGTACTTTACGGTTATAGATTTAGCGAATGCTTTCTTTTCCGTCCCGCTTGCTGAAGAATGCCAACTTTGGTTCGCATTTTCAATAAAAAATCGGCAACTAACCTGGACACGCCTACCTCAGGGTATGGCGCATTCACCTACCTTGTATTCGCAAGCATTGCAAACGGTGTTGGGAGAATGGGTACCACCAGATTCCTGTGTATTGTTACAATATGTGGATGATTTATTGTTATGCTGCCCTGACAAAGAAACTTGTTTGGCCACCACCCTTGGTTTGTTGCGATTTTTGGCAGAAAAAGGTTGCAAGGTTAATAAGAAAAAGTTACAAGTGTGTCAGGAAAAAGTTATCTTTTTGGGACATTGTATATCACAGGGTACGAGACATCTCACTGAGGAGAGGGTTCAAGTGATAAAGGGAATGTTACCCCCACGGAATTTCAAACAATTGCGTATGTTTTTAGGTATCGTGTCATATTGTAGACAGTGGATACCACATGCTAGCGCTTTGATGCAGCCATTATACGATTGTTTGAAAATTGTACCGTATATGCTTACAGAAATAGCTTATGAGTCGTTTATCACTTTGAAAAAGTTGTTGATTTCTGCCCCGGCTATTGGTATACCAGATTACACCAAGATATTTAATCTGTACATTGCTGAGATCACTGGACACGCCACAGGTGTTCTGACACAGGCACATGTAAAACAAAGACCAGTCGCTTACTTTTCAGCAGCATTAGATCCAGTATCTAGAGGTTCACCGTCTTGTGTACGGGTGGTAGCTGCAGTGTCAATTATCATAGATAAGTCATCAGAGATTGTTCTAGACAATCCAGTCGTAGTGCATACCACACATGACATACATGCAATCTTGTCTCAGGTACAGCCCAAACACATTTCAATGGCCAGGCAATTAAGATTACAGTGTACTTTACTCTTACCTCCAAATGTTACTTTTCAGCGCTGTACAACCTTAAATTTGGCCACCTTTTTGCCTCTTCAGTCACCAGATTTGGCAAGGGGGAATGATAGTACTAATAGTACTAGTGAGAAAAGAAATGAGGACACTGACACTCTTTTGTTTAAAGAAGTAGATCAGCATGATTGTTTTCAGCTCATGGAACAGGAGACAATGGGATTCCCACATGTTACAGATACACCGATTTTAAATGCTGAGCACACCTTGTATATAGATGGTAGTAGGTTTGCTGATGACAAGGGTAAATATCACACAGGGTATGCTGTAGTGACTGATACGCAGGTAATTGAAGCACAGGCCTTACCAGCCCACATGTCAGCACAGGAAGCAGAATTAAAAGCTTTAGAACAAGCCCTAGAATACTTAAAAGAACGAGAAGGGAATATTTACACTGACTCTGCCTACGCTTATGGCGTAGCGCATGATTATGGCCACATATGGAGGGCTAGAGGTTATCTGACAGCAGCAGGTACACCTGTAAAACATGGAGAAGGGATTAAGAGAGTCCTGAACAATCTTCAAAAGGTTAAACGAGTAGCCATTATGAAGATAGCGGCACACACGAGCGCAAAAACAATTGAGGCAAAAGGAAATGCATTTGCAGATTTGACTGCAAAACAGGCAGCTCTAGGGGAAGGAAGCCCTGAGACCTTAGCAGCGGTAGAGGTGAGTATCCCAGAACCAACATGGCAGCAGCTGAGTAAATTACAGGAGCAAGCAGGGGAGAGCGAGAAAGATAAGTGGGTCAGAATGGGAGCAGCACCAGACCTTGACAATGTATGGAGGGAAGGGGGCAAAATATGCCTGCCTGCCTCTCTGTACCCAGCAATGGCAGTGGCAGTTCACCTACCCACACACGTCAGTTCCAATTCCATGTATAGGATTGTGAACCAAGGATGGCTCGCCCCTGGATTCAGTAGCACTGCAAGAAACTACTGTGCAGCCTGCCAAATCTGTCTCCTGAATAACCCAGGACAGAGAGTAAAAACCCCACGAAAACACCAGGTCCGGGCCCAATACCCCTTCCAGAGACTGCAGATTGATTACATACAAATGCCTAAGAGCGGCCCTTTTGAATTTGTCCTCGTGTGTATCGATTTATTCTCAGGTTGGCCCGAAAGTTATCCAGTAAAATCGGCTACAGCTAAAGCCACAGCTAAGAAACTGATCACTGAGTTAATACCTAGGTTTGGTCTTCCTGAAACCATAGAATCAGATAGGGGGACACACTTTACAGGAGAAATCATGCAGAATGTGATGACCATGTTAGGGGTTCAACAAAGTTTTCACACCCCTTACCACCCACAGAGTTCAGGATCAGTGGAGAGAGTAAATGGGACAATAAAGTTAAAAATACAAAAAGCCATGCAAGAGTTAAACAAGCCTTGGCCAGAATGCCTGCCTTTGGCTTTGTTCTCTATAAGGTACACTCCAACAGGAAAGACAGGATTATCCCCATATGAGATACTTTTTGGGAATGCACCTAGATTGGGTTTATACTTTCCACAGAGTATGCAATTGCAATGTGATAGTTTGACTGCATATGTGATACAATTACAACAACGTCTAACTAAGATCCACAAAAGTGTGTATTCTTCTCTTCCAGACCCTAATTCAATAACAGGTACACATACTCTGCTACCAGGGGATTATGTATATGTGAAGAAACACACCAGAAAGACATTGGAACCCAGGTTTGAAGGTCCTTACCAAGTACTCTTGACCACAGCCACCTCAGTAAAGCTGGAAGGAAAACCTACCTGGATACACGCATCACATTGCAAGAAACAACCCGAGAAAACAACATGATGAAATATCTACTTACATATTTTTTGTTGAAGATTGTTGTTTTACAAATATATGCATGGACTCCTGGTATTAATGTACTTGAAGTAGAGGAAACAACAACTTTCGAATGGGCTATAGATGATCCTAAAGTAGCAAATTATTATTGACAAAGGTAGACTAGTACATCTTTCCTCACAGATACAACAGGATACTGCACCACATTGGTGGGATATATTTAGTGGAATGTCTTCTACAGCAACCAATACCTTTCACTGGTTGTTAAGTCCAATGGTAATTATTATTCTAATATTAATATCACTTACAATCACGAATATATGTGTATACAGGAAAATAAATAGGAAAATTAGGAGAATAGACAGGGTATACCGATAAATGTGTATTGACATCACCCTACTCCTATAAAACTCCTCTTCTTGAATTTTAAGATGTTGGTAATACCTAGGGAGATGGGTTCTACCCCTCTGACAACTCGCGGTCAGGGAAAGGACTCTGGGGAAAAACTGACTAGAACTTATTCATGAGGACCCAGGGGGAAGGAGAGGATGATGTCAAAGGGGGAAATTGATAAGGTCAGGGATTTAATTTAGAGTTCTCACTTAATATGATGCCTACATGTAAATCTGTTTTTAACTTTTTGGCTGTTGAACCCAATTGAAGCTGCTTTTGTTGTCTTGTAACTATATTGCCATGGTGTTGAAGCTTGTGTTCGTAACCCAGGTGACTCCTGTTGTTGTTTACCCTTGCCCTGTGTGGGGGGGGTTGTGCTAATGCTATTGTTTGTATAAAAGGCCTTGGAAAGATTAAAGAGCAGCAGTCCATTATGCTCAAGAACTGATACACGGATTTCTGACTCTGTGTCTTAATTCCTATATGAAGCAATAATTTGGCAAAGCAATATAAACTATAAGCAACTTATTTAACAGTTGCATCTAACAAATTGCCTCTAGCTCTATTGTGAGGGAAGAAAGGATTTATAAACATACTACAATGTGAAATGCATAATTATAAAACCCACGGGGTAATATAGCACCCTCCATTAAAGTGTTCAGAGATTTAATGCTCAAAGATCTGGATACACTGAAAATTAAACAAAAACAAAATGATAATTACCTAAAAACAAGGGCTGAAACATTTATGTGAATGGGAAGATATTATTATCTGTGCTGCAGACAAAGGTGGGGGTGTGGATGTGTTAGACAAATAGGACTATATAAATGAGATGTACAGGTTATTGTCCGAACACGATACATATAGTTCTTTAGCAGCCAATCCCACTAATAAATATAAGAAGCAATTACAATAAATTATTGATAGAGGCTATAAAGATCACATTCTCACTAAAAAAGAGAAAACCTTTTTGATTCCTGTGGCACCTCATTTACCTGTGTTCTATTCTATTCCCAAAGTACACCTCTGGGTCATCCTGTTATTAGTGGGATTGATTCAGTAACTGCCAAGATTGGTAAAATTATGGATGAATTCTTGCAACCATTAGGGAACCAAACGCCATCATATCTAAGAGATACCACCCACATTATTAACCTATTGAAAGTAATGGTGTGGAAAGCAAGTTCCACAGAACTAGTTAGGAGCTGCGAGACATTTTCTGAAAGGAGAATTACTAGATAATTAGAAAGTTTATTTTAGAGTTATTGATATTTGCTATGGCACATAGCTATTTTTGGTTTGACAACGGGTACTACTTACAAAATATGGGCATAGCCATGGGTGCAAACTTTGCGCCAAGTATGGCTAATCTGTTCATGGTGGAATAGGAGAAGGATGATGTGACGGGAGTCACTTTGGGTGGGGGGCTTGTGGAACAAAGCTTACTTCGGAGAGCTCTGGAAACTCCAGCTCCCCCGGCCCCACCTATGTGTAAATCACCCTGTGTCCATTAGGGGCACAGGGTGACCGAGAACCCCAGTCTGATCTGTGCTAGTCGGACTTGCTGTGCAGCCACACTGGAATGTTGTATATATTTTGTGCATGACCCCTGAAGACGTTGGTGTGTACCAATGAAATCAGTAGGGTGCTTGATTGTGATAAGTCATCTCCGCTGTTTTAGAAGTGCAGCTGGAACACACCACGGCGTTTCCATGCACATGGATTTCTAAGCTGCAAGAATTTGCTGTTTTTATCTTGTTTTTATCTGTTTTTTTGTAATAAAACTGTGACATACGTCACTATGGAAGCCCTTTCTTTTTAAATTTTTTTCCCACTAACCATTGGACAACTCCCTTCAAATCTTTTTGTTCCTGGAAACATGCTCAAACGATCTGGATTCATTTTGGTGTGTGTGTCCTGCAGGTCAGTTAAACGCTGGGATCAACATTGGGATCGTGCACAACTCCTGCTGAATATACCCATATGTGCTTTATGACTACCTGTAATAGGGGTCATGGAAGTCTGGTGAGTAGGATGTGTGATAGGTAATGGTGGTGGAAGATATTTCAGTCAAATTGACCTGCTGTTCAGCAGGGATTTGAAGATTGTGTACAATATCTGAAGAAGTTGATACATTGTCTGAAGACTTTGATACATTGTTTGAATATTCACTATTTGCACTACTGAACATATGTTGTGTTTGGACTTTTTATACACATATTATTATATTATCATGTTGGTGCTCAAGTTGAAACCACTTTTTGCATGTTTGCATTTTATTAGGGAAGGAGCGCGGTTTAATCAATTTAGAATTGATTTTACTTATCCATATATTGTGTGTTGTCTTATGCTGTTGTGGACTGTTTGCTGGATCGTTTGTGGGTGTGGCTGTGTCCCATTGTTCTGTTGTGTCTGTCTGCCTTAGGAGAAAAGTATTATGGGATGGATGTTTTGTATTTGTGTTAATGGCACGTGGACTGGGGGCAGGGTGGAGGGGGGGGGGACAAATTCCTCCAACTCTCCCTGCTGATTGGACAGTTTACCCTGCCCTGAATAAAAGGGAGGGGGAAGTTGTTCCCTGAGCGTATACCTGTGTACCTGTGTTTGAATAAACAGTTTGATGTTTTTCACCCTACTGTTAGATACCTTGTAGTGGAGCCTGACTTGTAGGAGAAGACCCCTCTTACAGCGCTGGTTTAAGAGCCACTGGAATGGGGACAGTGGTCTCGAGAGCACAGTGGGTAGGAGTGCCTGATGGAAGTTGCAGCGGCCGGCACAGGAACGGAGTGGAGATCCTCCAGAGATGGCTGGACTGCGGATGGCAGGCAGAAGCAGGTCAGCAAGCTGGATGGCAGGTGATGCAGGAACAGCGGCAACTTGAGCTGGATGAGAAGGCCGGAACACAGCAACACAAGGCAGAAGGCAGAGTCAGACAGTCCGGTTATGCAGGTGATCAGGCAGATGAGTACAGCAGACAAATAGCAGAGTCAATAAGGCAAGCAGGAGTCGGCAACGGGTCACAGCAGAGACAAGGCAGAGTCAGGCAGGCCGGGTAGGATTGGAGAAGGTAGAGAAGTCAGACGGATCCGGGTCAGAACAGCAATCAGCAAACGGATACAGGTAACACTGGTACAGAGTTGCAGACAAAACAGCGCCGCACAAGTGTAGCTGAGATACCTTTAAAGGCCCCTTGGGGCCAAACAGCGCTAGCGCGCACTGACTACGCACTCGCACGCGCCTGGGGAGAGCGCCAGTGCATACTGCTAGGCACACATTGTTGCATAGTCCGGGAAGGGCCCCGCGTGCGCTTGCGGGTGAGCTAAGGGGTCTTGGATAGTGCTGGTTCTGGACAAAGGAAGCATTTACGGCAGGCATAGTCCTGTTGAGTACGGGGGTCCGTCACAGATGTAATTTATGATAGATGTATCTCAGAATTGATAGTCTGGTATAGATACATTGATAATGTCCTCCTCCTATGGGATTGTGATGTGTTTGCCTAATAGCTTTTTAAATTAAATTTAAGCATTACATTTCGCATTTAAGCGAATGATAAAGGTATCTGTCTAGAATATGAACCAAGCTGTGAGGAGATACATTTCTTAGATTTAAATATTAGGATTAAAGATGGACGTTAAATTACTTTTTTAAAGAGACAGAGACTTTGGAATTGACTTTAAGGCACTGAGTTTAGCCACTAAGGATGGTGACAACTACTCTCAGGGATAAATTATTTTATCCCCATGTGTAGTTGTTACCATCCTTCGTGGCTATGCCTAAAAGTCAATTCCAACTTTTGAAACAATTGAGAAGAAATTGTACAAATGTGGATGACTATCTGATGCAGGCTGAAAACTTGAAAAATACATTTATTGAAAAATGCTAAGAAGGACCTGAAAAAGAATGTACTATTTTTGAGGTTGGACAGATGAATAGTGTGTTAGAAAAGCAAACGAGGTGCAGACTGAAAGGATACTGCTCAAGCAGAGCTGTCGATTGATCCTGGGGACTATCCTCCTTACATTTTACCCACACTCTACCTGCTGTGGACCCTATCCCTCCACACAGCTATGTCTCCACCGAACAGCATATCCGGCGCTATCGCTAAACTCGACAAATACCATCACGAGCAGCGGGACTCGGTGGAGGAAGATGGCGCCACTCCACTCCTGGAGGATGAACCAGCCGCCGGGGACACAGCAAAGGTGCTTGAGGCAATTTCCATCTACCAAACTACACTCACCTCAAAAATCGAGGTGGTGAAGGTCAACGTCTCCCTTATAAGGTGAGATTTTCACAAGCTGAGGGAGAGGATGACCGAGACTGAACGTCTTATTAACCACATGGAAGACGACCTGATGCCATTACAAGTGAACGGTTGCAACACCAGATAAATTCCATTCTACAGAAGCAGGACGACATGAAAAACAGGCTCCGCAGATGTAACCTTTGCTTCGTGGGCCTGCCTGAGAGAGCTGAAGGCTCTGATCCTCCAACATTTCTGGAAATGCTGCTGATCAAGACCTTGGGCAGAGAGGCCTTCTCCACCACGTTCGTGGTGAAACGTGCTCTTGATCTGGCCAAGAGACCTCCACCGAGTGGAGCTCCTGCACTTACTTTCATCGCTAAATTTCTGAACTACCAGGACTGAGATACCATCCTGAGGCTTACCCACGAGAAAGGTAACATCCCTTTTGGCAACGTGCATGTGGCTGTATTTCTCCACTGATGTACAGAAGAAGCGGGCGCAGTTTACCGAGGCCAGTCAGCAGCTCTAGGTCCATCACCTGACCTACGCAATGCTTTTCCCACCGAGACTCCATGTGGTGAGTGACGTCAAAGACCATTTCTTTGAAGACCCAGACTAGGTCTTTTCATGGCTGGAGCGTTGAGACACGGCTGGCCCTGCACCTGCTTGAGGTCTCCTTCCTATGGCTCACCGTCACCTTTTGCCTCCTGAGGGCTCCTTGCATTGCCTGTCCCATCGCCAAGGCTGTGGGACACCTTCCATCTAAGAACCATGAGTTAGGCATTGCCCCTAAGTTTCCCCTCTATCTGACCCACCTCACCTGCCCATGCCTGTTTTTTTCCCTCACTATGGCCCTTCATATGTTCCCCTAACACCTTACCATCAAACTTTGGCAGTCTCAAGCGTCTCACCTGCTTCCCACCCACTCTCAGAGATCTAACAACCCGCACTGGTGTGCGCTCTTCAGTAACTGGACGCCCCCAAGACTCCACCAGTTACCCTGAAACTATGTCACACTTTCAAATTTGGCTTTTTTTGGTTCTTCAAGTTTTGTTTCCCTGGCCAGCCTTTGCCCTCCTGGTTGCAATGGTCAGTAGCTTGTTTGTTTTGCTGCTCTGGTCCAGTGATAATAAGTACTACTTTTTCTTAACTGCTTTTATTGTATCCTTGATTACTTTTTTGATTACTCTTACAGACTGTTTCTCCTCATAGGTCAGAAAATGTTTGTTCGTATTTCATATATGGTTTATGTATGCAGACCAATGTTCATCTTTGGGTCTTTGCATCTGCACAGTGTGAATTCAGTAACTTGCCTCTTTACTCTCCTGATAATGTGTTACTGTATATCACTAGCCACTCCCTGCAAGTCCGACTGCACTCTCCTACACCCCTAGACTTATTATTGCCTCTCTTAAGCTTGTGACCTGGAATGTCAGGGGGCTACGGGCAAAGCCTAAGCTTGTTGCTATACTATCCCACCTCAAGTCTCTACTAGAAATGAGCTTGATGTTCGAGTCGAACATAAGTTCGACTTGAACACCAGGTGTTTGCCCGTTCGCCGAACAGCAAACATTATGGGGCATTCGCGGAAAATGCCCCATAATGCACTGCGAGATTACAGTGCATTGCTGTATGATGATTGGCCAAAGCATACACCTAACTTGCATGCTTTGGCCAATAACAGCGCGCTCTGCTGAGAGAGCCATAATTGGCCAAAGGCAGGGTGCCTTTGGCCAATCATGGCTCAGGGGGACTAAGTCCACGCCCCACACTATATAAGGCAGCTTACATAGTGGCCGTGTGTAGTGCTGTTGGCGTGGACAGAGAGATAGCTTGAGTTAGATTAAGCAGGCAGGTTATTCAGTTAGTGGCAGTGTATTTGAGATATATATATATATATATATATATATATATATATATATATATATATATATATATAATATATACACACAGTCTCATATGTATATTTATACTCTGCATCCAGTGTAGCCAGGGCCGGATTAACATAGGGGCTGATGGAGCTGCAGCTCCAGGCCCCTCCCTCAATATAGGCCCATGCCAGTGGCTTATCGATGTGTGCCTTCCTGCAGGAAGAGGAGCCCTCTGTGCTCACATGGAGGAGACAAGAGTTAGTGCAGCCGAGTCCTGTCTCTGCCGATGCCTGACCCCTATCACAGGATCTGTTACACTCACACAGATCCTCCTCAGTGTCTGGGAGCTGTCTGGGGGAGGGGCGCTGATGTTCAAACCAGCAGGAGCCCGGGAGGAAGGACATCTCCCATGCTGTTATGATAAGGTCAGTACATTTGTTAGGGAGATGTGTAATTATTGTGCTAGGGGAAAGACTGCTGCTCCCCCCATGTAATGTGCTCTCTTGTGCCCACCATGTCATGTGCTGTGCATTGCAGTGCCCCCCATGTAATGTGCTGTGTCCAGTATGTCATATGCTGTACATTGCAGTGCCCTCCATGTAATGTGCAGTGCCCACAATGTCATGTGCTATGCTTTGCTTTGCCCTTCATGTGATGTGAAGTGCCCCCTATGTTGTGCTGTGCCTTGCAGTGCCCACCATGTAATGTGCAGTGCCCACCATGTCATGTGATGTGCCATCCAGTGCCCACCATGTCATGTGCAATGCCCACCATGTCATGGGCTGTGCCATTCAGTGCCCCCCATGTAATGTGCAGTGCCCACCATATCATGTGCTGTGCCTTGCAATGCCCGCTATGTAATTTGCAGTGTCCTCCATGTCATGTGCTGTGCCATGCAGTGATCCCACCATGTAATGTGCAGTGCCCACCATGTAATGCGCTGTGCCATGCAGTTCCCACCATGTCATGTGCTGTGCTGTGCCCACCCTGCCATTGTGTTGTGCCCAGCATGTAGTGTGTTGTGCCCACTGTGTAATGTACTGTGCTGTTCAGCAGTGCCCACCATGTCATATGCAGTTCCTAACATGTAATGTGCAGTTGCATTGCCCACCATGAAATCTGCTGTGCCATGCAGTGCCCACCATGTAATGTGTTGTGCCCACCATGTAATGTGCTGTGCCATGCAGTGCCCCCCATGTAATGTGCTGTGTCCAGTATGTCATATGCTGTACATTGCAGTGCCCTCCATGTAATGTGCAGTGCCCACCATGTCATGTGCTGTAAATTGCAGTGCTCACTATGTAATGTGCAGTGCCCACCATGTCATGTGCTGTGCATTGCATTGCCCTTCATGTGATGTGCAGTGTCCCCTATGTCATGCTGTGCCTTGCAGTGCCCACCATGTAATGTGAAGTGCCCACCATGTAATGTGCAGTGCCCACCATGTCATGTGATGTGCCATGCAGTGCCCACCATGTCATGCACTGTGCCCGCCATGTAATGTGCAGTGCCCATGTCATGTGATGTGCCATCTAGTGCCCACCATGTCGTGTGCAATGCCCACCATGTCATGGGCTGTGCCATTTAGTGCCCCCCATGTAATGTGCAGTGCCCACCATGTCATGTGCTGTGCCTTCCAATGCCCACTATGTAATTTGCAGTGTCCACCATGTCATGTGCTGTGCCATGCAGTGATCCCACCATGTAATGTGCAGTGCCCACCATGTAATGCGCTGTGCCATGCAGTGCCCACCATGTCATGTGCACTTCCAACCATGTCATGTGCTGTGCTGTGCTCACCTTGCCATGTGTTGTGCCCAGCATGTAGTGTGTTGTTCCCACTGTGTAATGTACTGTGCTATTCAGCAGTGCCCACTATGTCATGTGCAGTTCCTAACATGTAATGTGCAGTTGCATTGCCCACCATGAAATCTGCTATGCCATGCAGTGCCCACCATGTAATGTGTTGTGCCCACCATGTAATGTGCTGTGCCCACCATGTAATGCGCTGTGCCCACCACGTCATGTGCTGTGCCATGCAGTGCCCACCATGTAATGCGCTGTACCCACCATGTAATGTACTGTGCCATGCAGTGCCCACCATGTCATGCGCTGTACCCACCATGTAATGTGCTGTGCCATGCAGTGCCCACCATGTCATGTGCAGTGCCCACCATGTAAATTGCTGTGCAGTGCCCACCATGTCATGTGCTGTGTTGTGCCTACCATGTCATGTGCTGTGTTATGCCCACCATGTCATGTGCTGCACCATGCAGTGCCTACCATCTAATGTGCTGTACTCACCATGTAATGTGCTGTACATTGTCCACCATGGCATGTGCCGTGCAGTACCCACAATGGAATGGGCTGTGTGGGGCTCACCATGTCATGTGCTGTGTCCACCATTTAATGGGCTGTGCTCACAATGTAATGTGCTGTGTCGTGCAGTGCCCACCAATGTGCCCAATGGAATGTGGTGTGCAGGGCTCATCATGTAATGTGTGGTATCCACCATTTAATGTGCTGTGCTCCCAATGTAATGTGCTGTGCTGTGTCGTGCAGTGCCCACCATGTCATGTGGTGTCATGCAGTACCCACCTTGTCATGTGCTGCGCAGTGCCCACCATGCCATGTGCAGTGCCCACCATATAATATGCTGTGCCCACCATATAATGTGCTGTTCAGTGCCCACTTGTAATGTGCAGTGCCCACCATGTAATGTGCTCAGCTGTGCCCGCGATGTCATGTGCTGTGCCCATCATATAAGGTCCTGTGCCCACCGTGTGCATGTGCTGTGTTGTGCCCACCATGCAATGTGCTGTGTTGTGCAGTACCAACCATGTCATGTGCTGTGCCCACCATATAATGAACTGTGCCTACCTTGTAATGTGCTGTATTGGGCAGTGCCAACCGTGTAATGTGCAGTGCCCACCATATAATATGCTGTGCCCACCATATAATGTGCTGTTCAGTGCCCACTTGTAATGTGCAGTGCCCACCATGTAATGTGCTCAGCTGTGCCCACCATTTAATGTGCTGTGCCCACCATATAAGGTCCTGTGCCCACCGTGTGCATGTTCTGTGTTGTGCCCACCATGCAATGTGCTGTGTTGTGCAGTACCAACCATGTCATGTGTGGTGCCCACCATATAATGAACTGTGCCTACCTTGTAATGTGCTGTATTAGGCCGTGCCAACTGTGTAATGTGCTGTGCTTTGCTTACCATTAAATGTGCTGTATCCATGTATCCACCATGTATCACCCCCTCACTCCCACCCCCCTCTCTCTTTCACCCCCCTCACCCCCTCTCTCTCTCATCCCCTCTCTTTCACCCTGTTCTCTCTCTCACCCCCTTCACCCCTTACCACCCTCACTCTCTTTCACCCTCTCTCTATTCCCCTTTTTCTCACCCCCTCTCTCTCATCCCCATCTCTCTCATCCCCATCTCTCTCATCCCCATCTCTCTCATCCCCATCTCTCTCATTCAACGCCTTTCTCTCTCTTTCCCCCTCCCTCTCATCCCCTCTCTTTCAACCCCCCATCTCGCTATCACCCCCCCTCTCTCTCTCTCTCTCTCTCTTAACCACTCTCTCACATCCCTCTCTCTCTTTAATTTAAATTTAACAAAAATTGTTTGTGTTTTCATTTTATTTATTTCCATAAAAAGGCCCACCAAAATCCTTAGCACCAGGCCCATGTTGCTCTTAATCTGGCCCTGAGTGTAGCCTACATCTACAGTGCATTCTGTGGTGTACTGTATCTCACAAAAGTGAGTACACCCCTCACATTTTTAAAAATATTTTATTATACCTTTTCATGAGACAAGACTGAAGAAATGACACTTTGCTACAATGTAAAGTAGTGAGTGTACAGCTCGTATAACAGTGTTAATTTGCTGTCCTCTCAAAATAACTCAACACACAGCCATTAATGTGTAAACCACTGCAACAAAAGTGAGTACACCCCTAAGTGAAAATATACAAATTGGGCACAAAGTGTCAATATTTTGTGTGGCCACCACTATTTTCCAGCACTGCCTTAATGCTCTTGGGCATGGAGTTCACCAGAGCTTTACAGGTTGCCATTGGAGTCCTCTTTCACTCCTCCATGACGACATCACGGAACTGGTAGATGTTAGAGACCTTGCCCTCCTCCACCTTCCATTTGAGGATGCCCCACAGATGTTCAATAGGGTTTAGGTCTGGAGAAATGCTTGGCCAGTCCTTCACCTTTACTCTCAGCTTCTTAAGCAAGACAGTGTTCGTCTTGGAGGTGTGTTTGGGGTCGTTATCATGTTGGAATACTGCCCTGCGGCCCAATCTCCGAAGGGAGGGGATCATGCTCTGCTTCAGTATGTCACAGTACATGTTGGCATTCATGGTTCCCTCAATAAACTGTAGCTTCCCAGTGCTGGCAGCACTCATGCAGCCCCAGACCATGACACTCCTACCACCATGCTTGACTGTAGGCAAGACACACTTGTCTTTGTACTTCTCACCTGGTTGCCGTCACACACACTTGACACCATCTGAACCAAATACGTTTATCTTGGTCTCATTAGACCACAGGACATAGTTCCAGTAATCCATGTCCTTAGTCTGCTTGTCTTCAGCAAACTGTTTGCAAGGCTTTCCTGTGCATCATCTTTAGAAGAGGCTTCCTTCTGGGACGACAGCCATGCAGACCAATTTGATGCAGTGTGCGGCGTTTGGTCTGAGCACATACAGGCTGACCCCCCACCCCTTCAACTCTGCAGCAATGCTGGCAGCACTCATCTGTCTATTTCCCAAAGAAAACCTCTGGATATGACGCTGAGCATGTGCACACAACTTCTTTGGTCGACCATGGCGAGGCCTGTTCTGAGTGGAACCTGTCCTGTTAAACTGCTGTATGGTCTTGGCTTTCATGCTGCAGCTCAGTTTCAGGGTCTTGGCAATCTTCTTATAGCCTAGGCCATCTTTATGTAGAGCAACAATTCTTTTTTTTTTTAGATCCTCAGAGAATTCTTTGCCATGAGGTGCCATGTTGAACTTCCAGTGACCAGTATGAGAGAGTGAGAGTGATGACACCAAATTTAACACACTTGCTCCCCATTCACACCTGAGACCTTGTAACACTAATGAGTCACATGACACCTGGGATGGAAAGTGGCTAATTGGGCCCAATTTGGACAGTTAGGGGTGTACTCACTTTTGTTGCCAGCAGTTTAGACATTAATGGCTGTGTATTAAGTTATTTTGAGGGGACAGCAAATTTACACTGTTATACAAGCTGTACACTCACTACTTTACACTGTAGCAAAGTTTCATTTCCTCAGTGTTGTCACATGAAAAGATATAATAAAATATTTACAAAAATGTGAGGGGTGTACTCACTTTTGTGAGCTACTGTATATACTCTGCCTTCAGTGTAGCCTATATCTACAGGGCATTCAGTGGTGTACTGTTTCTAATATGCTTCAGGTGGTGTACACAGTATCTAAAACAGTGTGTACAGTTTCTTACTCACTTCTGGTGGTGTAGACAGTATAAAAAATAGTGCAGCCGTTGTACAGTTTCTAATACAATGTAGCAGGGTGTACACAATATCTAATACAGTGTGTACAGTTTCTACTACTTTTCTGGTGGTGTACACAGTATCTAATACAGTGTGTACAATTTCTACTATACTTCTGGTGGTGTATACAGTATACAATACAGTGCAGCTGTAGTACAGTTTCTAATACAGTGCAGGCGGTGTACATAGTATCTAATACAGTGTGTACAGTATCTACTACTTTTCTGGTGGTGTACACAGTATCTAATACAGTGTGTACAGTTTCTACTACACTTCTGGTGTTGTACACAGTATACAATACAGTGCAGCTGTAGTACAGTTTCTAATATAGTGCAGGTGGTGTACACAGTATCTAATACAGTGTGTGCAGTTTCTACTACACTTCTGGTGGTGTGCACAGTACACAATACAGTGCAATCGTAGTACAGTTTCTAATACAGTGCAGGCAGTGTACACAGTATCTAATACAG
The DNA here is from genome assembly GCF_042186555.1 of Aquarana catesbeiana. Lineage (NCBI taxonomy): Eukaryota > Metazoa > Chordata > Amphibia > Anura > Ranidae > Aquarana > Aquarana catesbeiana. The sequence goes on from NC_133324.1 coordinate 270,474,005, forward strand.
TGTGTACAGTTTCTACTACTTTTCTGGTGGTGTACACAGTACACAATACAGTGCAGTCGTAGTACAGTTTCTACTACTTTTCTGGTGGTGTACACAGTATCTAATACAGTGTGTACAGTTTCTACTACACTTCTGGTGGTGTACACAGTACACAATACAAAGCAGCTGTAGTACAGTTTCTAATACATTGCAGGCGGTGTACAGAGTATCTAATACAGTGTAGTGTGGTGTTGCAAAACAAAAATTACATAATGTCTGGAAAGCCACCAAGGAGAGCTAGACACTCGCAGGCCACCAAAAGAGGGCAAGCAGCCTCTGTGTCTACAGTCAACAGTGGTGGTTGTGGACATGGTGCATCTTCTGCAGGTGGCTGTGGGGCACGCTTGTCCTTTTTTTCTGCTGCTGGCCATGTTATTGAGCCACAATATGCAGAAGAGTTGGTGGAGTGGATCACAAAACCGTCCTCATCCTCTTCATCCTCTGTCACCCAGGCTCAGAGTAGTTTGCCTTCCAACGCAGCTGCCAAAGCGGCCTATTCCACTGGTTCCTTATGCACAGTTACTCCTTCCATAGCCCCACCATCATGCACGGAGGAGTCCCCAGAATTATTCAACCACAGTGTCGGGGACATGCTGCTGGGAGATGCGCAGTGATTTAAAGGCTCCGATGTTGATTCCCAGGTTGAGGAAGGGAGTAACCTGAGCCTAGAGAGAGGGGTTGCCACAGAAGGACAAGAAACTGGCAGTCATGTTCCCCCAGCTTCAGCAGACTGCCAAATGTGCTCCCGTGATGAGGAGGGAGGGGATGATGAGGTCATTGACTGTACTTGGGTGCCTGAGAGGAGGAGGAGGCACAACTCCAACGAGGCAGGATATCCTCTAGGGGGAAGCTTAAGGGCAGCCACCCTATTGCATCACACCGCACAGCTCTGCAGGTGCAGGGCGCTGCTGACTCCCCGCTGACTTTTAAAATTTCCTTGGTGTTAGCCTTTTTTGACACGTGTGCAGCAGATTACACATTGCTGTTTGCAACCTATGTCTGAAGCGGATCAAGTGTGGCCAGAACAGCAGCCGCTTGGGCACCACGTGCTTGTCCAGACATATGACGACCTGCCATGCAGTCCGTTGGCAACAGCACTTGAAAGACCCACATCAAAGAAGAAGGTGGACTTCTCCTTGCTCCTCATCTGGGATCTCCAACCCTACTATACCTCCAGTCCTCTCAAAAACCTGCACTGAGAGGAATGAAGGTATAGCAATAGGTGTCCCAAGTACTTGCAGCCAATCTGCTAGCAGTAGACCACCATCTGATTTTAGCTGGTATATTTCCCTACCCCAGTTGCTGAACCATAAAAAGAAATTCGGTCCCAGCCATCCACATGCTCAGCGTCTAAATGCTAGCACTGCAACTGCTGCCTTTTCAGCTGGTAGACTCTGCCCCCTTTCGTGAATTTGTGGAATGTGCTGTACCTCAGTGGCAGGTTCCAAAACGCCATTCCGGCTCTCTTCCGGCATGTGGAAGGCAATGTTTTGGCCTCGTTGGACAGGGCGTTCAGCAGTAAGGTTCATATTACCGCTGACTCATGGTCCAGCAGGCAAGGGTAGTTTCCTTCACGGCACACTGGGTAACTGCTGGCAGCTGGGAAGGATACAGGACAGGGTTCAGTGTTTTTGGAGCTTGTTCTGCCACCATGCCTCCAAAATGCTAGTGGGGATTCTGACACATCTCTCTCCTCCACCCCCTCCTCTTCTTCTTCCTCTATGGCCTCTTCTGCAGACTTGTCCTCTGAACCAGCATTACTCTGTAAGCGTTCAAGGGGCTACGCAAACAGGCTAAAAGATGCCATGCATTGCTTGAGTTGGTCTGCCTAGGGGACAGGAGCCACACTGGGGCAGAGATTCTGTCAGCTCTGCAGGGGCAGGCTCAGAGGTGGTTGACACCACGCCAGCTTCAGCCAGGAATGGTTGTATGGGACAATGGCACCAGCCTTCTCTCTGCCCTCCAACAGGGACACTTGAGCCATGTTCCATGTTTGGCACACATCCTGAATTTGGTGGTGCGGCGGTTCTTGAGCAGGTACTCAGGCTTACAGGATCTCCTGAGGCAGACCAGAAAAGTCTGTGGTTATTTCCGCCGGTCATACAATGCCAGTGCTCAGCTGGCTGACATTCAAAGGGAATGCATCCTGCCCACCAACCGCCTCATTTGTGACATGCCCACCAGGTGGAACTCAACGTTGGCAATGCTGCAGCGGCTTCACACACAGCAGAGGCCCATCAATGAGTGCCTGTGCGAGTATGGCACCCAGGACAGGGTCAGGGGAGCTTGGCGTCTTTTCGCCACGCCAGTGGCTACTGATCAAGGATGCATGCACTGTCCTGTCACCATTTGAAGAGGCCACAAGGATGGTGAGCAGCGACAATGCATGCATCAGTGACACTCTCTCTCTAGTCTTCCTGCTGGAGCACATGCTTTGTGGAATCATGGACAGAGCACTTGAGGCAGAACAGCAGGAGGAAGAGGAGGAATTCCTTTCCTCTCAAGGTATCCTTTATCCAGATGGCATTCCTGCGGGCCTGCCAAACACACAGGAAGAAGAGGAGGAAGAGGATTGTGTCAGCATGAATGTACAGGATAACACTCAGCAGCAGTCTTCAAGGGATAGTTTTCAGTCCCCAGAAACCCAAGGAGTTGTACGTGGCTGGGAGGAGGTAGTTATGGATCATGTGATCCTTAGTGACCCCGATGACTCAGAATCGAATGCCTCTGCAAACTTACACTACATGGCCTCCCTGATTCTGCAAAGCCTGCGAAAATCATTACTAGCGGGCAACACTTCTTGATCCATGTCACACAGGTAAGGTTGCAGAACTCATCCTGCCTTCGCAGAGGGAGCGGAGGATGAAACATCCTCAGGAGGCCTTTAAGAAAGGTTTGTGCAATGCATTTCCAGACCCTGGGAGGTTACAATTTCCTGGTGCTGGACAACGTTTTGCTGAGGCTTCGTTCAGTCAGAGGAAGAGCGTTGGAGAAGGCGGCCAGCTGACCGATGAAAAACAATTTTTCAGTCCTCAGCGCCAAGGTCTGATCAGTTCAAGCACCCATCGCCAGCATCTGCATTACATGGTGCAGGAATATCTAGGGGCAAGAGTAGACTTGGAGATGTTTCCAAGAGAGCATCCACTGGGTTACTGGGTCTTGAGGGTGAACCACTGGCCAGAACGTGCTCGTTATGCAGTTGAGCTACTGGCCTGTCCTGCATCCAGCGTGCTTTCTGAATGCACATTCAGTGCTGCTGGAGGGTTTGTAATGGATCAAAGAGTGCGCTTGTCAACAGACTCCGTTGATAGGCTCACATTCATAAAAATGAATCAGTCTTGGATCAGCAGCTATCAAGCACCTGATGCTGATGTAACTGATTGAATTTGCTATGGATGTGGGATCCCTTGAAGACTGCCTATGATAACTATCCTATTCCTCCTCAATCTTGATGATGCTAGCTTCCAACAATATTTTTGGTTTAGTGTACTACCACCACCACCCAAAACCCAATTTTTCTGCCCCTTTTTAACAAGGGCATGTAATTACAATTTTTGATCCAATATTTCACAGCAGGGCCCGTTCCTGCGTCCAACAAGAGTATCTGTGAGGGGTTACAGTGTTGTGGCACCACCACCCAAGGCCCAATTTTTCTGCCCCTGTTTAACAGGGGCATGTAATCACAATTTTTTATATGATATTTCAACGCAGGGCCCGTTCCTGTGCCCAGCAAGATTAACTGTGAGGGTTTACAGTGTTGTGGCACCACCACCACCACCCAAGGCTTAATTTTCTGCCCCTGTTTAACAGGGGCATGTAATTACAATTTTTGTTATAATATTTCACAGCAGGGCCCATTCCTGCGCCCAACAAGAGTAGCTGTGAGGGCGTACAGTGTTCTGGTATATAGTGCCTGGGGGACCCCCACGCCAGTTTAAAAAAAAATTTGGGTGCGGGGTTCCCCTTAATATCCATATCAGACCTGAAGGGCCTGGTATGGATTTTGGGGGTGACATTCACACTTTTTTTTGTATTTATGGTATTTTTATCTATATTTCTGGGATCCAACAATACATTACAGCCACAAGCAGTTTTAAATGACATTTTTTCCTTTAGAAATGTCATTTTGCTGTGACACTGTTATAAACATGGGAAAGGTGTGCTACTTTACAAGCATACTAAGGACACCCCAGGCATGATATTTAAAAAAATATTTCATTTTTATTGTTTCTACTAAATACTGAGCAAAGGGTCTGAATACTTAGGACCATGTGATATTTCAGTTTTTCTTTTTTAATAAATCTGCAAATATGTCAACAATTCTGTGTTTTTCTGTCAATATGGGGTGCTGTGTGTACATTAATGAGGAAAAAAATGAACTTAAATGATTTTAGCAAATGGCTGCAATATAACAAAGAGTGAAAAATTTAAGGGGGTCTGAATACTTTCCGTCCCCACTGTATGTATATGAGTACGTAGCCCACTCAAAATCTATATGCAAGTGTAGGGAGATCAATATGAGTACCCAGTGACAGGTGCTTACCAAGGTATGTGGCCTCACGTCTTTATGATGGAAAGCCAAATGAGAGAGAGTTCGCCATGTCAGCCACCTAACCTAAATACCCAGGTGGGTGCAGCAGGGCTCCGCCCCTAACGCCATGCATCAGGTGGCTAAGGTGTGAGCACGTAACGCAATCGCTACCAATTGGGAGCACGCAGACATGGGCTCCTCCAATCAGCTGGAAGACGTATCCACATCCCATATGTAGAGACGCTGCTGCCGCGGACGTCTCACAATGGGTGCAGAAGCATGGTACCGATGCACCGGTGACCCCGCCCTTCCACATACCAGGGAGGAGAGGGCAGCAAGGGAGAAACTCCCCATGTGTGCATCGCAGCCCCCGAGAAGGAAAAAACAAGCCGCAACCACCAATGGGAACAACACAATGTAACCAAGCTAATGAGCTTTACCAGGATTGTAAATGAACATGTCTAGGTGGATACTTGAAACATATGATGGGAAAGTAAATATAAATAGGACCAGAGGACAGCAATCAACCAAAAAGAGGGGCATGTAAGTGTCTTCCACCTGACGAAAATGTTTTCGTTGACAAAATTAACACTGGATGCCATTAAAGTTCATGTGCGTGTAAAGGCAAGCATCCCAATACTTTTGACAATATAGTGTATATCTCATCGTAAACGAACCCTCGGGCCAACTGGGGTTGTTTGCCATACACTACTGTATATTAACTTTTCAGTTGAGCTATCAGCATTGACTCTGTGGCAGCTCTTCCCCAACCAAAAATGACTACCGTTGCTTGTTTCTGGAAATTTCCAAACAATTTTATATATTACAAAATGTAATTGTATTTAATTCTTCTTTATTTTAAACTTTCTGTCGCAAAAAGGATGCTGATGAATGCTCAGCTGTGGTGCTGCTGTACCCTGCAAAATATAAAACAATTCTTTATTCAAAATAAGAATTTACACAAAATAAAAATATATCTATTTTTTAAACATCTTGAGTCCTTATGAAAAGCTGTTAGTAATGCTGGGCTGTGGCGCTGCAGCACCCAAGCCAAAAAAAAAAAATAATAAATGTTTCTGTTTCCGCTCAACCTTCTACATCATGAAATTTGTTGCTTAGTTAATGGAAATCCCTGTGCTTTGGGGGCTGCTGATTAGAGGCAACAGCCTCTATTTCTGCCTTGTCTTCTTCTTCAGCATCAGCTTCACTGATCAGTTTAGGATGCTGATGCTACAGACTGAAAAAAGTGGCCCCTATACAATTAGTAAACCACTTTTTTCTGATAATGTTTATAGATCTGTTCACCTGGTCAGGGGTAAAAATGTGTGTCAGAATTCAACAGGATGCATTGTTTTCTTTTTCACAAGAAAAACAAGTCTATATTTATTCACCTGTATTAGCATTTACTCATGTGTATTTCACTAAAAGCCCACAAGATGGCAGCAACATTACAGCAGTAAACTGCAAATTAACGCGTCTCTGTCACTGCATTTAAAATTTTACATTGAAGAAGGGAGTGAATGTTTTATTGGAAATGATGGACTAAACATGACCTTTAAAGTGGTAGTAAACTCTGTACTACTTCTTGTACCTACATATAAACTATAATAAGGCTTACCTGTAGGTACTGTGAATATCTACTAAACTTGCACAGTTTAGGAGATATTCAGAGTGCATGCAGCCAATGACATCATCAGCACATGCCCTCTGAAAATCCGGCTTACAGTGCCGGACCTTCAGAGCCTGTGCCGGAAACAGCGGCTCCCGCGTGCATGCGTGGGAGTGATATCATCGCACCCCCAGCTGCTCATGTAGCCGGAGGCCGCCAACCCGGAAAGAAGACCCGGGGAAGATGTCAGCCGTCTCAGCGGTAACATCGCGGCGTGGGAGGGCTTCGTTCTAAGGTAAGTTTCTCATAATGTGCTAGTATGCGATGCACACTAGCACATTTTGACATTGCCTTGTAGGAATTTTTTTGTTTGTTTGTTTTTTGTTTTAAGCACCAGCGGTTTACAACCGCTTTAATTCTTTCTAAAAGCTGGTTATTGGGTAGTGGATAACTAAGGCTGCAAGGGTCTTGGTTGGATTCAGTATTTAGTTGATCAAACAACTCAAAGTAAGCTATGCTTAAAGTGGACCTTCACCCTAAAGCTAATGTCCTTATGTCCTGAATTGGATTTTTTTTTTAACTTTACTTATTTATTTTAAACATCTATTGTGCTGAAAACTTACGCATTTTCCACCTATGCAAGAATGACACTTGAGACCCCCACCCCTCTCCTGGATTTTGCGCATGTGCAGATGGGCACACCTGCGCACACATGGGTTTCCCAGTACTTTTGCACATGAGTGTGGTTTCCTTGCCCATGCACAAAGACCGGTAGCTTGGAAGTCCAAACACATCCCCATCTATGCACATGCACTGTGCATGTGTAATTGTGCGGAAGGGCTTTGACAGGACCTGATGGCCCGGCAGAGCCCTTCAGTACATCTGTAGCAGCCCAGAGGGTGGGGGCTGAACAAAACTGACAGAAGACTGAAGTTCCTCCCTAAAGTGACACTGTCACATAAGAACTGATGGTACCTTTGCTGATCATTAAAAATCTGCTTATGACTGAAGTCAACACAGTATAAATCCCAGACTCAAAACATACATCCTGTAAACAAATGTTCAAAAATATGTCAATTTCTGATCTGTATACTTATTCAAGGTCAGTAACCCAAAGTACTGATGCCAATGCATCATCATGATAGCCAGGCAACTTCTATTTTCAGAAGGAACAGTCAGCAATAGCAGCCTCCATGATCCTCTCATGGCAGTTTAACTTTAGTTCCTAAGCATTTTTTTTAAACTTTACTGCCCTTGAGTCACTTCTGCACTTTATGCCTTTTGTAGGTTACCCTAATGTGTTACAGTACCTTGAAAATTCATACCACTTGAAATTTTTCACATTTTGTCATGTTACAACCAAAAACGTGAATGTATTTTATTGGGATTTTATGTGATAGACCAACACAAAGTGGCACATAATTGTGAAGTGGAAGGCAAATGATAAATGATTTTTAACATGTTTTAAAAAAAAATCTGAAAAGTGTGGTGTGCATTTGTATTCAGCCCCTTTACTCAGATACCCCTAACTAAAATCTAGTGGAACCAATTGCCTTCAGAAGTCACCTAATTAGTAAATAGAGTCCACCTGTGTGTAATTTAATCTCAGTATAAAAACAGCTGTTCTGTGAAGCCCTCAGATGTTTGTTAGAGAACCTTAGTGAACAAACAGCATCATGAAGGCCAAGGAACACACCAGACAGGTCAGGGATAAAGTTGTGGAAAAGGTTAAAGCAGGGTTAGGTTATAAAAAAATATCCCAAGCTTTGAACAACTCACAGAGCACTGCTCAATCCATCATCCAAAAATGGAAAGAGTATGGCACAACTGCAAAGCTACCAAGACATGCCGTCCACCTAAATTGACAGGCCGGGCAAGGAGAGCATTCATCAGAGAAGCAGCCAAGAGGCCCATGGTAACTCTGGAGGAGCTGCAGTGATCCACAGCTCAGGTGGGAGAATGTGTCCACAGGACAACTACTAGTCGCGCACTCCACAAATCTGGCCTTTATGGAAAAGTGGGAAGAAGAAAGCTATTGTTGAAAGTAAGCCATAAGAAGTTCCATTTGCAGTTTTCAAGAAGCCATTTGGGGGACACAGCAAACATGTGGAAGAAGGTGCTCTGGTCAGATGAGACCAAATTTTAAAGGGGTTGTAAAGGTAAATTTTTTTTTTTTTTAAATAACAAACATGTTATACTTACCTTCATTGTGCAGCTCGTTCTGCACAGAGTGGCCCCGAACCTGCTCTTCTGGGGTCCCTCAGCGGCTGTCTCAGCTCCTCCCCGCAATAACTAACCACCTTAATGCGAGCTCTCTCGCATGGTGGTTAGTTATTGCGGGCGCACTCCCGTGATATAGCCGCTCGCTGTATCACTCGGCCCCGCCCCCGGTGCGCCGCGTCATTGGCTGTGATTGACAGCAGCGCGAGCCAATGGCTGCGCTGCTTTCAATCCATCCACTATAGCCAATCAGCGACCAGGCTGATCGGCTGAATGGAGGTCGGGAGCGAGCGGCCAAGTTTCGAGGTGTCAGGTAAGTAAAACGGGGGGGCTGGGGGCGGCGGTATTTTCAAAAGTTTTTTCACCTTAATGCATAGAATGCATTAAGGTGAAAAAATTTATACCTTTACAACCCATTTAATTTTGGCCTACAAGCAAAACGCTATGTGTGGCAGAAAACTAAAGCCTCGTACACACGATCAGATTTTCGTCCGGGAATTATGTGATGACAGACTGTTTGCCTAGAATCCGACCGTGAGTACGCTCCATCAGACAATTGTTGGCCAACTTTTCACCAACAAATGTTGGATGGCAGGCTAGTAAATGTTTGCCAGACAACGGTCTTGTCAGATTTTCCTATTGTGTGTACACAAGTCCGTCACACAAAAGTCCAAAGTACAAACACGCATGCTAGAAATTAATGCTCACCAAACCTGACATTAGCAGAAGGTGCCCAATGGGTGGCGCTCCAGAGCTGAAATTCCTCGTAGTACGTCACTACGTTCGTGTTTGTTGACCGAAAATTGTGTACCGTTTGTATGCAAGACAAGTTCACGACACACACCCTTTGGACAAAAGTCTGCCGCTTTGTCTACCAACATTCCTATCATGTGTACGAGGCTTTACACTGCACATCACCATAAACACACCCCCCCCATGGTGAAACATAGTGGTGGCAGCCTCTTGTTGTGGGGATGTTTTTCTTCAGCAGGGACAGGGAAGCTGGTCAGAGTTAATGGGAAGGTGGATGGAGTCAAATACAGGGCAGTCTTAGAAGAAAACCTGTTATGCCCCGTACACACAGTCGGACTTTGTTCGGACAATCCGACAACAAAATCCTAGGATTTTTTCCGACGGATGTTGGCTCAAACTTGTTTTGCCTACACACGGTCGCACAAAGTTGTCGGAATTTCCGATCGCCAAGAACGCGGTGACGTACACCACGTACGACGAGACTAGAAAAGGCCGGTTCAGAACCAAGCGCGGCACCCTTTGGGCTCCTTTTGCTAATCTCGTGTTAGTAAAAGTTTGGTGAGAGACGATTCGCGCTTTTTCAGACTCGTGGCTTTCAGATCGTTTTCTGCCATTCAGTTTGTGCTTGTGGGTTTGTATCTGCTCTTCAGTGCGTGCAGTCAGTTCGTATCAGAGTTTACTGTGTGATCTTGCCTGCTCGTTGCTGTTTTTCAGGTCGCTCTTCACAGGCCTTGCTGTTCTTCAGTGCGTTCTGTTACTTCGTTCTAAGCAGCCGACCGTTTTCTAGCCATGTTTCGTATGCGTACTCCTCGTAGAGTTCGTGCTGTGCGGGGGCTTGGTGTTGGGGTCCTGACCTTGACACAAGTCCAGTCCATGAACAGGGTGGGGAGGAGTTCATGGACCAAGAATTGGTTGCTTCAGCGTGACCAGTTCTGTCATATGCCTTTGCTCCGGGAGATCTGTGAGAATAATCCTGCTGATTTCAGGAACTTTCTCAGGATGACGGACCCCGTATTTCACCGTTTGTTGGCTTCACTGACCCCCTATATCAGCAGGCAGGATACCTGCATGAGGCAAGCCATCACTCCGGAGCAGAGGTTGGTCGCTACCTTGCGGTATTTGGCCACAGGGAGAAGTCTGCAGGACTTGAAGTTCTCGACAGGCATCTCCCCCCAGGCTCTGGGTATCATCATCCCAGAGACCTGTTCTGCCATCATACAGGTCCTGCAGAAGGAGTATATGAAGGTAAGATTTTTTTCCTTTTATATCACATTTTATTGTATTGAATGTTTGCTAATATATTGTATTTCTTTCCTCATTCCCTAATGACCATGATTGTAATATGCTGTGAATGTCCCCTTTGTTCTCATGCATGCTGGATTTTTATGTAATTATTATTTTATGTCCTTCATACATATTTGCCCTTCAATAACCTCTCCAGCATGGTGTCTCCTGCCCTATATTCACCTCATGTAGTCACTTAACAATGTATTTTATCAGCTCTATAGTAGTGCTTTACCCCAAACACCCCCTAAAATGTTTGTTAATGTTATTTTAGCTTTAAATTCAGGCAGAGTGCCAGAGGCTTTTTTTGTGGTGTCCACAAATTTTTGGTAACCCTCCCTCCCCCCAACTGCTAAGTCAGCTGATCCCAATTCTCTATCCTCAATCATCTATCTGCTGACTTTGCCAAACCCATACACACTATACCCATCTCTTTACTGGTCAGATTTATGGATGAATTCCCCAAAGCACGTAGTGCAAGGGCCTGCCTGTATACTTTCCAATGGAACTGTTTAAAGTTTTTGTATCCTATTATTATCTTGATAGGTAATAGCAGAATGTCCAAATGTCCTCAAATGTGTACAATGTGTATTTATATCTTTGTATTCAGACACTTCTTACCTGTCCAGTGGTCTGCTAATAGTGTAACTAAGGAGGGGCTGTTCCAAGTAATACCCTGTATTTAGGCATTCATCTCTCAATGAAGTGAAGAGGGTTACCTGTCCAAGAGTTCCCCCCCTATAATGTTAAAAATGGCCCATGAGAGGGGGGAGGGGGAATATGATAGGTGTACCTTATACTTTGGCCTTGTTAAATTCCCCTTAGTAAATGCTATCTGGAGGTTGCCCCATAATGTTTGTGTATAATCTGCTTGCCATGTTTCTGTGAAAAAATAGTAATGTTTATTGTTTTTTCCTCAACAGTTTCCTTCCACGCCACAGGAATGGCAGACTGTGGCCTCCCACTTTGCCCAGCGGTGGGACTTTCCTAACTGCGGAGGGGCAATTGATGGGAAACACGTCCACATCGTCCCACCACCTAACTCGGGGTCGTACTATTATAATTACAAGGGGTTTAATAGTATAGTGATGTTGGCGGTGGTGTCGGCTAATTACGAGTTCTTGTATGTGGACGTGGGGAAGAATGGCCGGATGTCCGATGGTGGAGTGATCGCCCAGACGGAGTTCTACAGGCGTCTCCAGAATGGCAGCTTGGACTTGCCACCTCCAGAGGACAATGTTGAAGGTCTCCCATTTGTGTTCGTTGCTGATGAAGCATTTGCGCTGGGGGACCACCTGATGCGGCCATTCCCGATGAGGACCCTCACCCCGGAACAGAGGGTTTTTAATTACCGGCTGGCCAGAGCCCGAAGAGTGGTGGAGAACACATTTGGAATCCTGGCCAGCCGGTTCCGATTATTTCTGACACCCATCCATATGGCGGAGTATAAACTGAACCATATAATACTTGCCTGCTGTGTTCTCCATAATTTTTTAAGAAAACATTCAGCCAACTATGCTGGCTCAGTTGGGCCTGAGGCCGGAATCCCAAATCCATCAACACTGACAGCGCTTGAAAGTGGCCGTCCTGGCTTGCCCTCCCTGAATGCCCGTGATGTCCGGTTACGCTACCTGGAGTTCTTTGCGGGTAGGGGGGCTATCAATATGCCAGAGAATCTGTGACACCTTTTTCAAATAAAAAACAAACAAAAGAAATTCTTAGTGGACATTTACTGCTTGTGTTTGTTTTAGCTGACCCTGACAGAAATGTTTTGAGTGCAGAAAATGTCGTGATTGGGTAACCTTATAAAAAATAGTGTTGGCTGGTACTTCCTAAATGCCAAAACACATTTCACTACAAGTGCACTTGCAACTGCACTGAACCTGCACTTGTAGTGCAAAGTGTAATTGCCCTTAGGAAATAACCCCCATTTGTGCATAAAACAGCAATTACATCACCCCAAAAGTGTTGTAGTGTTGAGACAATAATCCACACATTCTTGAGTAAGGCACTTTTTTATAGCTGCACAATCACATGTGCATTTACGAAAGGTTTTTAAAACAAACCAACATGTTTGTTGTATAACAATGTTTGCAGTAGCATTATCAAAAATCGAAATATCCATTTCAGATAAAACAGGCCTGTGTAAAACCAACAAGAAAGCCAAAAAACTTGAACTTACAAAGTTCACATATGGTAAAACCTGAAGGCTATATCAGACATGAGTATTTAGGAACTGTGTTTGATATAGCGTTCAGATGGGGGGAAATCACCCCTGGAAAAGCCAAATTTGGAAGATGCACACCAATTTACGAATGTCAACATGTGCTATCTGCCATCAGGGGGGATCAAGGGACGTGTTTTGGGGGAGCAAGCCCTTCCTCAATGCGACTTTATAATTGAGGAAGGGGTTGCACCCCCAAAACGCATCCATTGATCTCCCGTGATGGCAGATAGCACATGTTGGCACACTGTGTGCATCCTCCAAATTTGGCTTTTCTAAACATTGTAAAAATTTTAGTAACATAAAACAGGTGATTTTGTGGGGTTTAAATTCGCCCCAAAACATCAATGATGTTATTATTTTTTTTAATAACATCAATGATTTGTTGCTGGATGTTTTGCAATTGGAGATTACACCCCATGATCTCCCCGATGAGTATCTGGGCACTTTCAGATGTAAAGCGTTCTGGATCACGATCACCTAAAAAGAGATAAAGAACAAAAAAAAAGGTCTCAAAAATCTGCCACCATCCATCTCTTTTACCTGAACCTGTGGTCGCAGACACTCACCTGTTGTGGTGCCAATCTCCACCACATCTTCTTCTTCCTCCTGCTCAGCTTCTTGGGTTTGCGGTATTTCCCCTTCTTCCAGAGGGGGGGGGTCTGTGTTCTCCTGGGATGAGGGGTGTCCGAGTCTTTTCTCCCCTATGTAAAACAAAAATGGTATAATTAGCACACAGATATTTGATGGCAGAACTAGAACTAGGAAACATTGCTTGGAAGTGGGGTACAATTGTCTATTTTAGCCGAGTTCCAAGATGTATATTTTTTATTGCCCTTTGTCAAGCTGCAATACTTTACCTGTTTGGTACAAGCTTCACAGATGTAGCCCCCCCTATAGTATACACTGGAGCACCTGTGTGGCCCCCCTAATAATAAGGGTGTTCTGGGGTCCCACACTAGTGCTCCAGTGTCCAGATGTGAAAACAGCTGCTCAGTGTCCTCTCCTTACACACAATCTAGTTGGCATTTCATTCTAGTAACAAACCCATCTACACAAACAAATATTTGGCATCCAAGTAGGCCCCCAAAAATGTGTGAAAATGCAATGGTGTTCTAGAGGCCGAAAGAAAAATGTTTGATACGAACGAATAATGGGCCCATGAACATTAAAGTTGACCTTTTGAAACGTTACAATTACTAAAAGCATATGGAGCAGAACGAACGGAATAAAGACAGAAAGAATAGGAACACAGCACAACTACTTACTTTTTTGCAGCACTCTCCGGATCTTTCGGTACTGCTCTGGCTCTCTCAACTTCAGGTCCGACCACCGCTTCCTGAGCTGATCTTTCGATCGTTGTACCCCGAAATTCCTCTCAAGACTCCTGACCACTTTCGCCATGATCTTGGCCTTTCAGATGTTGGGGTTGGGGTAAGGCCCATATTTTCCGTCATAGTCGGACTTCTTCATGATGTCGACCATCTCCAACATCTCCCCAAACGACATATTTGTGGCCTTAAAACGTCTCCTTCTGGATCGGGACGTGCCTGGATCCGGGCTTTCCTCCTCCTCCTCCTCGTTGCTAGAATTAGCACGCACCTGCTGTAACTCCGCCATGTGCTCTTCACCCACTGCGCCGAACGAAAAGGGGCGGGGAATAGACTAGAAAGAACGTCAGGGGTGGGCGGAGTTACACGCATGCGCAGTGTGTATAAAGCGTAACACGCGTGCGTATTACGTACAATCTGTGAGCGGAGGAAGGAGCATTGGACGCGCCGATCGTAAGAACGAAGGTAAGAGACAAACTTGTGCCTATACTGCTTCTAGATTGAGGCCTATATTGTAACAAGATTAGGAGAGTTTTGTCTGACATTAGGCTTTGTCTTGTGTTGTGTCTTGCAGTGAACATGGATATCTTAATGAAAGATAATGACTTCATGTCAGTATTCATAGATATGCTAAGTGAGCTGCCCTGTCTGTGGGAGATTACCCACCCCCATTTCAAGAACCAAGCAAAGAGGAAGGCAGCACTGGAGCAATTGTGTGAAATTGTGAAGCAGGTGATCCCCACGGCAGACATCACTTATTTAAAGATTTTCATTGGTGGCCTGAGGAGCACATATCTGAGGGAGCGCAAGAAAGTCCTGGATTCACAGAGATCCGGAGCAGCAGATGACATCTATGTCCCCAGGATGTTGTACTACGACAGGCTGCACTTTCTGGCAGGCCAGACTGAACCCAGGCCATCCCTCTCCAGTCTTCCTTCCACGCTTCCTTCCCCCCTGGCTGAGGCTTCTGACGCCCAACCTGGGCCTTCCAGGCCATATGTGGAGGAGCCCAGATTGAGCCAGGTATAGCATTCCTCTAAATATTTCTGCTTGTCCAATCAATGATGTTAACTAGATGTTAGTTGGGAGTACTAATTTAGGATTGTGATTGATGATGCAAAACATTACAACCATGTCCCTTTTTCATACACAGGGAAGTCTCAGCCAGGAGGTGGCCGGGCCGAGCCGGCTGGCTGATATCAAGGTCCCTCCACCACACCTGAAACAGAAAGTGGCAGTAGGACGAGTACCCTAGAGGAGGCGGCTATAGCATTCTTTTGGAGGGCTACAGAGGTCCTGGGAGCACCCCACACCATGCAGGAGAACATTGCTGCATTCATAGCATATAAAATGCAGAGGATGGAGGAGGGCCAAAAAGCCATGTGTGAGGCCCTCATATCAGAGGCTCTGGAGAAAGGTATGAGGGGCCAAATTACACCTCACACACAGCTTTGGGATGGTCCTCCTCCTCCTCCTGCAGGTCCTCCTCCTCCTCCTCCCTCTCCTCCAGGTCCTCCCAGTCCTCCTCCAGGTCCTCCCAGTCCTCCTCCTCCTCCTCCTCCAGGTCCTACTCCTCCTCCTGCCACATCTCCAACTGCACACCCACAGCCCGGAAGGAAGCGTGGAAGGAAGACCAGACAGTGATTGCCCTGGGTTCAGTCTGGTTGGCCAAAAGATGCAGCCTCTTGTGGTACCACAGCCTGGGGACACAGATGTCATCTGCTACTATCCGGATCTCTGCGAATTCTGGACCAGATTACCCTCCCTTACATATGGACTCCTCAGGCCACCAATTTTGATGTTGAAGAATTGATGTCTGCCGTGGGGGTCCCAGGCTTCGCTAATTTCTCCTGTTGATCCAGTGTTGCCTTCCTCTTAATAAAGGATTTTTGTTTTGAATTATACTCTCCTATGTGTTTAACTTCAATAATGACAGTTGGTTTGTGAGGATTCAGGTACATTTCAAATATACAATGTGAAATGAACAAGGGACACCAAACAATCTCCTGGAGATTAAATAATAAAAGATATCAATGGTGTTGGGGTAACTTGACACACAAAACACACACAAAAATATTCTGGAGTAAAAATAAAAATAACATTGAACAAAGATCAGCCTTGGAAAAAATCCAAACATTAAAGAAAAAAAAAGGCTGAAAATCCAAAAAAAAAAAAAAATATATATAAAACTGTCAGATGTGACAACTAATAACAATATATTGAGGGAATCCCACTAAAAAAACACAAATAAAACTTTGTGAGAAGTGTGTGTGAATATGAGCAGCAAAACGACTTAATTCTTGTCACATTATAAAGAAGAAGAGAGTGCGCTGTATTTAACCATTTTTAACATTGCAGCATGACGAAAGTGCTGTATCCATTACGAACGCTAAGTTTACCAGAACGAGCTGTCCCGTGTCGGAATTTCTTCTGAGCATGCGTGGCACTTTGTGCGTCGGAACAGGCCACACACGGTCGGAATTGACGCGATCGGATTTTGTTGTCGGAAAATTTTATCTCCTGCTGTCCAACTTTGTGTGTCGGAAAATCCGATGGAAAATGTCCGATGGCGCCCACACACGGTCGGAATTTCCGACAACACGCTCCGATCGGACATTGTCCATCGGAAAATCCGACCGTGTGTATGGGACATTAGAGTCCCTAAACATATAGCCAGAGCTACAAAGGAATGGTTTAGATCAAAGCATATTCATGTGTTAGAATGGCCCAGTCAAAGTCAATACCTAAATCCAATTGAGAATCTGTGGCAAGACTTGAAAATTGCTGTTCACAGACGTTCTCCATCCAATCTGACAGAGCTTGAACTATTTTGCAAAGAAGAATGTGCAAAAATGTAACTCTTATAGATATTCAAATCTGGAAGAGACATCCCCAAAAAGACTTGCAGTTGTAATTGCAGCGAAAGGTGGTTCTACAAAGTTTTTACTCGGGGGGCTGAATACAAATGCACGCCACACTTTTCACATATTTATTTGTAAACAATTTTGAAAACCATTTATCATTTTCCTTCCACTTGACAATTATGTGTCACTTTGTGTTGGTTTATCGCATAAAATCCCATATAAAATACATTTACGTTTTTGGTTGTAACATGACAAAATGTGGAAAATGTCAAGGGGTATGTCTATTTTTCAAGGCACTGTATATTTACATTTTTGAGAATATTTTCTAATACACACTATATTCAAGAAGAAATCCTAAAAAATATTTTTTTCTGTAATTTGTGGCCAACTAAACTTTTACATAATTTGTGCAGTCTCAGATATTTATCCAAAACATAACATGCAAAGTCTGTTATTTAAAAGAAACATACGTTTTGCGATCTAATCCAGGCGTGATTGTTTTCCCTTCCAAAGCTACGCTTGCAACTTGATTCAGATTTAAACAATTTGCGAAAATTTTTAGCACAACGTTACACTAAGACCGTTTCGGATTTGTCTGGACCCATAGTTAGCATGACAGTGGCATTTTTGCAGCTTTGCGTTCACTAGAATTCTAAAACTCTAACATCTTTACAGTAATGTTTTCATTTTCCTGATGACATAATGTAAGCCGCTTATTGACCGCCCCACACACATATGCTGTGGCAGTGCCGCTGCTCTGTGCCAGATCATGTACCTATTACGTCATCTGACACTTCCGAGTCTGGGGCATGCTCCACTGTTGACCTGTTTCCCCTGTGATAGGACACAGCAGGAGCCAATCAGCTGGTCCAGCAGATGCAATGTCCACCGGGACCCACCGATCGTTCAGGAGACAGGCAGAAGGGTTTACATAGGCAGACCGCCATTCTGTGAGAGGGGAATGTACTGATCTTGTGTTTTTGCTAAGAAGGAACACAGATCTTTACCGTCCCACAGCCAAAGCACCTCCCCCACTGTTAGCAAGCACTCCCTAGGAGCACATTTAACCCTTTGATCGCCCCTGATGTTAACCCCTTCCCTGCCAGTGTCATTAGTACAGTGACCGTATTAGTGTCACTGGTCCCCAAAAAGTGTAAAAAATGTCAGGTGCCTGATTTGTCTGCCGCAATATCGCAGTCCTGCAGTAGGTCGCTGATCGCCACCATGACATGCTGGTAGGTTAATTGGCTTCTGTCTAAATTGTTCCTAATATGTATGAATGTGTGTTAGGAACCTTAGATTGTAAGCTCCTTGAGGGTAGGGACTGATGTAAATGTACAATGTATATGTAAAGCACTGCGTAAATTGATGGCGCTATATAAGTACCTGAAATAAATAAATTATTAATAAAAAATAAAAGAAAGAAAGAAAGAAAATTATCCCATAGTTTGTAGACGCCTTAACGTTTGCGCAAACCAATCAATATATGCTTATTGGGATTTTTTACCAAAAATATGTAGCAGAATATTGCCCTAACTGATGAAGAAATTAGTTTTTTTTACCTTTTTTTAATGGGTATGTTTTATAGCAGAAAGTAATAAAGTATATATATATATATATATATATATATATATATATATATATATATATATATATATATATATTTTTTTTAAATTGTCAGTCTTTTTTTGTTTATAGCACAAAAAATAAAAACTGCAGAGGTGATGAAATACCACCAAAAGAAAGCTCTATTTGTGGGAAAAAAAGACACACATTTTATTTGGGTACAGTGTCGCATAACCATGCAATTGTCAGGTAAAGTAACGCAGTGCTGTTTTGCAAAGAATGGCCTGGTCACGAAGGGGGGTAAACCTTCCGGTATCTGAAGTGGTTAAATAAGATTATTAAAACTCGGTAGAATAAGGGGACATTAAAGAAGAATCTTGAAAAAATGGCTATAAGGCATTAAATAGCAGATCAAATTCATTGTTCTTAATTTTGTAGGATTATGCATCTGGCAGGGTCGCATTTCTGCATAGCAAACATAAGCCATGGCTTAGGAAGGTAGGGCTACAGGAAGCAGCACAGAGCTTCCCACAAATCATGTTGCTAACCATCAGTAATTCACTCTTGTCTGAGCCAGAGTTAAACATTTTTTTCCTTCTCCTTCCCACCTCCCCAACGGAATGGATATTGCAATCTGTATATCACACTCTGCAGATCACTACTCGTTGATTTGTGTGTTACATTCAGCAGACCACTATGCTCTGTATATAGTATAGATTGCTGCATCCTCTGTGCTTTTCTGTAAATTATATACATATGTACTCTGGACTACTACAATCTGTACACTGTGCCATGCACTACATATCCTCTCCTCCCCGCATCAGATAACCCCCTGGGAGAAGCGCTCTCGTGGGGGGGTTACCTTGCGGGCACGCTCCCAAGTTCAGCATTCGGCATCCATAGACGCCGAATGTAGGACTCGGCCCCACCCCCCGGCGGCTGCGTCATTGGATTTGATTGACAGCAGCGGGAGCCAATGGCTGCGCTGCTATCAATCTATCCAATCAAGAGCCGAGAACCCTCAGGCCGAGAGAGAGCGCGTCCCCGTGGGACAAGTTCGAGGGTTCAGGTAAGTAAAGCGGGGGGCTGGGGGGCCGGTCACTGACAGGTGTTTTTTCACCTTAATGCATAGGATTCATTAAGGTGAAAAAACACAAACCTTTACAACCCCTTTAACAGGATCTTCAGAAAGGTAGTGATTATCCAGAAAATCTTCTGTCCACTCAAGCAAATATCCTTCAAAAAGGTGTAGCCCTCTTGGGGGGGGGGGGGGTATGAAAAATTACCCTCCATAAACAGGATAGTGTGCTAAAAATTTAGGTAATAAAGCTAACCAGATCCTTCGCTAAGTGGAAAAATTGATTAGATAATGAAGTTATCCCCAGGACAGGACCTCTTTGAGCTGAGGGGATTCCCTTCCTGGGATCTTAACAAAGTAATTGAGAGAAGAGAAACTACTGCAGCCAGCAAATAACATTAACCATAATTATATAGATATACACCAGGCATAGGACTTTCCAAGATGGCGGCAGTGTCTCGGATGTGTTCTGCGTCCATTACATGCGCCGTCCGTCTTGCCGGGCACATGCACGTTGACATCCCTTTCTTACATTCACGACTCGGCGGTGATGTCAGACTCCGCCGAGTCAGAAGGGAACTATTTAAACGGCGGCAACACGCTGCTACATTCTGTCAGAGACCATTTGTATGCAGGAGATTATACATCTCTCCCGGGTCCCATCCACTCTTGCCACTCTGCTTCTAAATTGGTAAGCTCTGTCTTTTTGCTCTCTTATTTGATTATCAGACTTTTATATTGTTTTTTCAAACTATTAGATGTTACTAGCAACATACTTTGCTTTGTCTGTAGGTTCACACTAGAAGTGTCCTCTGTTTAAGCCAGTTTGGTTTATTTCAAGCCCTTCCCTGTGGTGCTCCATACCGATTGACCACATTCTAATTGATTCATTTGAATTTTCCTAATAGTAATTGTAAAAGTAAATTCATTTTTGAAATCTTGCTAGGGGTTATTCTGAACATATTATCATAATTTTTTAGATCTCTTCACTTATAATCCGCTAAACTCAAAATGATTGTTTTTTCTTTAGAAAAACTATGACTATAGTTCCTTTCTGCAAGCATGGAAGAGGCATTATCAGAATAAGGGGACTTTCTGTGCATACATGGAATCAATTTTTCTCCGTGTATATCCTTCATTGATTTAAAGCAGCTTTGGTGAGGTTCGGTTGCTTATGTGTCCATGTATTCTGATTTTTTGCTTATTTAAAGAATTGCATGTTTTTCTATGTATATGTCAATATGAATTGTCTTTGGATGTTATTGCTTTAATGCGTTTTCAACACAAGACACTTCATCTTTTTCTTTTATCTATAGCTTATAAAGTGCCACACCAGAATCTCCTGAGGAAGCTCTGTCGAGTGAAACATGTTGAGAGTGGTAGTGCTGAATATGCCTGTATAGATCATTCTGTTTTTGATATGTTATAAGTTCTTGGTCTTGTGTTTTTTTATCCTTTATAATAAAAATGTATTGATTTTAATGCTATGTAATGTAGTTTCAATATTTACCATTTAAACGCCTTTAAAGTCCCGAGGTTTGTTACCTCTCCTCCCCCTCCAAAATTTGCTTGAATATTCTTCTCATTGGGATGTAGTGTTTCAATTTGATTCCTCCATCTTGTTGTACTCAACTAAATAGATATACACCAGCAAGGGAATAAAACAAGCTTTATTTAATAAAAGGTTAATAATAATATATACAGCCAATGCACAAACAGGTAATACTGACAATGCGCCTAACAGGAGTTCTGGTGAAATTTAGCACATATACATGGTATATATAGTTAATAATAAGATACCTCCAGATGAATGTTGCAACAAACACCAGTTGCAAGGGCCTCTGAAGATGATTACCATGCAGCTTCTTTCATGATGTCAAAGACCTGAAAACAGAGTTGGTAATGATGGGGAGATCCTTTAACCATTGTCCAACCAGCCTGGAACATCACTTCTCACACGCAGAAATTGTAGTGTGACACTGGAACTTGGGTGAGCTTATCAACTAGGCTTTATAGTTCCTAGTAGCTTCTAATCTGCCATATGGCCGGCCTCTATCTACCTGTGGGCTGTAGAAAGACTAACCTGGCTTTAGCCTATGCCAGTGATGGCAAACCTTGGCATCCAGATGTTTGGGACTACATTTCCCATGATGCTCATGCACTTTACATTTCCCATGATGCTCAACTATACTGCAGTTGCAAAACATCTGGGTTGCCAAGGTTCGCGATCACTGCCCTATGCTGATTACTGAGCCCTGAGCTAACGCTAGCTTTACAATCCTAGACCAGAAGGTATAGGGTTAATTAGAATAACAAGAGCTGCATATAAACTCTATTGCAATAAACAGGTTTACCTACTAATATACTAGAAATTGACCACCACACACAAACAGTAGCACAGACCAAGCTATCTGGCACAGAGCATGTAAGATAATAGATACTCATCTGTCACAAGGATTCAGATGAAGAAGTTATGGGCAGCTACAGTTAAACTGCCAGAACACAGGACAAAATACAGCAGCAGCTCCTGCATGGATGGTCACGTGGTCCAATTCTGTTTATACTTCCTGGAACCTCCCCTATAAAAAATGTCACAGTCCTCCAATCATTGTTTTTGACACAGCCAGCATGGAACAGGAAGTACCTGCATTATTTGGGGTGTGGCTTGATGGCAGAATGGGCGACTGCTTAGACCCGCTGTTCCGGCTCTAATCACTGATCCTGCAAGGCATCCTGTGTTCTATGTCCTGCCGACCAGCACTGTATCCTTCCTCAATGTGGTTTTAAGACTATGCTGCGGTGCACTTTTATGTCACTTACAGGTGAACTTCGTAAAAATATCCAACAGCGTACTGAAGAATCGGAAAAAGAGAAGATGCTGGCAGAATCTGCTTATGCAACTAACCCTGCTCCTGTCACGGGTTGCACACGCCTAAAAACACTCAAAAATGCAGATAAACGCTCCAAGTTTTTTTAACGTTTTTGATCCATTGAAAAAAAAAACCCACTAAAAACACAAACACGGAAAAACACTAAAAAAGCGCTATTGCAAATACGTTGAAAAACTCACTGTAAAGCTACTGGTGTTTTTATAACGTTAGTTTAAGGTCCAGTGTGCATGAGGCCTTCAAAGGATGTGCTCCTTTGAAGGCCTCATGCACACTGGACCTTAAACTAACATTATAAAAACACCAGTAGCTTTGCAGGGGGTTTTCAACGTATTTGCAATAGCGCTTTTTTAGCATTTATTCTTTTTTTTAGTGTTTTTCCGTGTTTGCGTTTTTAGTGGTTTTTTTTTTTCAATGGATCAAAAACATTAAAAAAACTTTGAGCGTTTATCTGCATTTTTGGGTGTTTTTAGGCGTGTGCAACCCGGTGTCTCATGTGACAGGAGCAGGGTTAGTTGCATAAGCAGATTCTGCCAGCATCTTCTCTTTTTCCGATACTTCAGTACGCTGTTGGATATTTTTATCCACAGTATCTCACAAAAGTGAGTACACTACTCACATTTTTGTAAATATTTTATTATATCTTTTCATGTGACAACACTGAAGACATGACACTTTGCTACAATGTAAAGTATTAAGTGTACAGCTTGTATAACAGTGTAAATTTGCTGTCCCCTCAAAATAACTCAACACACAGCCATTAATGTCTAAACCGCTGGCAACAAAAGTGAGTACACCCCTAAGTGAAAATGTCCAAATTGGGCCCAAAGTGTCAATATTTTGCGTGGTCACCATCATTTTCCCGCACCGCCTTAACCCTCTTGGGCATGGAGTTCACCAGAGCCTCACAGGTTGCCACTGGAGTCCTCTTCCACTCCTCCATGACGACATCACGGAGCTGGTGCATGTTAGAGACCTTGCGCTCCTCCACCTTCTGTTTGAGGATGCCCCACAGATGCTCAATTGCGTTTAGGCCTGGAGACATGCTTGGCCAGTCCATCACATTTACCAGCTTCCTCAGCAAGGCAGTGGTCATCTTGGAGGTGTGTTTGGGGTCGTTATCATGTTGGAATACAGCCCTGTGGCCCAGTCTCCGAAAGGAGGGGATCATGCTCTGCTTCAGTATGTCACAGTACATGCTGGCATTCATGGTTCCCTCTATGAACTGTAGCTCCCCAGTGCCGGCAGCACTCATGCAGCCCCAGACCATGACACTCCCATCACCATGCTTGACACACTTGTCTTTGTACTCCTTACCTGGTTGCCACCACACACGCTTAACACCATCTAAACCAAATAAGTTTATCTTGGTCTCATCAGACCACAGGACATGGTTCCAGTAATCCATGTCCTTAGTCTGTTTGTCTTCAGCAGACTGTTTGCAGGCTTTCTTGTGCATCATCTTTAGAAAAGGCTTCCTTCTGGGATGACAGCTATGCAGACCAATTTGATGCAGTGTGCGGCGTATGGTCTGAACACTGACAGGCTGACACTCCCACCCCTTTAACCTCTGCAGCAATGCTGGCAGCACTCATACGTCGATTTCCCAAAGACAACCTCTGGATATGACGCTGAGCATGTGCACTCAACTTCTTTGGTCAACCATGGTGAGGCCTGTTCTGAGTGGAACCTGTCCTGTTAAACCACTGTAGGGTCTTGGCCACTGTGCTGCAACTCAGTTTCAGGGTCTTGGCAATCCTCCTACAGCCTAACCCTCTTTATGTAGAGCAACAATTCTTTTTTTCAGATCCTCAGAGAGATCTTTGCCATGAGGTGCCATGTCGAACTTCCAGTGGCCAGTATGAGAGAGTGAGAGCGATAGCACCAAATTTAACACTACAAGAAAAACAGAAATGGAAGGCGCGCACACCTAGTGCATTACCAAAGATAATTTAATAATAAAAAATGTTTATATAAAAGTGGGTACTCACACCATGCTACTGACAAAAGGCCATAAAAATAGTGCATGGACATGCACAGAACACAGGGTACAGCTAACGCGTTTTGGGGGCGCACCCCCTTCCTCAGAGCTAGGCTGTGCCCCTGAAACGCGTTAGCTGTACCCCGTGTTCTGTGCATGTCCATGCGCTTTTTTTTGGCCTTTTGTCGGCTGCATTTTGTGAGTACCCACTTTTATATAAAAATTTCTTATTATTAAATTATATTTGGTAATGCACTAGGTGTGCGCGCCTTCCATTTCTGTTTTTCTTCTAGTTCCTTTCGAATTACCCCATCTGAGGAAGGCAGCATCCACCCAGTTTAGGATACCATATATATCTTGCACACCATCTTTTTATCTGACATCTGTTACTGGAAGACCTATTAGCCATGGAAGTGACTGTGTTTTTTGTACCAAATTTAACACACCTGCTCCCCATTCACACCTGAGACCTTGTAACACTAACGAATCACATGACATCGGGGAGGGAAAATGGCTAATTGGGCCCAATTTGGAAATTTTTAGTTAGGGGTGTATGCACTTTTGTTGCAGCGTTTTAGACATTAACCACTTCAGCCCCGTAAGATTTTATCCCCTTCCTGACCAGAGCACTGTTTACAATTTGGCACTGCATCGCTTTAACTGACAATTGCGTGGTCATGCAATGCTGTACCCAAACTAAATTTGCATCCTTTTTTTCCCACAAATAGAGCTTTCTTTTGGTGGTATTTGATCACCTTTGCAGTTTTAATTTTTTGCGCTATAAACAAAAAAAGAGCGACAATTTTGAAAAAAGAACAATATTTTTTACTTTTTGCTATAATAAATATCCCCAAAAATGTTTAAAAAAAAAACACACATTTCTTCATCAGTTTAGGCCAATATATATTCTTCTACATATTTTTGGTAAAGAAAATCGCAATAAGCGTATATTGATTGGTTTGTGCAAAAGTTATAGCGTAATTTTTTTTGCTAGTAATGGCGGCAATCTGCGATTTTTAGTGGTACGGGAACATTGCAGCGGACAGATGAGACACTTTTGACACATTTTTGGGATCATTGACATTTATACAGCCATCAGTGCTATAAAAATGCACTGATTACTGTTTAAATGTCACTGGTAGGGAAGGGGTTAACACTAGGGGGCGCTCAAGAGGTTAAATGTGTGTTCCCTGTATGTGTTCTAACTGTATGGGGATAGTACTGACTGGAGGAGACCTATCATTGTTCCTACTTAGTAGGAACAAATAATAGGTCTCCTCTCCCCTGACAGAACAGGGATTTGTGTGTTTACACATACAAATCCTTGTGCTGGCTCTCGTGCACACGATCGCATGTGGCCAGTGGTGATCGTACCCGCTGGCCACGCGTATTGGGTCCCCCACTGTGCAGAGGGCGTGCGCCCTCTGGCGGCTTTTAAAGGGGACGACTTATGCCCTGTCTGAATTTTTGACAGAAAAAGTCCGATGGGGCATACACACGGTTGGAATATACGATGGAAAACTCTTTCTGTCGGAAATTCCGCTTGTGTGTGTGGGGGGGGGGGGGGGCGCTTCGGCAGCAGTCGCATTTAACCCTTTTTACGACCGCTAGCGGGGGTTAAAAGCGCACCGCTAGCGGCCGAATAGCGCCGCTAAACCGATTGTAAAGCGCCGCTAAAACAAGCGGCGCTATACCGATAATGCGGCCAGATGGCAGTGTGAAATAGCTCTTGAGTATATCTTGAGATATACTGTATAGGCTGTTTTCATCAAGATCAAAATATGGTCACAACAGATGTATTGCAATACATTGCAATACAGAAAGATGTACATTCTCAAAGCTATATTTATATGGGCATCATGGACTGATGCCTGAGAGACTGAGTAACTCCCATACAAAGTGAAGAAGATATTATAACACACAACACAAATATATTTTTCCAGCAATAGGTCAGCTGTCCAACTTTCCAAGCAAAATATATATATACTGTGTATATATATATATATATATTCTCCTCCTAACTGGCACAGTGGCACTGCAGTGCTGTTACCTGTGGTTCTTCAGTGATGCAATAGCACTGGCAGCATATTCTCTCTCAGGCCCCTGCACGCACCTGTGGGATGAGCCGGCGCTGCACGGGCTGGATCGGCATAGCGACGTTGCACAGGCAGGCTGAGGCAGCCAATCACGTTCCGGAACAGCCGAGATGTCGAGCAGAGGCCCGAGCAGCAGTCAGAGTCAATCCGATGATCGGGCTGGGGGTGAGGGAGGGAGGGATGGATGTCTGTATCAATGTGTGATAAGTCGGAACAGACTGAGAGCAGCCCCAGGCAAGCAGATGTAGAAAAAAAAGTCCACGGCTGCCGTGGAACACAGGGCAACTGTTTTCACTCTTCAACACCTTCTTATAGAGGTCGAGTGATATGGGTTTTTCTCTTGCCGATGCTGATATTTCGAAATCGGGGCGGCCAATGGCCGATATCTGATGCCGATTTTTGCGGCCGATATTTTAGGCCGATTTTTTTTTGTGGCAGGTGACACTGGCAAGTGGCACTGGTTGGCACTGGCAGGTGGCACTAATTGGCACTGGCAGGTGGCACTAATTGGCACTGGCAGGTGGCACTGGGTGGCACTAATTGGCACTGGCAGGTAGCACTGGCAGGCACTAATTGGCACTGGCAGATGGCACTGATTGGCACTGGCAGGTGGCATTGGCAGATGGCACTGGTTGGCACTGGCAGGTGACACTGGCAGGCATTGGCAGGTGGCACTGGATGGCAATGGCAGGTTTCACAGCCAATAGTGTAACTGTGTGAAACTCTATGGAGAGAGAGAGGGGAGCTGACAAATTCAGCGTGATGTCGGAGGTGGGCGGGACCCAGCAGC
This sequence comes from Aquarana catesbeiana, assembly GCF_042186555.1. NCBI lineage: Eukaryota > Metazoa > Chordata > Amphibia > Anura > Ranidae > Aquarana > Aquarana catesbeiana. The sequence continues at coordinate 270,501,259 of NC_133324.1, forward strand.
TAGCCAGCCAATGATTGGGCTGTTTAAGAAAGGGGCTGGGCCACATACACGTTGCGGCCCGCCCAGATCCCATCCCATTGGCTGGTGTTGGATAGCTGGGCCTCGCCCACCCCGGGTCCCAACCACCCCCGACATCCAACCTCAGTTTTGACAGCTCCTCTCACTCTCCATACAGTTTCACACACTGCGGCGCTGCTCTGCCAACAGCGTGTGGAGAAGGGAGGAGGAACCCCACGTTCCTCCTCCCTGCTCTGATATATCGGTCGACCTCTACCTTCTTACGATACCAGAGGGGGCAGTTGCCCCCCCCTTGCCCTATGCTGCGGACGCCCATGGCTGTGTGTTGAGTTATTTTGAGGGGACAGCAAATGTACACTGTTATACAAGCTGTACACTCACTACACTACATTGTAGCAAAGTGTCATTTCTTAAAGTGTTGTCACATAAAAAGATATAATAACATTTTTACAAAAATGTGAGTGTTGTACTCACTTTTGTGAGATACTGTACTTCTACTTTAACCACTTAAAGCGGACCGCCAGTCATTTTTTCATCTTGCCATCTATTAAATCTTCTGCCCTTGTTGTTTTAATTTTGGATAGTAAAACATTTTTTTTTCTGCCAGTAAATACCTTATACAGCCCACTTCCTGTTTCTTGTCTGGTCATTAGCCTATGCTTATGACGTCATGCACAGCTCTCTCTCTCACTCTCGTGAGACTTTGCCAGGAAAAGAGGGGGGATGAGTCATAAGAGGGACAATGAGAGCTGCAGAGCTGGAGGCGTGCCTCTGTGTGTCTGTGTAAATCCAGAAAGTAAACAGGCAGCAGCTTCAGCTGCCCACAGATAAAATGGATGCAGCCAGACTTAGTGGAGGGAGATTTCTGCAGCTTATTTGGCAAGTACAGAATCATAGTATATATAAAATAATATGCAAAGTGGTTGGGGGAAGCTTCAGAATGGCAAAGATGTTTTTATTACAAATTATGTGAGTAGACTGCAGTTCCTCTTTAATCTCCAGAAGTTTTACCCTCTTCATTACCAGAGCATGTTTTGCTATTCAGCACTGCACTACTTTAACTGGCAATTTCTCGGTAATGCAACACAGTACCCAAATTAAATTTTTATAATTTTTTTCATACAAATAGAGATTTCTTTTGGTGGCATTTGATCACGACTGGATTTTTTAAAATTATATAAACGAAAAAAGAATAAGAAGCGGTCACCACCCAGCATGGATAAGAAATATCCCGAAGGGACAAATGTTGCGGGTGCGTCGAAATTGTACACAGTTGGATGATTTCTTTGAGCAGGCTGGGGTCCTAAAGAATAAATTTATACAAACAGGTTATGGGGAAGAAGGATTGAATGAAGTCATTCAAGAAGTAGCAGAAATGCCTAGGGAACAATGTCTGAATAAAAAGGAAATTGTAGTAAAGGATAACCAACATCAGTTTGGATTTATTTCTGGATATCACTGCCAATATAAGGATATCGAAGGCATTTTTAGGAAATATTGGCATATTTTGTGCAGAGATAGGCACCTGGGAGAGGTGCTACCGAGTCACCCAAAGTTTATATACAGAAGAGCCCCCAGTTTCGGTGACCATGTGGTCAAGAAAATTTTGGACCCGCCAGGAAAAAAGGACCTGAGATTGGATTTTAGGGGTTTTTACTGCTGCAGGAGGTGTATTTGCTGCAGAACAGTGAAAGTAAGTCACAGAGGAATAAAGAGTGTAACCAATAGAGATGGTGAGTCCTTTGAGATCAAGGAATTTAGCACCTGCAACTCCTCACATGTAGTATATCTAATGTGGTGCCCTTGTGGCCTATTATATGTGGGAAGAACGAAGAGGCTCCTTAGGATTAGAATCTCTGAGCACCTAACTAATATAAAGAATGGTTACAAATACCATAGGGTTTCTCTACATTTTAAGGAAAAACATCAGCAGGACCCCTCTCTACTGCAGTTTTGTGGGATAGATGTGATCCATCCCTCGTGGAGGGGATCCAATAGTGTCAGGAATCTATCCCAAAGAGAAACTCGGTGGATATTTTTAATGAAGAGTCTGACCCCGAGAGGGTTAAATATAGAACTAGACCTGAATTGTTTTATCAATGACTTTTAATTACATTTATTCTGAGTACCTCTAGCATTTTAGGTATACATAAGCCACTTAGTTAAGGGGAAGGTGTATCTGCCGAGACATTAGATACATGTCCAGACTTAGATTTAAATACTATTCATTAAAGTGTGGCTGGGCATATATGTAGGTCCCCATTTTTAATAATATCGACTTTTATCCCATTTTATTCTGAATATAAATCAATTGGGTCCGTATCTTATATACATTTAACATGCTTACTAGTGGTAAGGTATTTTAAACACACTTACATGTTTTATCATGTTTTGCTGTTTTATATTAATTATTTTAGTTTTTATATTTGAGTCGAGATGTGTACACATGTATATGATCTATGCCCACTATATATGGGAACATCTGGACATGTGGATGGCTCATGCCTATAAGTTATGAGTGGTAGATTATATTCAATGTACTTAGATAGGGAGATTCTTACCATGTGAATGCATGTATTTGTGTGAACAGCACAGGACATTCAGTAAGTAGTGTGAGAGCGGCATCTACAGTGGATAATATTGTGTTGTACTTTGTGGTAATGCTGCTTCCACTATGGGATGTGACATGCAGCGATCAGTTGGAGCGCGAGCTATGCCTGCATGACACCTCACAGAACAAGATAGTCTTTGTGAACATCAGTTCACACCACTAGAATGCCCGATTCCTATTATGCTCTGTACCGGAGCTCTCAGCGTAATTCATATAACGGGGATCCGAGATGTGCGCATGCGCGATGAGCCGGCCAATGAGCGATAGCTAGATATGCATATAAGGGATGAGTGGCAGGGAGCACTGCCTATCCAATGAGTAAGTCAACCTATGACGAAACATGTCGGGGGCGTGGCTGTGAGACGTAACGTTTAGCACTGTGAGCCACACTGAAGGAGAGGAGCATTGTTTACACGGAGGGACGGAGGACATCCAAGGGAGGGGTGAGATTGGAAGCTCGGCACCAGTACACCTCGGGTCCGCCGTGACCGCTTGTTATATTTGGCTCCACTGAATTGCGTTTGATGTGATCTACACTTTACTTTGGCTGTATTTTATCATTTTAAATGTGAGTGTACTGATTGAAGATTGCAGTGGTTTTAAATAAATGTGTGTTACTGGTTTACACTATTGGAGCACATATTATTTTTTTCATGTGGAACGGGTTTATAACATTCACTGTGGAACAACGATTGATCCACCTACCCTGGTGTGTGGTAGACAAGCTATTATTGCCTTGCATGGAAGTGCTGGCAAATTAAGTTGTTGAGTGCAAGTCTTGAGGGAGTGGAATCACTGCTCACGAGGGGAGAGGTGGAAGAGACACAATATCACCTGTGCCTTTATCAAGATTTATTATCACTTTATTTGGACATTTTTTTCACTTGTGTGGTCACGTTTTTTTTGTGGACTGATTTAATTTGAAGATTTTTGATAGTTTTTGCATGTGCAACATGATATGAAGTGGCAGTACAGATTATATCACTGGAAATGTATTGAGATATGAGTTTTCTAAAGAATACACTGTATGTAAGTCTTATACACATTAAGAGGTTCGCACCATCACTGTGTTAATAGACACTTGAACACTTATATGGCTGGTACATGTACACCAATATACATTTTGTTTAGATTTGTTTAGATTAAGATCCCACTTTGCATTAGTGTCTAAACACACTTGTAGGGGGTCACACCATCATTGTGTTTAATGCACTTGAACTTTGCTTGAAAGCGCCTCTCATTTTATCCTAGATGCCTGTGGGAGGATTGTGGTAGTTCACAGACATCTCTGATTAAATATTTAGTATATACATTATAATTTAAAGGGGCTGCTTCATACTGGTTGTGGGGAGTTATCTCTACCACGCGGTTTATTGTTAAATTTGATTTATAGCACGTTTATATTTAGTTTGTGGAGCATAGGGGGCGCGGTGGAGGTATTTTTTTGGTGAAGGGCGGTATATCATCTGTAATACCTATTATATAAACGAAAAAAGACTGAAAATTTTGAAAAAAAATGTATTTTCTACTTTCTGTTCAAAAAAAATCCAATAAAATCAAATTTTGTCAGAAATTTTAGCCAAACTTTATTCTGCTACATGTCTTTAGTAAAATATCTCAATAAGTGTATATTACCTGGTTTGTGTGAAAGTTATAGCGTCTACAAACTATGACAGGGGTAGGCAACCCCCGACACGGGTGCCACAAGCGGCACACAAAGCCTCTTTTTCCGGCACTTCACTTCCTGCCCATCAGCAGAGCAGTTCAGGGAAATGTCATTGAGACACAGCTTCTGCCACACAAATGCATTCCAATCTCAGAATTACCCATGCTGAACCTGCACTGCAGGGGAGGCACTGTGCCCCCACACATTGTAAAAGAGGGGGAACATTGGTTCTCTAACTTTGCTGTAGCTGGCTAGTTGCGATAGTCAGCTCTTGTGATGGGGAAGAGATTGGGGGGAGTTCTGCTAGGGGGGCAGTCCCTGTTTCCAGAAGGAGGAGGACTGTGATTGGCCACTGCTAAAGCCTACCCTCTGGAGGAAGATGACTCGCTTGGTTGCCACTACCAAACTCAGAAAGAAGAGATTTCACTGCGATTGAGAAAACCACAGGTAACAGTTTGTGGAATTACTGTTGAGCTTCTTGGAACTTTGTTGAAATATTTATATATATACATACACACACACACACGTGTATATATAATTGTGTGTGTGTCACTTACTACTGACCCCTCAGCTCGGCATCATCTACTACTACTACTACTACTAACCTCTGCATCACCTACTCTCAACCTCTGAACTCTGCATCACTTACACCTGACCTCTGAACTATGTGTCACTTATTCCTGAACCTTTGCGTCACTTACTACTGAACCCCTGCACTCTCTGTCCCTTTAAACCACAACCAGTATTCAGCGCAATGAAAATCACACCCAACTTTTGCTGCTGCATTCCGTGCCATACTTTTTCTTAGCTGTGTGGGCCCAACTTATGATCTTGCACACAGGCCTACTGCTTTAAGAAAATGCCTGGCCTGAACTCATCAGGACAGGTAGATGTGTCTCATCTCTGCTTCCTTGTACCACTCTGCATATCACGCATGAAAGGAATTCTGGTTCTGGACGACCACCCTTTGGTTAAATTCAGCAAGCCACCTGTGGACCTGGTACAGTGAGAGACCCCAAGAAATACGTGAACCAAGCAAGATGTGTATTCAGAGGGTATCTGTCTTTAATGGGAGGGAAGGTAAATTATATGGGATACAGATCAAAGGAAGGAGGGGGTGGTTAGTTGAATGAATAGAGAGAAACCAGTCTGTGACTTTGATGTGTATCTACAAACAGTTAGATGGACACCTGGTCATCTAGTCATAAATCAAAGCCGATTGCCTAAGGATAAACAGGACATACATACTTGAAAGGGCTTGACCATAATTACACACAATAGGGGGTCTGTTGTACAAACATTCCCACACACTCAAAAAAGCTACACAAAGTGATTTCACATACATTGACAGGGGCACACAAAAATGGAGTCATGATACTTCATTCATATTATTACAATCCCCTCTTAAGTCATGGACATGACTTTATCCAATTTCATTGTAACATACTCATCTTGGTTTTTGTAATATAAGCTGAGGTAAGCTCCAGGAGCGTTGCTAGGTCTACAAAAGATCTGGGGCTAGAGCCCATAGCAGCGAAGTAAATAGTCATACGCTTGAGTCATACGCTTGGGCGGGCATACACCTATATATAGTGTGTGTAACATTGTATATAAATCAGGGTACCCAGAAAGCCCCCCCCCCACATCGGGATCAACAGAAAGCTTGTCATGTTACCTGCCACAAGATGCAGATTGTTACAGAGATGCTAGTGTATATAGAAGACAGGCTAGTGTATACAGAGAGGAGAGAGGCTAGAGTATACAGAGAAGGGATATGCTGGGTATACAGAGAGGGGAGAGGCTGGGTATACAGAGAGAGGAGAGGCTGGGTATACAGAGTTTCCCCCCTCCCCCTCAGTCTGCACTCACCTGCTCAGGAGCTCTGTGTGAGAAAGTTCCTCCTGACTCTATGATATGGGCAGAGCAAGGGAGGAGACTCACTCTCACACAGATCCCCCTTCTCTGGCTGTCAGTGAACCACCGAGTGCAAAGTACAGTAAAGTGAGAGTGCCGCGGCTGTGCTGGAAGCGCTGTGTCAGACAGCCTGGGACACTCTCACTGTAGGGCCTGCCCTGGACTCAGGGCTATGGGCCCCAGATTTGGGGCTCCAGCCTCAATAGCCCCTTTACGATGCCACTGGTAAAATCTATTAGCAGCAGCTGGGTCAGGGGTTCGAGTAGCACAGGAAATTAAGCATATACGAACAAGACAAAAAGCAAGATCATTATAATAACCATAGCAATATCTTTTATCCAAAGAGAATATCCCACTAAGGCCAAACCCTCCTATGTTGTTAAAAGGGCTCCATGTCTTAGCTAGATCCCTTACTTCACCCTGTAGCTTGTCTACCTCTTTCCTGTGCTGTGCAATGATCTCATAATAATCGGGTACCTCTACACTGGTGTTATGTATCCAAGTGCAACATTCATAGTCCTCAGTTATTTTGCATAGGCCAATGAGTGTCGCACTTATACTCTATTGCTAGATCATGGAGTTCTGTTTTCTGATAGCCCTTGTCTCTAGGTTTAGTTTTGAAATGTCATCAGAATTCTTGTCTAATATCTCGTCTAATATTTTATAGTAGTTGTTCAGCCTTTTCATCATATCAATTCCCCATCCTGTCCCTAAGGGGAACCATGCCCAGGCCATGTCTTTCTCTAAGAACAAATCTCTCTTGTGGCGGTGCTCGAGAAGGTACCCGGGGTGTATGCTAGCCTTCAGCAGGTGTGTTCCCTTATTGTCCCACAATATATCCATTATAGGGATTAGTGATGCAAGGTAACACAATTAAAGTCATCAAGAACAAGAGGCCCAAGGCCTTCCCAAAAGTTTGTGGTGAAATAAACAAGGTAATCTTTTTCAGAGTCTTGACCACCTGCTTCACTCACTGTTCGAGGATGTGTATCACATGCTTCACCTCTCTGTGCTTTATCTTGCTTCTTAGGTGTTTGGTTCACCTTCTTCACATGACTGCCATGGTTCCAAGCCTGTTGTCCTTCTACCAGAATGGCTGTTTGGGTGACCGTGATCACTGTAGTCGGGGGTCCAATTGGGTACTCTTGCTTTTTGGTACAATTCAGTTGCTGGACCACTACGACGTCTCCCACCTGGAGAGGATGAGTAGGTTCCTGTGAAGAAAAAAGGAGAGGTGCGATCGACTTTCAACTTTATTCAAAGTTTCAATCAATTTCTTAACATACTCCTGCTGTATAAGGTCAAGATCTCCTCTTTCTAACATTGATGGCTGTCTGGCCCATGGGGTGGCGAAGGGTCTGCCCATCAGGACCTTGAAAGGGGAGTAACCCGTGGTTTTAGAGGGAGTCATTCTTACCTCTGCAAGGACTGCAGGGGGTACCTTTTTCCATCCATTGAAAGTTCCCGCTGTGGCTTTCCTGATTTTATCTTTGAGTGTCCTATTCATGCGTTTTACTATCCCTGAACTCTGGGGATGGTATGGGATGTGAAACTTCCAGTTAATCTTCAGTGTTTTCACTAAATCTTGACACAGTTTGGCTATGAAGGCAGGAGTTTGCCCCCATGCTTCTGCGCTAGGACTCCCGTCATGGTTTTACAGTTGTCCCTGGCAAATAAGTGAAACATCTTGCCATATTCGGGTAATCCAAGACCAGGAGCTGTGACCATTGCAGTTTAAGGATACACAAAAGCATTACACATTTCATAATTCCATTTTACACAATCTGGCATACTGATATTTGTGGCTTGTCTCAGGAGTTTATCATAGTAGGAACAATCAGGTATCCATTAGTGGCAGTAACCAATTATACCAAGAAAAGACAGCATATCTTTCTTAGGAAGTGGGCGGGGCAGACTCACGAGAGCCGCAGCTCTCTTGTGACTGATTTTCCTTTCTCCTTTATAAAGCACAAAACCAAGGTATTGAACTGTTTCCTGACACCATTGTAGCTTTTTCCTAGATTATCTGCTAACCAATGTAACAGATCTAAGCCACCCTCTTTGCATGCAACCTGGCTTGGACTACACAACAATAAATTATCAACATATTGGAGTAGGACAGAACCATGGTGGGAGTCCAGGACTGCAAGGTTGCCTGGAGGGCCACTGAGTAGACTACAGGGGAGTCCACACAACCCTGAGGCATTCTACACCATGTCATCTGGCGGTTTCTAAAACAAAATGCAAGTATTGGCTGTCTCCTCGTCCACAGGGACGGAAAAAAATAAGTTTGCTAAATCAATCACAGAAATATTCTGCATCGGATGGAATGGAGGTGAGGAGTGATGGCAAATTAGGCACTATGGGTGCGATAGGTATAACTAAGTCATTTATGGCACTTAGGTCCTGCACAAACCTATAACTGCCATCCGGCTTTTCTGCCTTTTTTTTTTCGTAGACTTTTTATGTTTTATCTGATCATTATGAATTTTGCATTTTCACAATGGAGAGTGTGAAGTTGACATTTTTTTGTTATAAACACGGCACGCTCACTTTCTTTGAAAACATTTTTCGGCATACTGCTCAAAAGGTTGCCTAACCCTGAACAATGGTATACTGCAATTTACACAGCTTTTACTTTTTGACCGCCTATCACATTTCTTGAGGTGTTAAAATGCCAGGATAGTACAAACACCCCCCA